>NC_062548.1:7427017-7727469 GCF_016906955.1 Phacochoerus africanus | reverse complement strand
CCTCACCTGGCCGCCTCTCTGGTCTTTTAAACCTGTCTGATTCATTCTCCAGCATTTGGGCCCTTACCTAATTAAGACTTGGTGAATCCTTGCTTCTGTGTAGATAAAATAGACCAAGACCAGTAAACAAGATTTCTAGGTATTATTATTTTTTTTTAGAAAGGATGAATAGAATTAATTGGAGACACCTTTTCCTCTGTTTAACTAGGACCCTCAGAAATGGAAGTTTGAATTGAAGCCTATTTTTATAGTTTGCATTTCTAGCCTCAAAACATCCAAGCCGGATATCATTGTGGGTCACTTTTCCTAGAAAAGCTGAAGGGAAATACCTTATTTTGCTGATCAAAACTAACCTTAAGTTTGAGAATCATAGACATACCAGGGTAAGAAGCTTCTTTACCAAATTAGATGATCTCGAAGCTCCCCTTACCTGCGGGCCTGTGACCTGTTGATGCATCTGTAGCCTCATCCGGGTGTGGCTGTCCTCTGCCCCTTAGGACTCCCCGACCCCTTTGCCAAGATCGTTGTGGACGGATCTGGGCAGTGCCACTCGACGGACACTGTGAAAAACACGTTGGACCCCAAGTGGAACCAGCACTACGATCTGTGAGTTTGAATATCCTCTAAGCCACTTGCGGAGCGGCGGGAACATAGGTATCCAGCTCGTAAGAGAAGCATGTAATTTAAAAAAAAAAAAAAAAAGAGCAGTAACTAACTACTTATTGCGAAAAATGGGGATAGGCAAACAAATACACACTGCCTGCTTTTAGAATTCATATTCCTGGAAGTTCTTGGATTTGGTGTTTTCAGACATTTTTATGGTTTGTGTCTTTAACTGTGATCTTCGAACTTTCAATCTCCTGGCCCTTCTCACAGGAAAAAAGGGCCATACTTTCACGTCTTCTCTGTGCTACTGCTTTTCAGTAAAACCCTGAACATGGTTTTCAAATACACTGCTTAAAATACACTGTTATTGTATGTCGTTAGGACGTGAATATATCTTTTTCTGTCGATTTTCTAAAATCCTGCTTTTAGTACAAATGTAGTTTCTGCAAGAGAAAATAGTTTGATATGACTGAATGTCCTAAGCCCACATTACGTTCTGTCATTAAATGGATGCGCTTTGAAAATCACTGTTTTATAGGCACCTGTGTTCACATCCCTGCTCAGAAGTTTTTGTTAAAGTTACATTAAGTGATTATTGGTTTTTTTATTACACAACCTAAACTGGGTTTGAGTGGGATTTTTCAGTAGTTGGATCCTAAGTGTCACTTTCCGTTACCCCGAAGCCCTGGCAGTGACCTGGGCAGTGGTTGTCGATTCTCGACCTGAAAGCGCCCGTCTCTGGTTGCCCTGCACTGAGTGTGGGTTTGACGGAGGGGCTCAGTGCCCGTTAGGTGCCTCGGGTGGATGGAGGAAGGCAAGAAGTCCTGCGTCATGGACGAGTATCCTCTATGTGAAGCCTAGGCGGTGGGAACTTACGGATCCTGCCCTTAGCTCCGGAACTATTAAAACACAGTAGGTCTCCGAGATCAGATTGTCCTCAGAGTGGGGTTGTCCACACCTGTGTCTCCCACAACCGGTTGTAGTCCTTTTCCCAAGCCACTGGCCTTAGTAACACATATTTATTGAGCCAGCATTATTTTCAAAGGATTCTTCTGTACTAGCAGGTCAGATAAAACCCCAACGGGCTGTCCTAAGTGAGAAATACAGTCACCAGAGAGCTTGCGTGTTGTTTTCAGATACGTTGGGAAAACGGATTCGATAACCATCAGCGTGTGGAACCACAAGAAGATTCACAAGAAGCAGGGAGCTGGCTTCCTGGGGTGTGTGCGGCTGCTGTCCAATGCCGTCAGCAGACTGAAAGACACGGGATGTAAGGCCCAGGCGCTTTTCCGCCTCTTAATGTAACCGAAGAAAGCTTACGAGGCATCCTTTTCTTTCGCTCTTTTCTTTTCTTTCTTTTTTTTTTTTTTGTACTAAATACAGAACTCCTGCCTTCTCCTCCCTAGTGTACCTTTCCCTGGGTTAAGTTTTGAATTGTTTGTTTGCAGACCAGCGTTTGGATCTATGCAAACTAAACCCCTCAGATACTGATGCAGTTCGTGGCCAAATAGTGGGTAAGAACTTTCTCATCTGTATAAAGAGATAACTTTTACAGAACGTACCATTCAGCTCTTCCTCACCGAGGAAACACTCTCAGGCACTGACCCATGGTGACACTGCAAGGACAGACCACCCTCGGGGCCCATCTCTCTCCAGTACTGAAACGTTTCATCTCGTGTGGTTTTTTTAAGTATGTTACCTGGTTCTCTTCAGTCTGTCATTCAAGGTGGAGTTAAAATGACCGAGGTGCAAAAAAGACTGAGGGTTATAACTGTTAATGTCATTTTTAATCCTCACGCTGATGGGCAGTTAGTTCGTCATGATACCCAAGTGTAGGTGATAAAAACGGTGGCCACACACGCAAGTGCCGAGAAAGAGGCTCTTGAGGAAGACCTGCCGTACGTGAAAAAGGCAGAGGGGGTGTCTGCAGGCCCCACGCGGTGTGATTTTATGGAGTCAGGACTGAGCGGCTTAGAATGAAGACGTAAGACGGGCTCCGTCGCAGACTGCTGACCAGAGGTGTTCTGTTGGAAGGAAGGAAATCCGCTAAGCCGCTGGTCCACGTACCCACCCCGTTTTTAGGAGCGTTCTGGGGGCAGCGCAGACGTTGCGAGGCATCAAGACAGAGTATCCCCGCCGCACGCCAGTGACTTAGGACCCCAGACCCGTAGGTGTTGTCTTAGGTGGACCTGACCCGGGATAAATGGGCAGAGCGTAGCTTCCTGAAAACTCCCCTGACGACACAGTCCTCACCCAGGGCCTCTCTGTGGGCCATTTCCTCTTGTCTTCGGGGAGGGCCGGGCTGGGCAAGGCCGGATACCCGGAAGCGGCGTCCTGACTTCAGCAGCGTCTTGGGCGTTCAGGGCGGGGACCGAGAACATGTGCGTAGGTGCAGCCAGACGCTGCAGATTCCGAAAGCACTCTGTGTCCTTACCGGACGCAAATCAGAATCGTCTTAAAAGGTGAGGGAGCTCAGAGGAAGTG
Organism: Phacochoerus africanus; assembly: GCF_016906955.1. Classification (NCBI taxonomy): domain Eukaryota; kingdom Metazoa; phylum Chordata; class Mammalia; order Artiodactyla; family Suidae; genus Phacochoerus; species Phacochoerus africanus. Next base: position 7,724,379 of record NC_062548.1, on the reverse strand, counting down.
AGAAGTACGATCTGTGATTCCCACCGAGAGCGTGGAGGACACGCCCTCTGCCCCCCCGTCTGCAGGAGTGTTCCCAGCCGCACCGGGGGGGTGCAGCTAACGCGCAAACTGCTTCAGGCCTGAGAGCATAGGGCTGTGTGTGTGTACCTGTAGGCATGTGCTTTTAGAGTAAGGGCGTACACAACTTCTGCGTTTGCACTGGCCCACTGTGGTGCAGTCGCATCACGTGGCACTGGATTTTAACGCAACCCTTGTCTTCTTCTCAGTCAGCTTACAGACGCGAGACCGACTGGGCACCGGAGGCCCCGTGGTGGACTGCAGAGGGCTGTTAGACAACGAAGGGTGCGTACCGCCGCCGCGGCGAGGCCTGGGGTGGGGGTGGGGGGGAACCCTGCCGCCCACGCGCTCACGCTCCGCGAAACTGGCCTTCCCACCTTGCTGCTGGCTCGAAGGCTGGGATGCAGGAAAGGACGTGGGGATAAAACTGGGGTCCAGTTGGCTTGATTATAAAGGACCCTGTCAAGACGCATGCCCCAAAGACTCAGGATCCAATTTCCAGAGGTTCCCACTGGCCAAAGAGCATCAGTAAAGAATTAGAACTGCAGTGGGTTGGAACAATCTGTTGACATCATCCCGAGCCACAGAGAAAGAAATTCTTTTTTTTTTTATATAATTTTTTTATTTTCCCACTGTACAGCAAGGGGGTTAGGTTATCCTTACATGTATACATTACAATTACATTTTTTCCCCCACCCTTTCTTCTGTTGCAACATGAGTATCTAGACAAAGTTCTCAATGCTATTCAGCAGGATCTCCTTGTAAATCTATTCTAAGTTGTGTCTGATAAGCCCAAGCTCCCGATCCCTCCCACTTCCTCCCCCTCCCATCAGGCAGCCACAAGTCTCTTCTCCAAGTCCATGATTTTCTTTTCTGAGGAGATGTTCATTTGTGCGGGATATTAGATTCCAGTTATAAGTGATATCATATGGTATTTGTCTTTGTCTTTCTGGCTCATTTCACTCAGGATGAGAGTCTCTAGTTCCATCCATGTTGCTGCAAATGGCATGATGTCATTCTTTTTTATGGCTGAGTAGTATTCCATTGTGTATATATACCACCTCTTCCGAATCCAATCATCTATCGATGGACGTTTGGGTTGTTTCCATGTCCTGGCTATTGTGAATAGTGCTGCAATGAACATGCGGGTGCACCTGTCTCTTTTAAGTAGAGTTTTGTCCGGATAGATGCCCAAGAGGGAGATTGCGGGGTCATATGGAAGTTCTATGTATAGATTTCTAAGGTATCTCCAAACTGTCCTCCATAGGGGCTGTACCAGTTTACATTCCCACCAACAGTGCAGGAGGGTTCCCTTTTGGAGAAAGAAATTCTAAAAAACCAAATCAGGAAACCAGGAACACCCTCCACAGCTCCCCTTGGTCACTGTCATAATTTTTCAATCCCCAGTCAGTTAACGGGGCTGGGCAATAATCACGACTAGTTGCTGAGAGCATCTCTAAAGAGAGAACCTGACGTGAACATAGATCTTGGGGGCCCAGCAGGGAATAGAATCAGTGTCATCCAGAAGGGGGCGCCCTGGGGTGTCAGACACAACCCGGTGTCTTCAACAGACACTGCAAGAAAAAGTATATAAATAAAAAGGAAGGAGAACCTGGTTAATAAAATTAATTAACCACAGAAATTATTAATCCATTAATAGAAAAGATTTGAGAGACACACCCATTGAGTGCATTGTGTGGATCCTGATTAATTAGACAATTGACTGGAGAAATTTGAACACTGACTGGCATTTGATATTAGGAAAATCAGCGTACTTTTTTTGGTCATGATAATGGAAGTGGCCTTATCTTCCAGAGGTACAGTGTTGGGACTGGTTGCAGAACAGCCAGCTGAGGGGGAGGAGGTGGGAGAGTCGCCAGGAGACGGTCCTTGGAACTAGGTGACGAGGCCGGGGATTCACTGATGTCGGCTCTCCATTTGTGTGTCCGTCTGAAAGTTTTTCAACCTGAAATGTTTTTCAAAAGTAGGGAGTTCCAGTGGTGGCGCAGCGGAAACGGGTCCAACTAGTAACCAAACGAATCCAACTAGCAACCATGAGGTTGCGGGTTCGATCCCTGGCCTCGCTCACTGGGTTAAGGATCCAGCGTTGCCAGGAGCTGGGGTGTAGGTGGCAGCCACAGCTCGGATCCCGTGTTGCTGTGGCTGGGGTGTAGGCTGGCAGCTGCAGCTGATGCGACCCCTAGCCTGGGAGCCTCCATACACACGGGTGCAGCCCTAAAAAAAAGAAAGAAAGAAAAAAAAAAAAGGACTTGCTTATAAAGGAAAATCGCCTCTCTGGGTCAGTTGTCTTCAGAATGGTGCAGAAGATGAAGATTTAGGGTAAAGAGTGCTTTTAAAGTCAATGCAGCATTTTACACAACCAGGAATTCTCTTATAGAATAAAATGACAAGGGAAACGGAACGTTTGGATCTGATTCTGAGTCAAACTGAAGTCCCGTTTTATGGGCTCCTTCGCATACTCGGTTGGTTTTTTCCAGCCCTTCAGCTCCAGATGAGGATGGGATCCCGCAGACGGCCTCGGTGGCACTTTACACATGGCTCCCTTTGGCCACTGGTTCCTCGTCTCTCTTTCCAGTTAAATAGGACGGGCCGAGTTTTATGCAACTGAGCACGTTGGGATGCTCTGTATCGTTCAAGAAAAGCCACATACACAGGTGTGCGAGCGTCATGACGCACCGTTGGGTGCTTCCCTGTCCCCGCCGGCGTCGTCACGCGTGCTGTGCTCCTCCCCCTTCTAGAACCGTGTATGAAGACTCGGGCCCCGGGAGGCCGCTCAGCTGCTTCATGGAGGAACCAGCCCCTTACACGGACGGCCCAGGGGCCGCGGCTGGAGGCGGGAACTGCAGGTTTGTGGAGTCCCCGAGTCAAGATCAAAGAGTCCAGGCCCAGCGACTTCGAAACCCCGAGGTCCGAGGGCCCCTGCAGACGCCGCAGAACCGACCGCACGGCCACCAGTCCCCGGAGCTGCCTGAAGGCTACGGTGAGAGGCCTCGGCCCGCCCCCGGGGTGCCCGGCAGCCTAACCCCGTGTTAGGAACCTGTGCGAGTCAGAGCTGCTGACGTTCGTGGCGCTGGGCCACGCGGGGCTGTGTCCGTGTAAGACGAGACCCCGGGGATGGGTAGGGAATCCCGCTCGGCGGGGCCGCGCTCCGGTTGCTCCCGCCTCCCGGGTGAGCGGTTGTGTGAGGATTTTAGGCCAGTGAACCAAAGACCAGTGCCACTGGGGCGAAGGGGGCTGACCGAGGGGTCTGCGGTGCCCTGGGGGTTGAAGGCCAGCCTTGGGCAGCAGCGAAAAGACGGGATCTTTGGACAGCCGCAGAGGGAGGTCCTCAGTGAAGGAGGACCACGTGTAGAGTCAGAATGGTGGCAGAGGTCCAGGTGGGGTCCGTCCGCCGGTGGCAGATCCGGGGATGTGGCCCAGGAAGGAGAGCCCGGCTCTCTGGGTGTGAACAGGAGTCAGCTGCCCGCACGCATGGGCGCGGGGCTGCGGCTCCTGGAAGCCCGGCAGGTTAGCTGCTGCCCTTCCAGCCCTCTTCCTGGTGATCTTAAAGGCTCTTGGAAGGAAGCGGAGTCGGCTTACAGGATCCCTCCTTGTCGCTGAGGGTAACTGATGGTGCTCCCCGCTTTCTTGTGCAGAACAGAGAACCACCGTGCAGGGGCAGGTGTACTTCCTGCACACGCAGACTGGAGTCAGCACCTGGCACGACCCCAGGGTACCCAGGTAGGTCTCCCGAATGCCCCCCGGCAGAGCTGTGTCCGGCCTTTGCCTGGAGCCCCGAGTGTGGGTGACAGAGCCCCGAGGTTTGCAGACAGAAACCTGCAGAGCGGCAGCACAGGCAGGACATCTGTCCTGGGGGCCGGGACTCGGACTCTCTGGGGGACGGTCCCAGCCCTGCTGCCCCCTCTAGACTCTCCAACTGCTGGAACACAAGTGGGTCCTTTAGGAAGTGACCTTGGGCCTTGAAATCAGATCCCGGAACTGAAAAGGACCCTCACCCCTAGATTAAGTCAAAAAAGCCCGGAAACCCTTCCAGAGGTGTTGCCATCACTTTAAACCAAAAATACTGTTGAGCAAAATGATTCTGTCTGGCGTGAAGCCCTCAATACCTGGGGTGGGAGCCGGCGGGGAGCAGTGGGCACCGGCTGGCGATGAGCCGGGGAGTGTTGGTTACTCACGATAGCCTCTCTCTGCTTTTTTAAATGCTGCAAGTTGTCCGTAATGAAAAGTTCAAAAGGAAATATAAAGACTCTGTTACCCTCTCTCTTCTACTTTACTGTCGCCATTGCCTCAGTCCCTTGGGGACCATTCCTGGGGGAGATGAAGCTTTTCTATACGAATTCCTTCTCCAAGGCCATACACCTGAGCCCAGGTCAGAGAGCCCCCCCCACCCCCACCCCGTAATGGAGTTACGTTTCTTTCCTCCTTTGCTTTGCTTTCCTTTTCTCTTTTTAAAATGTTGCTGTCGTTGTTGTAGAAAAGCATTACTACCTCGTACCGTTTCCGGTGATGCTCGTTTCCTTTTTATCCATTATTTGTTTCATCTGAGAACGAGCTTCCTGTCTTTGATTTTCCAAATCTATGTTGAATTCACAATTCAGGATCTGTCATTAGAGTGGAACTATTAGCTGCAAATGACCGAGGCGTCTCTTTGGGCCTCACTGTAAGGAACGTCAGGCTTTTGTGCTAATGAGAAAGGCACCTTGGACCGCGGTGCTCTGCTCCCGTGACTCTGGATTGTAGTGAAATCATGCATTAAGAGGTCAGGATGAGAAGCGCCTGCTTACGAACAGAGCCACCTCGAAACCGAGAAGGCCTCTTCCCGGCGCGGCGCCTTAGAGTCGTTAAGATTTCCGGCGCGTGCCGGGGCCTCCCCTCGGCTCCAGAGCGCCTGTGCTGCCCGGGAGCCTTCCCCGCAGCAACCTCTCTGATCTCGAGCGCCTCATTTTAACCGGCGCATCCAGGGTTTCCCGGCAGCACTCCCATGCTTCCTGCCCTTTGGCCCTCTCGCGGGGAAGGAAGGATGCTCCCGGGCAGTTCACGTTCCCCGTCACGGTCCAGGCTCTGCAAGTTTTTACCTGCGCGTTGTGCTGCCTGCGCGTGCGGCACGGGGGCCTGGACTCGGTGGGCGTTTGGCGTAAGCAGCACCTCGACCGTCCCTTGCAGCAGAACCGGGACACGGCCCCTTGACAGGGGGATGCCCGAGGCTCTGCCACTGCGGGTTTGGTCTCGGCCTCTGCCCTCAGACGCCCAAACCTGTCTGTATCTTCCGTTTTGGTAGAGACCTTAACAGCGTGAACTGTGATGAACTTGGACCGCTGCCGCCCGGCTGGGAAGTCCGAAGTACCGTTTCCGGGAGAATATATTTTGTAGATCATAACAACCGAACGACCCAGTTTACAGACCCGAGGCTGCACCACATCATGAGGTAAGGCTCCCACCAAACCTCTGCTGGCCTCTCGCAGTTACCATGTCGTGTCTTCTGCTCGGGCTTGTCTTCATTTATCCACTGCATTGGTGGGTAACAGAGAATGAGCATGAACAAAGCGCGCTCCCTCTCCGGTGCGCGGGTGCGGGTTGGAAGCCCTCCGGGCGGCTGTGAGCAGTGCCAGAGTCCTGGGTCCTGGCCGCCCTGCTCCCACTTGCAGCCCGGATAAAATCCAGCAAGCCGGCGGCTTGGGCAGCCTCATTCTCGAGGCTTCGTCATGCCGTGCTCGGGTGAGATGCGTGGCCTTGAGGGAGACGCAGCAAGGTAAGGTTTTCTCCCTGGTGTCCAGTCATTGCCGCCTGGAAGGGCTGCCAGGTCCCGACGCTGCGCGCCGAGCCTCTTCCCAGGCCGCCGCCGCTGCCGCCAGGGGGCTCGGACCTGGGAGTGACCTTGGCTGCCACGCTCAGCGTTGCAGCTTGGCTGTGTTCTCAGAACGGGAGCCCACAGGGCGCCTCTCGTCGATCGTTGACGTGAGGGGCAAAACTTGAGCAGGACAGATGCCACTTGGTCCCCCTCCCCCTCCTCGTCCTTCCGTGTTGCTGGACTTTGGCTTTCGATGAGCAGGCGTGGAAATCTCTCGGCTACGAGGCCGCGGAGTGGTTCCCGTTGGTTGCACGTGTTGGCTCGTGGGCATCTCGCCCCTTCACGGCCGTCTGCGTCCAGCCTCTCCCGCTGCGCCCTTGGCTGCGGCAGCCCGGGCGTGCCTGGGCACACGGCTCGGGCTCAGACACGCACTAGACCCCGGATGCGAGCGGGCGGCCTCCGCGTGTTCGTGGCCGTGACTGTGAGACGTGGAGCGGGGGGGTCTCCTTTGTTGACGCCCGGGCAGGCACTGAGTCTGCCGGCGGCCACCGGCGATGTTGACACGCGTGCAGGTGAAGTTCTGTCACCGGGGCAGACGCTTCCTGTAGCCGTTGGGGTCACCATCGCCCCTCTCAGGCGCTCGGGTGACGGGGCGCTGCTCTCGGGATGACCTCGGCCTCCGTTTTCCTCCAGTCACCAGTGCCAACTCAAGGAGCCCAGCCAGTCGCTGCCCCTGCCCAGCGAGGGCTCCGTGGAAGACGAGGAGCTTCCCGCCCAGAGATACGAGAGGGACTTAGTCCAGAAACTGAAGGTCCTCAGACACGAACTCTCCCTCCAGCAGCCGCAGGCCGGTCACTGCCGCATCGAAGTCTCCAGAGAGGAGATATTCGAGGTATGGGCTCTGCCGGCTGGAGACGCCCCCTGCCCGCGGTGGGGGTCAGGGCTGCGGCTGCTGCGTCGGCCGCTGGGCAAGGTGCAGGGTTTCTCAGGGCCAAGGCCCGCGGAGCGAGAGGCAAGAGCTGGGCACACGGTGTCCTCTGCGTGGCAGTGGAGTCACGTGTGCAGAAACCAGTGCCCACACCACTGTGCCCCCCCCAAAGCGATTCCAGCTCCGCGCCTGCAGTTTCCCCAGAGCCAGGCGTCCCCCCGCCGCCCCCTCGCCTGGCCCTGTCCCCTCAGACACGCGCAGGGGCCTCCCTGTGGTTCCTTCTGCAACTAGGAGGTCAGACGGGCTGGGCAGAGCACTGTCCTTTGACTTGCGCGACCCAGGCCCCTGATCAGGCCGGGCCTCAGCCAGGCGGGCCCCTTCTCAGGACCACGCTCACCGGGGAATCTCAGCCGTCCCTGGGCCTTCATGGGGTCCTCGGCAGAGAAGATCCGGTGAGACGAGGTAGGAGCCAGGGCAGGCTCTCCCGCTGCCAGCGGCCCAGCGCCTTGTCCACCGAGGGCGCTGGGGCTGGAGGCTCGGGCACAGCCGGTGTGGACGAGCAGATCTGCTCACCGAGCATCGTAAATGGTCGTCGGGGGTCGGAAAGCCTGAATTATTGACACACGGCTGCCAGATCATTCCACTCAGCATCCTCTTGCCCTCCTGGGAGGGCAGCTCTGAATTACATTAAATTCAAAGCAAGAAGAGAGTCTTAAGTGCCTTTTCACTGAAAATGCCTGCAGATGCTCAGCTCTTCCACGCAGAATGCTGGGTCTGAGGGGCGTGAGGCTGCCCGCGCGTCTTCTGTCGGGTAAGCTGTGTACTTACCTGGGTGAGGAAGACACGCTGAAAGCCTTGGCTGTGGTTTTTCTTTAATTACTTAATGAATTTTATCACATTCTTAGGTGCCTCCTTGGCTTTTTGACTCCATGGGAAAGTATGATTTTGGACTTCAGATATCAAACCAGGCTCAGAATCTTGTACTGTTCAGACTCTCGCGATGTCTTCATTTTAGTGAAAAGAGACAGATTATTCATAGGGCGCACCCGGATTGACCGGGGTAGAGAAAATGAACTCTAGTGAGGACGTTGCGCCCTTCAGTTGGGATTGGGCCGCGCGTAAACAAGTGCTGCCTCGAGGTACAGGGTTCGCCCTTGTTGTTCCGAGGGGACGACAGTGGGAGAGAAGCTGCTGGAGGCACAGGGCACAGGCCACCAGATCAGCGCTCTGGCCAGGAACCAGCCCCAAACTCAGCTCTGAACGCTTGCAGCTAAGCTCAGATGCTCCGGTGTAGTCAGGGTCCGTTATGAACAACCTGTCATTGTTTCACAGTTTGAAAAATTCTCCTCTCTGAAACTGTCGCTTTGACGTGCAGGAGTCTTATCGCCAGATAATGAAGATGCGACCAAAGGACCTGAAAAAGCGACTCATGGTGAAGTTCCGTGGAGAAGAAGGTTTGGACTATGGCGGGGTGGCGAGGTGAGAGGTCACGCGCCCGCTCTGCGGCCCCGTCCCCGGCCGTCGGGCCTTCACGGGCCGCCTTCAGGGCGCGCTCTTAGAATGAGGCCTCACAGGGCGTGAGCTCGCTGGCGTCCTGCCACGACCCGCAGAAGGCCCAGGACCCTCCCCGTGGCTGACGTCTCGTAAAGCACGAGCTGAGCTTGGAACCTCCCTCCTCCTTCGTCTGGCCCGACCGAGCCTGAAGTTAGCACAGAGCCAGCCTTGCTTCTCTCTTGAGGGACCTTCCGGGGTGGGAGGAAGGCATGTACGTTGCTTCTGTGTCAAAGGAGTTTTGTTCAATGAGATTTGGGTCAACCTAATCCATGCAGAGGATTTTCTAAAATAGAATATAATCATGAAAAGCTACCATCTCCTGTCCAGGCAGTAAGCAAAGAATCACGCAAGCAGAAGCCCACCAGAGCTCTGACGGGTGCTGCAGGGGGTCCGCGCTCCTGCGCAGTCGGACGTGTGACCAGGGCCTTGTCTGGGGGGACCAGGCTAGGAGAGCCTCGCTCCTCACAGTTAAGGAGGCACAGGCAGTTTCTCAGCCCTGCGGCAGTTAGCCAGCCAGGTTCTGTCCTGAGAAGCATCATAGGAGGCCTCCTTAAGTTTCTGGGTGGAGGTGGGATACTTTTTTCAGCAGCCAAAAGTAAATAATTAGAAAAGAAAAAGTCAGTTGCACTGTGCCCTTCGGCCCCAGGACCGAGCCAGGCCTCCAGCCCCTTCCCTCACTGCCTTACTCCCACCGCCCCCGGCCCCCGGCCCCCCTGGGATGGGGGCCGCAGAAAGGCCTGCGCTCGCCCTGGTGGCCCTGCTGCACGGGCCCTGCGGCTCCTTCCTTGATCTTCTCCCTGTTGATTCTCCACACCATCCTTCTTCTGGCGAATGTAACTTGTTTGCCGTTGAAGACGCGAGTTCCCTTTCCTGACCGGGGCTTCGGCTTTCCATCCCTGCTTCAGGCAGAAGCTTCCTGCTCACTCATGTCTGTCCTAAGGTCAGACCCAGCTGCGCCCACTGCCTCTTCTCTGCCCTCTGCCCTTTCCCTCACGGTCCCGAGCTGTCTCAAGAGCCGGCTGGCAAACTGCTCCCCTTGACCGCTGGTCCTGTGCAGGGGTTTGGAGTCAGGGCTTCCACGGCACGCGTGCGAATAGCTCGGCTGCGCTTGGTGTGGCACGGGTTCGCGGCCTGCGTTTTCCGTGGCCGTGGCGCCTTCGGCGGGGACATGGCTCTGCGTGGCTCCCTGGGTTGACGTGACACCGCAGTGGGAGGCGCTGTGCGTCCCTGCCTCTCCGCCTCCGGGTTGATCTCGCGTGGCGGTTTCTGCCCCCGAGGCTTCCTCCGTCTGAGGGGTCACGTCTGTCTCGGGGGCTGCGGAGAGACGGGCCCGTGTCCCTTGGTGGCAGGTCGGGATCAGTCCGCTCTCCCCGGGGTTTGGCTCCGAACCTGTTCCCTTCTCCGTCCTGCCCGGTTCTTGGCTCGCGCCTGGCTTCCAGAACCTGCTCCTGCGCTGCACCCCGCCCACAGCTCTGCCAGACTCGGGCTCGTATTCTGGGGGAGAATGAGGCAGAGCCCGCGAGACGGACGCCTGCCTTTCTGGGGAAGCGGCGTCGCCGGGGTTGGCGTCTCATCGCTGCCGGCGCTTCCTTCCTGTTCTTTGAGTTGGATCCCCACTCTGCGTTGCTGTGAGCGTTTTGGGTGTACTTCCACAGTTTTCTCAGATTATGTGCATTTGTGCTCATCCTTTGGTATTTTCTCAATTCTGTCCTTTCTATTTGAAAGAATAAGAAATTCCAGAATAAAACTTGGGGCTGCTACCTGAAGATCTGTCCATCTGAAGGCGTTTTGAGCAGAAAGAATAAAAGGCTCCCCAGCATGTGTGAGGCCCCATACCCGGGTGTAGCCCAGCCTGAGCACAGCAGTCAACTCATACAGATTCTGTTTGGAGTGCTTTGTGTTTGATTAGTTTTGATTTGAGACTTTTTAAATAATGAAATGATTCAAACATAAAGGAGTTCAGAAAATAACCTATTCTGATATACCTCATCCAGATTTTAAAATTCTTAGAATTAGTAGTTTAAAGTTTTAAACGAACCTTTTAAATATAAAAGTGACCAATGCCTATGACAGAAGAAAAAAAAGAGAAAGCATTCAACAGGACAGAAAATTGGGAGGGCAACAGTCGTTAAATAACCCCTGCCTCCCTAGCTTTGGAAATGTTTTCTCTTTATTTAAACATTAACAACATGTTACGATCAGAAATTTTAAAACTAGAGAAAGAAGAAAAAAATGGCAATGCCTAGAATGCTAACTCTCAAGTTAGCTACTGTCAGCATGTTTGTGTAAATCCCTAGCTTTTTTTATGCTCTGTGTATATATTTTTTCTGTTGTGTGTGTGTGTGCACACACTTTTTCAAATAAAAGTAGAATCATTGCACTTTTGTTGGTTACGACCACATCATTAACGTCTTCACTGAGATTTTCACCTTCACAAAGTAGCAGAGGGCACCTCAGCTGAGGTGTAAGAAGGCCCACAGACTGCGGGGAGCGCTGCGCCTATAAGCTGGTCTGACCCCGGGCAACCACAGTTGTCTCTGAACTTCAGAGTTGCTGGAGTTTCGACCAGAAAAGCCATTTCTCATAGCCCCAGAAGCAGTTTTTTCCTTCATTAGACTTAGGTGCCCAATCTCTAGAAATCCCATTCTCTGGGCGCCAGGGAGCCTCACCAAGCTGGGTGTCCTAGGGCCTTGTGGCTCCGTCGTTTCGCTAAGATCTCAACCTAGCAAGGTGTCAGTTGTGGTGTTGCTGTTGTCTGCAGGGAGTGGCTGTACCTGTTGTGCCATGAAATGCTGAATCCGTACTACGGCCTCTTCCAGTATTCTACCGACAACATCTACATGCTGCAGATCAACCCAGATTCTTCCATCAACCCTGTGAGTATTAAGGAATGAAGAGGTGGGACACTTAGTTGGAGGATTTCTTAAATGGATTTTCAGTTTCAATCTCCATTCTTGGCGTATTCATTGTCGCCTTACTCACAGTCTATGGTAAATAGAACATCAGCAGGCAGAGGGAGAGCTGGACCGGCATGGATGGTTTCAACCCCGTATTTCCCACGATCCGGGGCAGAGTTTGTCGTTTCAAGGAGAACGAGAGTGAGACTGAGCAGCCCCTAGACTTGAGCACTTGACTCCGTTTGAGGGACCTCTGGTTGACGGCTGTATTTGTTGACGGTGTCATTCTGAGAAGTGGGTTATGGAGTCCATCCTCCCAATCAAAATTAGACGTTTTCCGTAATCGGCCTTTTTTAAAGGTCTGTTCCGAGGCAGTCCCCAGGCCAGGGATTGAACTCGAGCCTCAGCAGCCACCCACGCTGCTGCATTTGGACTTTGAGCCCCCACTGCACCACTGCAGGAACTCCCGTGAGTGGCCGTTTTGGTCCGCGGTGCTGACACACGCTCAGCTCCTGTGGGTACAGATGAGGAAATAAGCACCGAGAGTGTAAGTGACCAGCCCTGGCCGGACACACGGCCCCTGCCAGCATCCGTCTGTGACAGGACCTTTCACCAACACACACGCTGACCGGTGTGCTGACGGCATTCCCACCCGAAGCGAGAAAGAGGAGGTTACATAGTCACAGACCAGAGTGGCGCTGGCTGTCGAATGGTTCTCTTACTTCCCTCGTTCCCCGTTTCCTGTGTCCCTTCCCTGTCACTCCCTCTTCGGGTTTTTTCTCTTCCTCTTTTTTTGTGGGACGGTGGAGGGACAGCAGAGGAAGAAGGGGGTTGCCTGGGAGGGAGGCGCTGGTGGCTTGCTGGGGTGTGACCTGCACGCGCACCAGGCCCTGCCCACACGTGGCTTCCTCCTCTGCCGTCACCATGTTCACATTGTCCTTTGCACATTCTCATCTGGCCCTGGGTTGCCCCCCGTTAGGTAGCACTTCGGACAAGGCGTCTGAATTAAGGGCATAAGAAATCGCTCTGCTGCCCGCGGGACTTTCTCCCGCGGAGCCCGCCGGCCACCTCGCTGTCGCTTTCTGACGCGTGGCTGTTCTCTGCTGCCCCCTGCAGGACCATCTGTCTTACTTCCACTTTGTGGGCCGCATCATGGGTCTGGCCGTGTTCCACGGGCACTACATCAACGGGGGCTTCACGGTTCCCTTCTACAAGCAGCTGCTGGGGAAACCCATCCAGCTTTCGGATCTGGAGTCGGTGGACCCAGAACTGCACAAGAGCTTAGTGTGGATTCTGTAAGTACTGACGCGGTTCGCTGCCACTCCGGCGGCGGTGGCCGTCTCGGGTGTGCCAGATACACTTGTTTTCTGTGGGTGTGCCCACACGTGTGCATGTACTTTGGGGCTGGGTGTGAAACTGGAGAGGAGAAGCCAACTACCAGGAACATAAAAGCAGACTTCACGGAAGTACTGACTCCTCGTAGCGTTGGGCTGATTTCTCCTCCCCGACAAGTGTTTCTGCTGTTTCCTTCGATCCGCCTGTTAACCCCCGGGCCTGCCGGCTGCTCGGTTCGTGACCCTCGGGGGTGTCTCCACTTCATCTCTAGAGGGGCCAAGGACATGTTAAATCCCCACTCTCATTGAGTCGCTTTTGCTTTAGGACGGTCCTAAAACTCTTTTAAAAGGACCAGGCCCAGTGCCAGGGGCCCTGGAGGTGTCGTGGGTCCTCGTGAAGGAGCCGACGTCACAGGAGCACGGGGCCCAGGCTCTGGCACAAGGGGACCCGCTGAGGCCCCTGTCGTCGCGCGCGTCCAGCCGCCTCCTTCCGCGTGTCCCAGCGTGCAGGCTCGGCGGCGGGGTCTGGGCTTCACCCTGTACGAATCCTCCGCGTCTGTATTTCGAGCAAACACGGCAGGTTTACGGAGCCCGTTCTACAGTCCGAGTGCAGCTCCGACCCTTCCCCTGAAAAGGCTGCCGCGAGGGGTGCGGTGTTTGCGGCTTGCTCCCCTCGTCCGCACGGAGACGTCCCCCAGAATCACAGGGCGTGTCCCTACCGTCACGTCCTTCTGGGGAGGCGGCAGTGGCGGCGTCAGGGACGCGCCGGGGCCCGGCTGCCCTCGCGCGCGCTCTGTGGCTCTGGCCGCCGGGTGACGAGCGCCGTTCCCTTGGCGGCTGGGCGGTGGCCACGGGCTCACGGCCTCGCTCTCCCGCGGCCTCACAGGGAGAACGACATCACGCCGGTGCTGGACCACACCTTCTGCGTGGAGCACAACGCTTTCGGGAGGATTCTGCAGCACGAACTGAAACCCAACGGCAGAAATGTTCCCGTCACGGAGGAGAACAAGAAGGAATACGTGCGGTACGGCTGCGGGCAGCCTGGGCTCGGGGAGGGTGGCGCTGAGATGGCCGAGGCCCAGGGTCCCAGCACGTGCGACCAGCCTGGCAGCAGCCGCAGAGCCTCGTGGAAGCGGTTGGGTTCGACGGGGAGAGCGCTGAGTGGAGGGGCTCCCGCGTCCCGTCCCCGGGGGGCCGAGCTGTTAAGGGGAGATCACGACCCCAGGGCTGCGGGGAGGTGTCCCGTGACCAGCACCTGCCGGGTGTGAGGGGGCCGCCCCAGGAGGGAGGAGGAAGCCTGGAAGGTTCCTCGAGATCAGCCTCGGGGAGGCCTACGCTCTGTTTTCCCGCCTCTTAAGGCCCGGAAGTGACCAGTCACCAGCCTGGGAGGTTTACGGGCGCGGGCGTGTCTGCGGCCAGGCCGCCCGACTCCAGCTGGTGTGTGGGTCTCACCGCGGCCTGTGCGTTATTTGTTCAGGCTTCGAGGTCATGGCACCTGTAACAGGTCAGCTTAGATCCTATGTTCAAGCCACGAAGCAGAACGTCTAAGGGCGGGGCCGATGTGGTGTTGACCCAGTTCTTAGGCAGGGGCTGCCGACCGGGGGGCAGGATTCAGTGGCTGGCAGAACCGACTGCGGCAGGAGCAGCTGTGTTGACCGGCTGTTTGACATTGCTTCCCACGTGTGCATTTCTCTTGCAGGTTATACGTAAACTGGAGGTTTATGAGGGGAATCGAAGCCCAGTTCTTAGCTCTTCAGAAAGGCTTTAATGAACTCATCCCTCAGCACTTACTGAAGCCTTTTGACCAGAAGGAGCTGGAGGTGCGTGCCAGCCGCGCAGCCCGGTGTGGGGAGGGGGGCAGCCGCCGAGTGAGGCGGCCGTTTCCCCACAGGCCTGGGGCCCCGGGACCCCAGGGGAGCAGAGGCAGGGCCTCTGGATAGTTCCTGGGACACGGTTCTCCATGGTCTGCGGCTTAGCCTGCTTCGCAGGAGCACCAGCAGCCGAGGAGTCACCTTGGGCGGGGAATCGTCGAGACCAGCTTCGCCCGCCACGCCCGCTTGCTGCTTTGGTTCTGGCTAGTTTTAGGCTCACAACAGAGTGTCACTCACTGTCCTTTGTAATTCTTCGTCGTGCGGACGGAGCGACTCGCTCACGTCTGATGGGTCTCTGGGGCCGAGGGGCGCAGGTCTTCAAAACTGTACCCGTCTTTCTGCCCCGAGTGCGGTGCCAGGACCCTGGGTCCCCAGGCGCCTCCCCGGAGGGAGTGGACTTTTTAAAGTGAGTCTCAGGAACAAGCCCCAGTCCCTTTTCTTAGGACTTTAAACCCCACGCACCCCTGAGTGTCTGCAGGGTCACGTGAGGCGCCCCTTTACAGGTGGCTTCGTGCGGCCTTTCCGAGGCTGGTTCTGTGGTCCTTGCTCCGCCCCGGTGCCACGCAGACACACACACAGACTTGGTTGCAGGGAAGCGTTGCATCGGTGGCTACACCAGAGTGGTTGGGGTGCCAGCCAGCGGGGAGGCGCAGACGCAGTGTGGGCTCGGGGCCTGCCGGCTCGTCAGCATGTGTCCAGTCTGTGGGGATGTGGTGTGTCACTCTCCGTGTCCCGGGGGCCTGGCGGCCTGCTGGTGTGCGCGTGGGGAAGTGACCTGCCTTGGCCACCCTCGCAGCTGATCATCGGTGGCCTGGACAAGATCGACCTGGACGACTGGAAGTCCAACACGCGGCTCAAGCACTGCGGGGCTGACAGCAACGTGGTCCGGTGGTTCTGGCAGGCGGTGGAGACCTTCGACGAGGAGCGGAGGGCCCGGCTCCTGCAGTTCGTGACTGGCTCCACGCGGGTCCCCCTCCAGGGCTTCAAGGCCCTGCAAGGTGACTGACAGGGCGGCGGGGCTGGGTGTCCTGGGCTCACCAGGAAACCCCGTGGGGTGGGTTCTTTCACGAGCTGCTTGGCGCTGCGGGGGTGCTGGCCTGGCCGAGACCCTCTTCCCCCCACACGAGCCGTGGCCGCTCGGTGGCCATTCTCCCCCTGCTCCCAGGGCTCGAGGCTCTGCTCTCCTTTGCGGGGTTGGGTGAAGGTGTCTGCACTCTGTAGACAGGCCACCTTCCCCAGGGTCTCTAAAGCCACAGCAGGCAGGATACCCCGGGTTGGCAGCAGTGGTGCCCACGCAGGGCTGGGCCAGCAAAGCCCGTGGAGCCAGGGCCTCCCCTCCCCCACAGAATGGGGGACAGAGGGTGGGTACAAAGAGCGACAAGGCCTAGGGGACAGGAACCCGTTTTAAAGGTGCATTACAGCACAGCAGGTGAAGGATCTGGCCTTGTCAGTGCTGTGGCGCGGGTTCGATCCCTGACGTGGGAACTTCCACATGCTGTGGGTACAGACAAAAAACAAAGCGCGCCGAGATTCATTTCTGAAGTTTCTGATAGCAGCTCTCTCAGTGCCGTCCGAGGTACAGGGCGGAGGGCCCGAGACAGTCTGCTGCTGCCGTGCAGTCGCTGGCTCCCGGGTCCTCCCTGGCTCTCCGTTTCCTCATCTATACGCGTGCACTGCTGAGAGGCCCCCGTCCCCTCGTGCGTCCCTTCCCACCCCGATGGGACGCCCAGGTCTGGAGTTGGGCTGCAGAAAGGGGAGGGGCTCTCCTGCTGCTGCTTCCGAGGGCTGGTGGTCAGCACAGCCACTGCGAAGTCCTCGCAGGCTCCGCCCGGGCCCTGCGGTTTGTAAGACCTGATTCTTGTCCCTTGGGAACCTCGTAGCCAGAAGGAGTAAGGTGAGAACATTACTGTGTTGGAATTTAGTAAACAGGACTTTGCATAGTAAGAGTGGGAACAGACGCTGTTCACATAAAGGGCAGTCCCTGTGGACTCATCTTACTTTAAGGCCTCTCAGCAGGAGAGAACTTCCTTCCCATTCCTGGGGCTTTGGTCCCAGGCATTTGTGTCTTTTTCTTTTGCCTCTGCCTGGGGAGTTTTCCCGACTCTGTCCTGCTTTTCTTGTGACCCTGCTGTCTACTGCCAAGAGTGGGCCTGCTCGCTTAACAGTGCTGTAAAGAAAAAAAAAAAAATCAGGAGTTCTCGTCGTGGCTCAGTGATTAACGAATCCGACTAGGAACCATGAGGTTGCGGCTTCAGTCCCTGCCCTTGCTCAGTGGGTTACGGATCCGGCGTTGCCGTGAGCTGTGGTGTAGGTTGCAGACGCGGCTCGGATCCCGTGTTGCTGTGGCTCTGGCGTAGGCCGGTGGCTACAACTGGAGGGTTCTCGCCCGTCTTTGCTCTGCCTGCCCCTGTCATTTTCTAGAAAGTCTGGTATTAGTGACTTCACAGCCATTGTAGGCATACCCTGAAACCCGGCCTTGGCCGTGACCCCCACAGCCCTCGGGCAGGACAGCCGCCCCGACGTGGGGGCCTCCGTGTGGCTGCAGGGGCGCAGGGGGCCCGGGCCGGGCGGCTGAAGCGCATTAACTAGAATGTTGCTCCGTAAGGTTCTACAGGCGCCGCGGGGCCCCGGCTCTTCACCATCCACCTGATTGACGCCAACACGGACAACCTGCCCAAGGCCCACACCTGGTAAGGACACGGCCCGCCGGGGCCCCCGGGGCCCTTCTGAGAACCCGGCTCCTCCCGGGACGTGACTGTGTCGGAGCCGCCCCCACGGCCCGGGGCCCACGCACGCCGTCGGGCGGGAACAGGGCACCCCCCCTGGTGGGGGGCCGCTGTCTCCCCCACCTGACCTTCCCGGGCCCCATCTCCCGCCTCAGACGCCACCTCCGACACACGCGCCTCGTGTGTGCAACGTGTTTCTTCGTCGGCTGGCGTGTCACCCGTGGGGTGTTCCCTTGCGGTTTACGATGACATCAGCCCCGCTCACTGCGGGGACCAGTCATCGAGAAGACGGCTGCTTCCTGATGCTGCTGGGCATGGGGGGACGGAAGGGGTGGCTCCTGGGGGGGAACCAAGTGTGCGACAGACGGCACAGGCCCGAGAGGGAGCCCTCCCCGCCCCCACGCTGCTACCTCGTGGCCGAGAAGGCTCTGCCCCTGCCCGGCGCCTGCAGTGACTCTGGCCTTGCTGTCCTGTTGCAGCTTTAACCGGATCGACATTCCACCTTATGAGTCGTATGAGAAGCTGTACGAGAAGCTGCTGACGGCGGTGGAGGAGACCTGCGGGTTTGCCGTCGAGTGAGGGGGGAGGCAGCAGAGGCAGCTCCCACCGCGGCACCGTGCGCAGCGGGCCAGGCCCTGCGCTCTGCACAGCCCGGGCGAAGGCTCGCCTCCCTCCTTTCCGCTGGGGGAGCGAGGGGACGGGGGACTTGGGTCGGTGGCTCCCACCCCAGTTTTCCTCCTCCTGCAGAACTCCCACCCTCCATCGCCCGCCATCCAATAAAACGCAGCCAGGTTTAGCACTGCTTCGGTCACACGGGGACATCCTGCGACGGTTGTGACACTTAGGGGACAGGCTCGTTGCCTTGGGCGCTCTAGCGGAGGCGCGACCCACAGTCACGGAACTGAGCTTGGCTGACGAAGGGGCCGTCCCTGGTGGCTCTTACTGGCTCTTCTGTCTCCAAGCAGACCTGAGGTCCCTTTTCAAGTTCAGCAACTCAAATTCCAAATTTCACATCCTAGCGGCCTGCTCTGGGTGGCAGATTAATTTCTAACTGAACAATAACCAGATAACATATGCTAATTGGAATTCCGCCCCAGCAGGAAGCTCGAGTCAAAAGTGTGCTTCCCTTTAGGAAAGGGAAGGAAGCTGGGGCCGCTGGCGCTGGAGGCCCAGGGATTTTGTTTAAGGGGGTCCTGGCTGACATGTTTGCTTTGCATAGAGAAAAATGATCTTTCCGTTTAAGAGTCCCTTTAGCCGCGTTATCGATCCTGTTGGAGATACTTTTTCCAGTGACACCACCACATGACAGCTTATAAAGGAACAGACCCAAACCACCTCAGACGCACGCGGCAGCGCGCGCCCCTCCTGTACCAGGAAGGGCGTCGACTAGGTCGCTCGAATACTAACAAACCATTTTGCAGAAAGTGCTAAGAACTAAACAACAGAAGTCTGTCATCACGGCTGCTGGCTTGGTGCAAATTAGCTAAAAGGGGAGACTGGCCACGAATAACCTCCATGACCGAAGCCGACCCCAACTCGGGGTGACTGTCTCACAAAGAGAAGGCGGTGGATGAGAGCCCGAGGGCAGCGGGGCAGGTCCCCTCAACACCTGAGGGGACCCGCACAGCCACTCCTCCCTCCCTCCAGTCACTCGATTTCACACGCCCTTTCCCAGTCTGCACGAAAGCTGAAACTGGTTTAACAAAGAGGTTTGCTTTCAGAGAGCTGCATTTCAGTGGAACAATCGCAGTGGCAGCGGATTCCCGTGGGGGTTTTTGGTGGTTGTCTTTGTCCTGGGGGCAAGCACAGGGTAATTCATTAGCGAGACATTTCACTGTTGCAATTTTGTTGACGCTTCCCGGTTCAGTGCTGGGATCCATCGGTGGGTCTGAGGTGGGTTTGGAGGGGGCTCTGGGGCCACCTGTAATGCCTGTTCTTTTTGTTCCTGGTACCTGTAGACAGTGCCGGGTTGGGAGGCGAACTTCCCTCTGCATCTCGCTGTGGGTCTTTCGCTGGTCCTGGAGGCAGCCTGGGTGCTGCCGGCTGGGGGCTGCGGGGCGCCGGCTGAGGGCTGCAGGGGTGGGAGGAAGCCCCGCACCCGGGCTGCTTGCTGAGGTCCTGGGGCCGGAACGATGCCGTTGGCTGCACAAGGACAACGTGGTCCATTCGATCATCCAGGCCGGGCTGGGCTGGGCCCTCCCCGGTGCCGCCCGGCCTTGGGCTGCTCCTGTGTCCGGGTCGCGGCGGCACCGTTCTGGCGGAGGGCCTTCTAGAAGGTGGCTCCGCGGAGGCCCGCAGCCGTCCCTCGGGGTGGCCCTCTGGGGGAGTGCGGGAAGGAGCGGAGAGGTACAGACAGGCCCCCAGATGGGTCTCCTCCCACCGGTGCCCCGGCTTTGCCGCGTGGGTTCGGCAGAAGCTGCGGGAAGAGGAAAGAAAGGAGGGTCTCGTGGTGAAAAGCCCCGGAAGCAGGACCGTGGCCTCTGACTGCTTTAAAACGGCGGCCTTCCTGCGGCTGGGGGTGGCCACGGACCGTCCCCTGTGGCTCTCCCGTCAGCGGCTCCTCCTCTGGCCGCCGGGCTCCGGCCGGGGTCTCTGCCTTCCCGCCCTTGGACTCAGGCCCCTCGCCGCTGAGCGGGGTGTGGCTGTGGCGGAGCCTGACGGCAGAACCTTCCAGAGCCCCAGCGCGCTCTCGGCCCGCACTCCTAGCACCTCGCCGTCCCCCGCGGACTGGGCCTTCCGAGCCCCCAATGCTCGGGGCCCGACCTGCAGGCTTGGCTCACCAGCGGCCACCAGCCGACCCTCAGGGATGCAGCGAACCACCGCTCCGCCGGCGCCTCGTCGGAAGAACCGGGGCTGCGGGGCGACTCCTGGCGGCAGAAGCGCCTGGAACCCCGGCCCCGGGCCCCGGCAGTGGCCCGAGCGGAGCTGTCCGAGAAAACGCCCCCGGCCCGTCTGCAGCCCCGGGTGCCGCCCGGCAGCCTTCCCAAAACATAGTATGAATTTTTAAAATTTGTTTATTTTTGTTTCTCAACCACTTTATAATGTATTTTTTAATTTATTTTGTAATGTCTTGTTTTTAAGTATTGCTGCTATCCTTGTTATTCCTCCCACTGTTTTTATTGCTGATTTATTTTGTGAAAGTTGTACACTAATGTTCTGTTTTATGTCAAATTCAAAAGTATTTAAAGAAATACTAGTTCTATTTAATGTGGTTGTGGAACCAGCTGGAAACACATGAAACACACAGTGATTGTACAGCAGGCTGGACCCCGGCGGTCAGGTTCATTTTGTTACATATGCAATAAACTCACGACTTTACATTTTTGGCATCTGTTATTTGGTGTGGAAATGAGATTCCAACTTTTTAAATGATCTCACAAGGCAGAGAGTCAGCGGTCAGGCCAGGGTCTGCTAAGGAAAAGGGCAAACCTCTCCTCGGGTTAGACACGGCTGACAGCGGGGCGCAGTCCGGCGCAAGTTCTCACTGAGCCAAAAGTCGCTGGATCAAGAAAGTTTTGAATCTGCTGACCTCACCCACAGATCATACTTGTTTGTTGGGTTATTATTTTCCTCTCATATATTTTTATCTTGGTAAAATATGCTACTTATCAATTTAACAGGTGGTAAATACACAATTCAGTGGCATCAGACAATCTATGATTTTGTATAATCACCACCACAGTCCACACCCAAACTTCTCTTCCTCCCAGCCTGAAACGCTGTGCCTAGTAATGCCCGTTCCTCTTTCTCCCCAGCCCCTGGGAACCTCCGTTCTTCTTTTTCTCTGTGGATTTGCCTTTTTTAGGTACGTAAGTGGAATCATGAAATATCTGTCCTTCTGTGACAGCGCACATATTATAACATCTTCAAAGTTAACCCGTGTTGGAGTGTGTGTCAAAATTGCATTCCTTTTTATGGCTGAGTACTCCTGTTTTTCCATTCATTTGATGGACATTTGGTATGACTTAATTTTGTGCATTCATGACCAGGCCACGGTACCCAGAAAAGATGCTATAGACTAGTTTTTCTATCTGCTTTCATTCCTTTCAGGTTCTGCAGTTTTCAGTTTATAAGCCTTTCTGCCTCCTTGCTGAAGTTTATTCCTAAGTATCGCAGTCTTTGCAATGCTATTTTGAATGGAATTGTTTCTTTCTTTTAAATGTTTCGGCTGCGTGTGAAAGTTCCCAGGCCAGGGATCGAATCCAAGGTGGAGCTGTTTGCAGCTGCAGCAACAGTGGATCCTTAGCCACTGTGCTGGGACAGGGAGACGAGGCAGATCATTAACGCACTGTGCCACAGCAGGAACTCTGGGATTTTCTAATCTTCTTCTCAGATTGTTCACTGTTAGTGTCTAGAAACCGCAGATTCAGGGGTGTGGGTTTTGTCTTCAACTCTGCTGATTTGATTCATTGGTTCCAATTATGTGTGCTTTTTAGGGATTTCTACGCAGAAGCTCGTGTTGCCTGCAAACCCAACTGTCTTTCCTCTTTTCAGTGCGGATGGCTTTTCTTTTTCTCGCCTCGTTGCTGACAAGGGCTTCCAGCACCATGCTGCGTGGAAGCGGTCAAAATCGGCATCTTCGTCTCGCTCTGTTCTTGGCAGAAAAGCTTTCAGTCTTTCACCAGGGGGGGTGTGGAGCTTCTCGCCCAGCTGCTTCTGCCAACTGTGAGCCTTCCGTGCTGGGCGGCCCGGGACCCCCTGCGTCTGCAGGTCCCCGTCCCCCTGCGCCCTGTACAAGGTCGGGGCCTGCCTCGGCCTCAGATCTGAGCTACGCCCTCCTTCCCTGACGGACGGACGGAGCTCCAGGCCAGCGAGGCAGAAGCCGGCCCCGGAGGCTCTCTGCAGGTGGGTCAGGACCCTGCAGGTGGGTTCCGCTCGGGCCCTCCGGGTACCAGCGAGAACACCAGGATTCGGGGTGCTTCCTCCCAGCCACGCAGGGCTGCGCCAGGGAGCACTGGGGGCAAAGGCAAGTAAAAACGTCGCCGAGTTTCCTACTGCTTCGCATGCGGCTTGTTCTTGATGGCCATTCTCCTGGCTGCTGTAGCGCTTTGGCTTCCAGAGGTCCTGTGACGTGACTTTAGTCTCTAGTTTTTATTTATTTTTTAAAAAATGTTTACATGGAGGCCTTTTGATTAGCAGTTTAAGTGATACATTTGCACTTAAAGTGCTTACTCCTAAGGAGGGGCTTCTTTGCTGTCATTTCTCATTTTCCGCACGCCTGTCCCTCACTCCACCGCAACTGCCTGCCTTTGTTCTTCATAGTGACGCTTGAACTCTGCTCTTTTGCTTTTGTGAATATTCTGTAGATATGTTCTTTGTGGTTCCCATAGGGATTGCACGTAACATCCTTTTTTTTTTTTTTTGCCTTTTCCAGGGCCCTTCCTGTGGCATATGGAGGTTCCCAGACTAGGGGTGTAATAGGAGCTGTAGCCAACAGCCTACGCCAGAGCCACAGCAACGCGGGATCTGAGCCGCGTCTGCAACCTACACCACAGCTCACGGCAATGCTGGCTCCTTAACCCACGGAGCAAGGGCAGGGATCGAACTCGCATCCTCATGGTTCCTAGTCGGATTCATTAACCACTGTGCCACAATGGGAACTCCTGCACTTGACATCTCAAAGTTATAAGAACCTAATTTGAATTTATCCCAACTTAAGTGGCATATGAAAACGCGGCTCCTACACAGCACCATTCTCGCATCTCATGTATCGTGTGCCCAGTAGTGAAGACAAGTAGGGTTTTTTTAATGCACTTGCCTTTTAAATCCTGTAGATTAAAAGTGTATTTATAAACCCAAAGTCACAACAATACTGC
This sequence comes from Phacochoerus africanus, assembly GCF_016906955.1. NCBI lineage: Eukaryota > Metazoa > Chordata > Mammalia > Artiodactyla > Suidae > Phacochoerus > Phacochoerus africanus. The sequence continues at coordinate 7,701,387 of NC_062548.1, read as the reverse complement.
TTTTTATAATTGCCCACGGATTTACCTTTTTTGGAGATCTTGATGTCTTCTTACAGCTTCGAGCTACTGTCAGCATCCTCTCATTTCAAACTCCAGGACTTGCCTTTAGCGTTTCTTGCAAGGCGAAGGGCTGCAGGTAACAAACACTTTTGCTGGTTACAGGATCCTGACAGGGAGTTCCCTGGTGGCCCAGTGGGTTAAGGACCTGGCATTGTCACTGCTGTGGCTCTGGTTGCTGCTGTGCTGCAGACGTGATCCCTGGCTTGGGGATTTTTTTATGCCACAGGTGCAACCAAAAAGAATTGGACAGTTTTTCCCTTTCATTAATTTGAATAAATCAACCCATTGCTTTCTGGCCTTCGAGGTTTCTGATGAGAAATTTGCTGCTGACTTTACCGAGGATCCCATATGTGTAATGCATCACTTTTCGTGATGCTTTCAAGATTCTTAGGGTCCCTCCCACCTTCGCACCCCCACCCCACCCCTTTGCACTCACCATACAGGGGAGCCAGGGGAAGATCCCACGGTGGGTGGGGGGGGGACGGAGGGGGTGGGCAGTCCCATGGCTTCAGCCCTGGCAAGGCCCAGCTGACCCTCAGGCCACCCACAGAGCCCTGTCCACCGGATGGAGAAACTGAGGGGGTGTGACTGAGTTAAGACACGCAGGCCAGAGCAGCAAAGGAAGATCCGATCATGGGCGCTCTTCACCCCCAGCCGCCCCCCAGGATGCTTCGCTGCAGTTGGCAAACGGCAGTGTGGGTACATGTGCCAAGTCACCGGGCTGCGCTGCGTGGGCTGACGCGACGTGCCAGTCATCAGAGCACTGCAGGAAGGGACCCCCCCCCGCACATGTGCTCAGAGTCCACCGTGAAATGTCACACGCTAAAGTCACGGGATCTTCTGCGTTGGCAAAATACTTCAAGTGGGCTTGGCCTTTACCTGAAGGGGTTGCTGTCATTTGAGTCACTCCTGCAGCTCCAGGGGAATCGGGTTCCGTTCCAGAGGGCGCGAGCTCCGCACCCCAAGGGGAATCCGCGCGTTAGCACTCGTGCCGGGGGAGAAAGCGCCATGTGACAAACTTCCCCTTCTCTGTTATGGTCTTTTTTTTTAAGTGACAGAAAATGGAACCTAGGGCTTGCGGCAGGAACCGCGTTGAGACAGACGCGGGCTCCCACCGACCTTTCAATCTCGAGTGACCTCCCTGTGAGAAGAAAGAGGAGACATGCACGTGCAGGACCGGAACCCGGCAGAGACCGGAAGACTTCCAGAAACATCGGGACCCTCGGTCGCTTCCCACAAGCAACCCTCACAGGCCTGAAGGCGAAGAAGAGGCGCCTCCGGACAGAAACCCCTCAGAAGGAACTCAGAGGTCAACGGACACGGCGCCCGATGTTTCAGGCCCGAGGGGCCCGCCAGGAAGCGCCCGGGACCAGGCTCCCGAGGAAGGAACGCGGGGCTGTGACGGTGCAGAGACCCTCCCCGGCCGCGTCCATCCCGACGGCCAGCAGGGGTCTCGGGGGCCCCGGGGCTGAGCCTGAGCCTACCTGCCCGTCTCTGGGTTCTGGAAAACAAGGATGATGCCTCCCAGGAATCCTCTCCTCCAAGGCTTTGGCCCAACGCCCACTCCGCCGACAAGGGCCGCATCTGCACAGGCGCTGGAGTCCGCCTTCTGTCCACACAGCCTGAGGTGCCGGAGTCTTTGCCTTCCCGTCAGACCCAGAACCTCAGCTCGGCGCCCTCATCTCTGCACTGAAGTAATGTCCAGGTTTTCCTCTGAGCTTTATTAAAGCTAAAGAGAGGAGTTCCCATCGTTCCCATGGTGGCGCAGTAGTTAAGGAATCCGACTGGGAACCATGAGGTTGCGGGTTCGATCCCTGGCCTTGCTCAGTGGGTTAAAAGATCTGGTGTTGCCGTGAGCTGTGGTGTAGGTTGCAGACGCGGCTCGGATCCCGAGTTGCTGTGGCTCTGGCGCAGGCCGGTGGCTACAGCTCCGATTGGACCCCTAGCCTGGGAACCTCCATATGCTGCGGGAGTGGCCCTAGAAATGGCAAAAAGACAAAAAATAAAAATAAAGCTAAAGAGATTATGCAGTGGTTCCAATTAAATCTTGATAGAATTAGTCTTTGGGGGGGGGGGGGCTGTGCCTGTGGCCTGAAGTTCCTGGGCCATGGAGTGAACCCATGCCAGCACCAGGTCTTAAACTGCTAGGCCACCAGGGAACTCTGATAGAAGTATTCTTAGAATAATGATTACTACCCGACGAATGTTTAAGTGTGCTCTTAGAACTTGACTGCTTCCACTTCGTTCTATTCTCTAGGTCCTGTTAACATGGGATTTATGTTGTTAATAAGTACATCAAAAAATCCATACATATAGCAAAAATTTACTTTTGTCTTCTAAAATAACGGACCATTTTCTACTGGGTTTTTTTTTTGGGGGGGGTGTTAAGTGATTATACAATAGCTTGAATGAAAGCTTTATAAAAATATAATTCTTAGCATATGACTTATTAATGGTAAAAATGTGAATCTCATTACAAATGTATTTCCATACTATGTAGCCACTGGGTGGTATAGAAATAGTGCTTTCACTGAGAACTATAAAACACTGACGAAGGAAGCTGAAGATGATTCACAGAAGTGGAAAATACCCCATGATGCCGTGCGCTTAGGAGAAATCGTACTGTGAAAGCGACCACGCCACCCAGAGCAGTTACTGCGAGCTCTGATTACCCATGACATCTTTCACAGAACTAGAATAATCCCGAGATCTATGTGGAACCACAAAAACTCACTTGCTAAAGCAATCCTGAGGAAAGAGAGCAAAGCCGGAGGCACAACCCTCCCAGAGTTCAGACAAGATACAAAGCTACAGTAATCAAAACGGAAGATGCTGGCACAGAGACAGACACATGGGGATCAATGGGACAGAATACAGAGAGCCCCCCAAAACCCCACACACCTATGATCAATTAATCTTTGACAAAGGAGCTAAGACTGTACAACGGAAAAAAGAGTCTTCAGGAGTTCCTGCTGTGGCTCAGCGAGTTAAGAACCAGACACAATGTCTGTGAGTATATGGGTTCAATCCCTGGCCTTGCGCAGTGGGTTAAGCTGCGGCATGGGTCACAGACATGGCTTGGCTGTGGCTTCAATTCGACCCCTAGCCTGGGAACTTGCATAAGCTGCAGGTACGGCCCTAAAAAGACCAAAAAAAAAAGTGGTGCTGGGAAGTATGGACAGCCAGCCACACATAAATCAATGAAGTTAAAACACACCCTCTTACCATTTAAAAGAAAAAAAATTAACTCAAAATGGCTTAAAGACTTAAATATATGAGATCCTAAAACTTGTAGAAGAGAGTATAGGCAAAACATTCTGTGACATAAATTGTGCCAGTATTTTCTTAGCTCAGTCTCCCAAGGCAATGGAAATAGAAACAAAAATAAATAAATGGAACCTAATCAAACTCACAAGCTCTTGCCCAGCAAAGAAAGACAACCTACGAACTGGGAGAAAATATTCACAAATGTAACTGAGAAGGGCTTCATCTCCAAAATACGGACAGCTTGTGCAGCTCACTAACAACAGCAAAAAAAACAACCCAGTCAAAAAAAGGGCAGATCTAAATAGACATCGCTCCAAAGACGACACACGAATGGCCACCAGGCACACGAAAAGATGCCCAGTGTGGCTAAGTATCAGAGACCTGCACATCACAACCACTGCGAGGCATCACGTCACGCCCTCCTTGAAAAGGAAGGCAGCTGCCAGGTGCTAGGAGCCAAGAGAACTAAACCAGTCACAAAAGAATGCATACTGTGTGCGCCTCCTGCTGAGTCACATTCACAGCGACGCAGTAGGAGGGTATTTGCCTGGGGCTGCGGGAGGGGCCGTCTCGTGGGAACAGCGCTTCCACTTCCGCCTGGGATGAGAGGCCCTGGAGGACCGTGGTGATGGTTGTGCAAGGATGTGGCTGTGTTGAATGCCACTGACTTGTACACATAAAAATGGTTAAAAAGAAAGACAAAAAAAAAAGGAGTTTTTTAACGAATCTGACTAGGAACCATGAGGTTGCGGGTTCAGTCCCTGCCCTTGCTCAGTGGGTTAACGATCCGGCGTTGCCGTGAGCTGTGGGGTAGGTTGCAGACGCGGCTCGGATCCCGCGTTGCTGTGGCTCTGGCGTAGGCCGGTGGCTGCAGCTCCGATTCGACCCCTAGCCTGGGAACCTCCATATGCCGCGGGAGCGGCCCAAGAAACAAGAAATAGCAACAACAACAACAACAAAAAAAAGACAAAAAAAAAGGTTAAAAAGGGGGGTTCCTGCTGTGGCCCAGTGGAAATGAATCTGCCTAGTATCCAGGAAGATGCAGGTTCCACCCTGGCCTCGCGCAGTGGGTCGGGGATCCAGCGTTGCAGTGGCTGTGGTGTAGACCCGCAGCCATAGCTCTGATTCGACCCCTAGCCTGGAAATCTCCACATGCCGAGGGTGCAGTCTTAAAAAGTTAAAAAAAAAAAAAAAAAAAAGGTTAAAAAGGTCAATTTGGTTATATGTATTTTACAATTCAAAAACTCTCATAGTACTCACCTTGACACAGCGACTGGAGAGCCAGGTGTGGACCGGGTGTGGCCCCTGACAGGAGCCCCTCTCTGACCTCCCCTGGCTCCCAGGGGCCCAGGTCCCAGCAGAGCCATGTTCGAGGGAGAAAGCTGAGACTCGTGGTCACAGGGGCACTGGCTCCGGTCTCCCGCCTTGACCTACGGACGGAGCTCAGGTGACGCTGTCCCCACCAGGGACTCTCCTGCCCTGGTTGCTCAGATGCTTCCTGAGATCCAGGGTCAGTGCACGGACACAGAGTGGGAAGGCCTGGCCTGGAACCCAGGCCCCCATCACCAGCACACCCACTGGATGCCCACCATCGAGGCTGAGACACAAACGGCCCTTCATCCAAATGCCACCCACACATCTCTGCCACCACCAGGCTCCACGCCAGCTCCCCAGGCGCACAAAGGCAACTCAGTGGCTTATTCCAAAGTCCTGACCCCGGCTTGGGAGGCCTCGTTGCCCAGACTCTGGGGACGGCCGGGCAGCCAGGCCTCCTCCCGACTGGGGCCTGATGACTGCCTGACACCTGTCAATTCACATACGTGGCTGCGGCCACGCTGGAATCCAAGACATCGTCTCACAAAACCAGCCCTCAAGTCACGGTAAAACCACAGAAGTAGCTCCAAAGAACGGATGGAGAGGCCAGTCAGAAGGATAAAACCCGGCCACTCCACCCCTTCCGGCTCTAGGGTGCGGGTGGCCCGGGAGTCCAGCTGGGCGAGGGTCAGTCATTTCTCCGGCCTCAGCTCTGGGACATGACCTTGGATGAGCCATTCACCCTGAGCTGGCACGCCCTCTCCACCGCAGGGCTGAGACCCACCTAGGACTGGAGACCAGCACAGGGACCTCAAGCGGTAGCCATCAGTGCCACCCACCACCAGCCAGCAGGCGCGGCCACAGCCCAGCTCCGCCTGGCCTCCAGCACGTCCGTTTGCCCGCCGGACTGGGCGTTGTGGCGAGACCTCACCTGCACTGGCCTCGAACAGCGGGGTCCGGGGGAGGCCAAGGGGCCCTGAGCGGTGCAGAGATTTCCCACGGGGCGAGTCCTTTAAATGAAATTCAAGATCATTTTAGAACTAAAGTCACAACCCCTTCCCTCCGTCCGCCTGGGTTTCTCATGGCGCTGCTGTCACCGCCTGTGCTGGGGAACTGGCCTCCCACGTCCTCCAGGGCCAGGTGCTTCTGCTCCATCCACTGTCTCCCTGAGGCGCTGATGGACGGGACGAGGGACACGCCGGGCACGGCCACATGGCAGCAGCCCCGAAACATCGGAGCCGGGCTCCGGGGCGTGCGCAGCCCCCAAGCAGGGACCAGCATTTCTGGCCAGCATCACAGAAGACGCTGAGCAGTGAGACCCAAGTCCCAGCTGAGACTCTGCTGGGGGACGCGACTGTCACCAAGGAGCCACCTAGGGGTACAGGTGATGCTGGCCCAGGGCCCTGAGGAGCACAGGGACCATCCCACAGAAACGGCACACCCTTTTATAAAATATTTATTCTAAAAAAAATCACACTGTACAAATTTAGATAGAACATTCTCAGTGCTCATATTTATAAAAATGGGAACAGACTGGAGCTAGGGAACAAACCTCCGTTGCTGCTTTTTAAGTTAAGAAGGGAAGTGTTTTGTTTTCCAGGTACAGTGAGAGTGGACGTCTAGAGAAAGACACCCGAGCAGCCGGAGGAGTAAGGTTCAGCGTCGGCTCCCAAGTTCCATTCTCCCTGGACCCCAATCCGAATGTGGGCAGGGGTGGCCCGCAGGGCGCAGGGCCTGGTCCGGTGGCGGCAGGCGCTCGGTGACATTCCAAGGTTGGTTACCACAGCGTGGAAGTTTGTGCTCAGAGATAATCCAGCACAGTTTGTTCATAATTTCCTGTTTCTCTAACACAGTGGGTTTTCTGTACACTGGCTACAAAGTTCTGTACAAAAGCACGAAGCTCCTGCGAGGGGAAACTTCCAGGTGTTAAAAATGACGGCAGAGAAGTGCTTTCTACAGTTCAAGCTGTACATTCACACAGAGGGAGGAGTCCAGTAAAAAAGAATTCACAAGAAGTTCCACACCAGGGAGCCCTGGCTGCTTAAAAGGTGACTGGAAAAGCTTTGGCTGAGGCCCAGCTCCGTTTCTAACCACCTGCCCCCCACCTCATCTGGCACTGACCGGCAGGGGAGGAACCGCCCCGTCCAGCCGCAGGCCGGCCTCGCGCTCACAGCCAGGGGTGCCAGGCGGGGTCCATGCGGCACAGGTTGTCCAGGCTGTTGGCGGCTGCCACCAGGGTGTTCACTTTGCTCTCCCCGCCCTCAAACTGGGCGAGGTTGTGCAGGCGGGTCATGATGGCCGTGACGGCCTTCTGAACCAGGGACACCAGCTGCTGGCTGTCCATGTTCTCAGGCTGCCCGGCGGCCGAGAGGGGCGACGAGGTGTCCTCCTGTGTTTTTTTGTGCCACGCGATGATCTCGTCCCGCAGCACGGTTTTCAGGATGCCGTCCACCTGCACAGCAAGAACAAAACCACCCGAACTTAGCCCCCACCCTCTGGGTGGCTCTCCAGCCAGGGGCTCGGCCACTCTGCTGGGGAGCTGAGCCTCTGTGGGCCAGACTGGGCTGTGCGGAGCGCTCGGGACGGCCGCCCGGGGAGTCCACGCTGAAGAGAGGGAGCGGGCGTGGAGGGGCCAGCAGCTGCGGCTCCTGCTGGGCAGACCCCAGGGCACTGGGCCCTCAGCGTGGGGTTGGTGCTTGTAGCAGGAAGGAGAGCGAGCGCCCGAGGGCCGGGGACCAGGGGCCGGACGGTGGGGCTGAGGTCGCCCAGAAAAGGCCGCAGGGGTGCTCCCCTGTGGTGCAGCAGCTTGGGTGGCTCCTGTGGCGCAGGTTCGAACCCTGGCCCAGAAACTCCCACAGGCCACAGGAATGCGCTCCCCCCCAAAAATAAATAAATGAATCTTTAAAAAAGAAAAGAGAAAAGGCAGGGATGGCCACCTGATGGGCTTCACACAAAGAGACGCCAGCCACAGCCCATCACAGACACTCTGCGAGGCACCAGGGCTGTGTAAGCTGCTGCAGACCCACCCGCGGAGGGTTTTATTCTGAGTTGCTTGGCGTCAGCGGAACGTGCTTTTAGAAGACAGTCCCACACAGAACCGTTTCTGCATCAGCCTGATGTGGAGGCGTTCACTACGTTCAGGCTGTGAAGAAACGGGGGCCCAGAGTTTGGAGGAGGCCCCGCTCCTTCCACCTGGACCAGCGCAGGCTGTGCGAAGACGGCCCGTGCGGTTCCAGGTTGTGAGAGGTCTTGACACCGTGCACGGCTTCAGTCTCACCCTGAGACTGCTTCCAGAAGGGTAGCTTTCTATACAGAACAGAACTTGGCATTTCAAGCCTCAAGCCTCAGTGGCTGAGGAGTTCCCGTCGTGGCTCAGTGGTGAACAAATCTGACTAGGAACCATGGGGGTTGTGGGTTCGAACCCTGCCCTTGCTCCGTGGGTTAAGGATCCGGCGTTGCCGTGACCTGTGGTGTAGGTCGCAGACGAGGCTTGGATCCCGCGTTGCTGTGGCTCTGGCGTAGGCCGGCGGCTACAGCTCCGATTGGACCCCTAGCCTGGGAACCTCCATATGCCGTGGGAGCGGCCCAAGAAAAAGCAGAAAGATTAAAAAAAAAGCCTGAGTGGATGAAAGGGCACTCCGGCTCACGGCTTCCGGCGCAGACCTCTTACTCACACGAAGCCAAAAAGCTCTGCTCGCCCCCTGCTCATCACAGCTAATGGCTCCACCCAGAACAGCGTTCCACGGTGACGGGCGTGAGCAACCAAACCTTAGGAAGGGTGTCAAGCCCTTGCTCAGAGTTAAGAGCTTGGTACCCGTGCCCTAAAACCTGTTCCATGTTCTGGGACAGGGACTGGTTTTGAAGGCTTCCCAGGACCCCAGGTGCTCATCTGGGAAAACAACCAGCAGTACAGCTGGTCTCAGGAGTTAAAAGAAAAACATGAATGGTGTTCAGTCCTCAACTAGGAAGGGACAGGCTGGGGGTCAGAATGAACTGGATCTGAACCTGTCCACCCTCCCTGTCACACGCCCTGGCATGGCCGAGGGCATCCCGCCCCGCCTCACCACTAGGCTACATGTGCTGCACGTCACTGCAGCTCCAGCAGGCCAGGAGCCGGTGACAATGCTTGTGTCCTTTTAGAGCAGAGAGGCTTGCAAAACGGGGGACAGAAGGAGCGAACAAAACGGACGTGCAGTACTAACAGTCGAGCCAAACTCTCCAGCCAAGGCTTCAAGACTGCTCTTTGCAGCACTCGTGGACAGAGAACATCTTAAAATCCTTTTCCCTTGGGAGTTCCCGGTGTGGCTCAGAGATAATGAGCCGAACCCAACTAGCGTCCATGAGGACGCAGGTTCGATCCCTGGCCTCACTCAGGGGGTTAAGGATCCGGCATTGCCAAGAGCTGTGGTACAGGTCGCAGACGCAGCTCGGATCTCGCGTTGCCGTGATGTAGGTCAGTAGCTGTAGCTCTGATTCGACCCCTGGCCTGGGAACCTCCATATGCCGCGAGTGTGGCCCTAAAAAGAAAACAAAAAAAACCACCAAAGAAACCCCTTTCCCCAAGTGAGTAAGTGCAGTTGTGCAGCAATGAGAGCTCTTGCCCCGGGGCCTCCTCCCTCGTCAGTAGAGCCCGCGGTTCCCGAGCCCACACGCACTGAGCACGTGGCCGTGCTCCTGCAGGCCACCCGGGACCCACCTTGAAGTTGGGCTGGGCGAAGCACCGGGCCACGGCGATCATGGACGCGGTCAAAGGGCCCGAGACGCCGATGGTGGTCAGAAACTCGGAAATGTTGGGGGTGAGGCGGAACGGGACAGGGCGGTTGGCGTCCAAGTCTCCGGTCGCGTCATTTATGTCGAATCGGAAGTAGGCCACGTTCAGTTTGCCGGTGTCCTGGATGTCAGAGGGAGGCACTCAAGCAGGGACCGGGCCGGGGGGAGCGGGGCCGGCCGCGCGCCTCGGCTTACCTGCGCTATCTGCAGCATCTCGGGGTTGAGTCTGTTGAGGTGCAGCACAAACTCGGCGAAGCCGATGAGCGCGAGCTGGATGGTGAGCATCTTGCGGAAGGTCCAGTAGTCGGTGGCGTTGGGGAAGGTGTGCAGGGCCCACTCCCTGAGCATGCTGCGCGGCACCATGTTGCTCTGGACCTCCTTGAGGATGTCGCGGAGCACCTGGAACCAGACACGCGCCGCTGCACTCGCCTCTGCGCCAGGCAGAAGACGCTCGACTGCCGTTCCTCTTTCGCTCTGCCACCCAGGCGCGTGCAAGTTCCTGGACCGGGAACTGAACCCCCACCACTGCAGCGGCAATGCCAGACCCTTCACCTGCTGCGCCGCAAGGGAACCCCTGTCACTTTTGTCTTGCTCAGCACCAGCACGGTGGCTTCTGCTGGCAAATACTCATGCTGTCTCACTGGACTAACCATGAGGACGCACAAAACACGTCAATTTCCCTGCAAGGCTCCTTGTCTTGTACCCAAATCAACAGCGGAGCTGCGTGAATAAAAGCCTCAGTTACATGACAGGCAACTGACTACCCATCTCACCGAGAACTTAGCTAAAGTCTGAACACTGTAACTGGCCAATACACCAGAACACACAGACCAATTAACAAAAAGAACAAAAGAATATTTCGTAACTAAGGCGACTGAAGACCAAAATTTTATAAACCGAAGGAGTGAATTTAAAATTAGATTAGATGCAGAGTTCCCATCATGGTGCGGTGGTTAACGAACCCGACTAGGAACCATGAGGTTGTGGGTTCGATTCCTGGCCTCACTCAGTGGGTTAAGTATCTGGCATTGCTGTGAGCTGTGGTGTAGGTCACAGACGTGGCTCAGATCCTGTGTTGCTGTGGCTCTGGTGGAGGCTGGCAGCTGTAGCCCTGATTTGACTCCTAGCCTGGGAACCTCCATATGCCGCGGATACGGCCCTAAAAAGACAAAAAAAAAAAAAAATTAGATGTTACACCGCACTTTAAACTGAATTCTGGACGAGCAGGCTCATAAGGCTGTTTCACACATCAGAGAATGGTCTCAATGAAAAGGTTACTGAGTTCTATAAGTCCCTGAGAGACCAACTGGTAAGGCCTCTTCTGGGCCGAGTCGTACCCTTGTGCTCTGACTAACCACGGGCACACAGGCCCTGAGCAACCAACAGCTCTGCAGACCATCAACCGTGCCTTGTTCCTGTTCATTTCGTCACCAAGTGGAAAGAAGCACACCTGAGAGAGCAAAGGGAGCGCTTCCAGGGACCGCTGCTCCGTAAGGGCACTAAGAACTTGCACTACCCATCAAAACCAGCTTTTCCAGAACTCTGGAATTTAGAGGCTTGTAACAACCCGAGCAACTTTTACTAAAAAAAGGGGGGGGGGGGGCGACCGTTGGTGAGAGCAGTGAGCCTTTTGCCAGTTCAGTTCCCGTTGTGGCTCAGCAGATTAAGCACCCAACAGTGGGTTCGATCCCTGGCCTTGCTCAGTGCGTTAAGGGCACTGCCTTGAGCTGTGGTGTAGGTCACAGGCACTGTTCAGAGTGGGCGTTGCTGTGGTGGAGGCCAGCAGCTACAGCTCTGATTAGACCCCTAGCCTAGGAACTTCCATATGCCACAGGAGTGGTTACAAAAAGAAGACAAACAAAAAACGACTGTCCCATCCCCATCCCCCATCTGCATGATGGCCTTGGTAACCACAGCCTTGCAATCATGGCAGCTGTAACGTCTGCAGCCTAAGAGCCACTGGAGTGGGCAGAATGGATGTGGTGACCCCACAAAGGCCTTGTCCCCAAAAGACAGTCACAGCTGACCTTTTGGCAGCTTCCTGAAAAAAACTCCCATTCACTGGGCTTGAGTCTGTTTGAACGCAGGGTTCAGGCAGGTGCTTGAGGCAGTGACAGCAGCTGGAACACGCATGAGGGCAGCCACCCAGAGGCGAGCTTGGGGGTAGGCAGGGGGAGAGGAAGCGACGTGGGGCTTGAGAAGGTCCCCACGTTCCGAGTCCAGAAGACCAGTCTCATGCTCATGAGAAACCTCAGAAGGTCCCATGCTCTCTCTTCTGATTAATGGTGAGATTCCGCACAAGCAGGAGGTGAAGGCTACGCAGAGTTGTGACTGCCCGCCCCCCACTGACACACACACAGGTGTGCGCCCACAAAAGACGTGGAGGATTTACTGGTTCAAGGCATTTAAGAATATCTCTGTACATCACTGGATGGCCACTGGGCTAGGCAGGCAGAGACCGCAGTGGCTGCGCTTGTGTGAGGCCAGCTCAGGGCCTCACGGAGAGTCAACGAGGCGGCTCTGCATATTCCTCAATGGCTTCCTGGACAGATTCGTCCAGGAAAGTCACCAAACAAACAAACAACAGCAGCAACAAGCCTTGAGGGGAAGGATCTGATTTCCAGAGTTGCCACCCTGGTCCAGTTTTTAGCAGATTATGAGGCAGGCCAAGAAGCAGGAAACCATGGCCAATACACAGCAAAGAAAGTGAAATCACTAGTATCAAGTTACTTACACCCAGAACATCCAACAAAGCCTTACAATCAATGCCAAAAAGACAAATAAGCCAGAAAGACGAAGACAAATACCACACGCCATTACTTACATGTGGAATCTAAGATGTGACACAAATGAACATACGTACGAAACAGCAACCGTCTCCGCCACGGAGAACAGGGCTGCTGTTGCCGAGGGCTGGGAGGCGGGGTAGGGACGGACGGGGACCTCGGGGCTGGCAGAGGTGGACTGCTACACTCAGGACAGATAAACAACGCGGTCCCCCACGGCCCAGAGAACTCGATTCAGTATCCTGAGATGAAAAACCACGACGGAAAAGAAGACGAGAAAGCCCATGTACACGCACATACGTGTGTGGCTGAACCACTGTGCTGTATGCAGAAATTCACACAACAGCGTAGATCCGTTAAAAAACCGACAATCCTGAGTCTTGGCAAGAATGTGGAGAAAGGATTAGCCTCACACACTGAGGTCACGTTGGAAAACCCTTTGGCAGTTCATCAAATGTTCAACAGAAGAGTCACCACAGAGCCCAGCAATTCTATTCCTAGGCGTACATCCACGAGAAATGAAAACGGCTCCACACAGAGACAGGCAGACGCACATTCGCGGCCACATCAACCCTAACAGTCAAAACCTGCAAAGACGCCCCAAGTCCATCGGCTAATGCGTGGAGAAAACTCCAATTCCCAGCAGGGAGTCATCGGCCATAAAAACAAACAACTGACTGGCACGGGGAATCGGATAAGCTGGGGAGCCCCACGCGCAGTGAAAGCGGCCAGACAACGCTGAGGCCAGCGCACTGTGTGACCACGCTCACACCATGCATCAGAGTGAGCAGGTTCCCGGAGACGGAGACCCCTGTGGCCGCCAGGGGCCGGGGGCAGAGAGGCGAGCGGGCGACTCGCGGCAGGAAGTGTCTCTGGGCCGACGCAGTGCGTCAAGATGGACAGTGTGAGGACTGCACAGCAACAGCGAGGGCACACGGGGGCTGGAGAGCAGGCCCCAGAGCTGCCCTTGGTGATGCAGACAGTTCTGGACAAAACCGTCCCATCCAGAGCCCACGCCCGCCCTGCCATCCACCACAGGCAGGAGTCCGCAGTGGAGGGGGACCTCTGTCCCCCAACAGCTGAGAGCCGTCCAGGACTCTGGCCGTGGGCACCAGGCCCCCATCCAAGGAAACCAAGAGAGCTGCCCGAGATGGTCAGGGTTCACCACTCTCTGCATCTGAGGAAGGACGTGTGGTGCAGAGACCTTGTGTCTCCTTAGGGCCCCAGCAGCAAACCAGAGAAACGGGAACACTAAACGGGCACACAGCCTCACACCTCCTAGACCTAGCGTGGCGACCAAACGAATCTGCTGTAAAGTTACTCTCAAAATTCTCATTTCTGAGCGGCCCTGCGAGTGCAGCTGAAGAAGGGTCAGGAGCCTCTCCAAGGTTGAAAACGCACCCCTCCGTCCTGTTACAAGAGTCCGTCTGCCACAAATATCACTTTTCCAAGGCCTGTGGCCACCCTGTTTCTACCAACTCACAAGTCCAGAAAGGGACAAAGGCACCTCTCACCCAGCTACTTCTCCATGTGCCCTGGTCACGGAAGCGCCACCACACTCTGCCCCCAGCCCCTGCCCGCCATACCTGGTGGCTGGCCTGTGTGCCCCGCGCCTGCACCGTGGCCAGCCGGTCATAGTAGCGGGAGATGGGGTTGTCATGCTCGATGCCCTTCTTGGCGCAGCGCTGCTTGTAGATCTCCACCAGGGAGAGCGAGGAGGGATTGTCCTCCACCAGGCGCATCTGCGGGGACACGGCCACAACGCGGGGGACTGCGGAGAAAGGGGACCGACAGGCACTGAGCACGGGCGACTGCAGGCCAGCGTGGGGGGGGCCGGGGACTCCTAACCCATCAAGGCTCAATTTGGTCTAACGTCAGTGAAAGCACAGCTGCCGGCTTGTTGCTGTGACTTTAACTCAAGAAGAAATTCCACAAGGACCCCAAGGACGCATGAGCACTACCCCAGAGCAAACCAGGAGCTCGTTTCTTTGCAGAAAAGAAGAGCCAATTACTGCAGCTAGGATCAACACTGCAGATCAAATTACATACGTGCTAAAATGCACACAGCTTTCCCCCGATGTGTTCATTTAATCTGCTTCTTATCTTGAAGATGCTGAGCTTAAGGGTAAGAGGTTCTGGGGAGTTCCCACTGGGATGCAGTGGAAACAAGTTCAACTAGTATCCGTGAGGACTCGGGTTCAATCCCTGGCCTCGCTTAGTGAATGCATTAGGGATCTGGCGCTGCCGTGAGCTGTGCTGTGGGTCGCAGACGCGGCTTGGATCTCCCATTGTTGTGGCTGTGGTGCAGGCTGGTGGCTGCAGCTCCGATTTGACCCCTAGCCTGGGAACCTCCATATGCCGTGGATGCGACCCTAAACAGCAAAAAAACAAAAAAGGAAAAGCAAAAACAGGAGTTCCCATTGTGGTGCTGCAGAAATGAATCCGACTAGGAACCAGGAGGTTCCAGGTTTGATCCCTGGCCCCACTCAGTGGGTTAAGGATCTGGCGTTGCCGTGAGCTGTGGTGCAGGCCAGCACCTGTAGCTCTGATTTGACCCCTAGCCTGGGAACCTCCATATGCCACGGGTGCAGCTCTGAAAAGCAAAACAATAAAATTAAATTAAAAAAAAACAAAAAGCAAAAACAAAGGGTAAGAGGTTCTGGGTCAGAATGGGGTGGACTTCATCCTAGCTCTAGAAACAAGCTCCACAGGGGACCGGGTAGCACGTACTATGACGGGCCCCTCCTCGGGGATTCAGGCTGCAATGTTCCATGGCCCCTCCTCCGGGAGGGTGGCAGACGGGTCGCCCTCGACAGCTCAGTTCTGCAGGAGCTCACTTGAGGCTGCCAGCTGTGGCCTGATCAAGGTTTCTGAGGCCCCCTAGAGCTCCCCGACTTCCAGGAAGGCACCTCGGGGGCACCCACTCTGCAGGGTGCACCCCAGGGAGATCAGAGACAGCGCTGAAAACGGCCACATGCGCGAGGGCCCCGGTACCTGTGAAAAACAAGTGCCGCTTGGTGGTCTCCTTCCTCTTCTCCAGGCAGGGGTTCAGCAGGCGCAGCAGCTGCAGCACGCGCTCCTCCCTCCGCGACTCCGTCAGGCAGGCGTCGTTCATGACCAGGTAGGGGTAGACCTTGCCGTTGTGCCCGCGGATGTACAGCCTCCTGGCGGCGGTGTTGTGCTTCTGCACGATCTCCACCCGGGGCATAAACCTATGGGCACAAGCGGACGCTGAAACCCCCACGCCCCAGCTGCCACTCCCTGCCCTGGTCTTGGAGAAGACGGAGCTTCAGAGGAACGGCAGCCAGAACCATCACAGGAACAGGCGGTGGAGACGGCACCGCGGGGCGCTGGGGTGGAGGAGCAGGAGCCCGGGAGCCAGTGGGGGCTGGCGCGGGGCAGGAGAAACAGGCAGGAGCGCCTGACTGTGCGGGGCTCCTCTGCATAGCTCACCTTACGCTGTAAGTAAGATGCAGCCTGCTCCGGGAGCGCACAGAAAACTGGGAAACTTTATATTCTGTCAAGCTCTATGAGGATGCAGCAGAGGCTCTTTGCAGAGCAAACACAAACCTGACTCCAACAAGACCTGACTGAAGCCATCAGTTAGGCCAGCCCCGCCGCGGTGCTCGTGACCGAACGCCGAGCGCAACCCTGGGGCCTCTCCGGCTCAGGGGGAGGGCGCAGAGGGGAGGCGGCCACCGTCTGGACCGCTGCCGGGGCTGCCCGGGGGGCCTGAGCGCGAGGCCAGGGCGGGCGCACTCACCTGGCGATCTTGATGTAGTAGTGGGTCGGCTTCGGCATCAGAAACTCCCCAGGAATCTCCACCTCAGCCGTCTGCGCCGAGAAATTGCTCAAAAACCTGCACTTTTCTTCTATGAGGAAGAATTTTGGCAGCTGCTTGGTTTTAGCCTCCAGGATTTTGATCCACTTTTTCAATTTAGAAATAAGATTATGCAGCTTCATGGATCCTGGAACACTGAAGTCAAAGTCTTCGAGAAAAATATAATTAGAAACACTTTTAGTTGTCTGGACTTTTGCTAACTCGCTACAAAACCACGGTTCACGAGCCTCCCAGGCAGGCAAGAGGCACAGTTTACAAGCAGCCTGGAGCGAAGGACTGCGGTCTGGGGACTGAGGACAGCACTGCCCCACAAGGACCAAACCCAACGCGTGCGGGGCCCTCAGCCCGAGACGGGGCCAGCCCAACAATCCCATCGCCCACGCGGGAGTGTCATGTACGGAGGAGTTGTCAGCTTTATGAGAGTCAGGGTACTTTTCTTGCGTTTTTTTTTTTCCCATGGAATTTCTGAGGTTTCCCTTTGACTTCAGCACAATTTCAG
Source organism: Phacochoerus africanus (assembly GCF_016906955.1). Classification (NCBI taxonomy): domain Eukaryota; kingdom Metazoa; phylum Chordata; class Mammalia; order Artiodactyla; family Suidae; genus Phacochoerus; species Phacochoerus africanus. Next base: position 7,684,850 of record NC_062548.1, on the reverse strand, counting down.
AGGAGCAGGCGGCTGGTGAGGTCGCCACGCACCAACACGAGACTGGCAGCTCCCTGCTCAGACACCAAGGCAGGGGAGCGGAGGCCACCCAGCCAGGATGCAGGCAGCTTCGCACAGGGGCTGTTCCTTCTCAACTCTGGATCAGGAAGGTGTTACCAAGCTCGGGCCTGATCTTTACATGATGGGTTTTTGTGTGTTACTTTTTATTTGAAACTAAGCACAGACTCAGAGGAGTGCAAAGAAATGTACGGGGAGGACCATGCACCCCGCTTCCTGAAACCAGAACTTGGCACTGGGGCGACCTGCAGGGCTGATCCCCTCAGGCGGCTGTCCTGCGTGGGCGCACGTGTGTCTGTGAGATGTCACGTGGGGAGCACCGCATCCCAGACTCACTGCCCACCCCCTCAGCCAGCCCAGTACTGCTTAGAGCTGCACCCCTCCTCCCAGCCACCGCCATACGATCTCTTCTCCATTCTGATTATCATGTCATCTCAAAAACGTTTCATAATGAAGAATCAGGCAGCAGGAATTCGTTTGAGATCGACTTTTTTGCATAATTTCTTTGAGGTTCGGCCAAGGTGCTGGCGTGTATTAAGAGTTAACTCCTGTAAGAGTTCCCATTGTAGCCCAGTAGGTTAAGAAACTGAGTAGTATTCATGAGGACGCAGGTTCGATCCCTGGCCCTGCTCAGGGGGTTAAGGATCCGGCGTTGCCATGAGCTGTGGTGTAGGTCGCAGATTCAGCTCGGATCCTATGGCTGTGGCCCGGCAGCTGCAGCTCCAATTCAACCCCCAGCCTAGGAACTTCCATATGCCTCGGTGTGGCCCTAAAAATTAAAGCGTGAACTCCTTTTTATTAGCTCCATGTGAGTATAAAGCGCCACTGTTCCTCCGTTCTCCTTAGAGGCGCTGAGTAGATGCTAGTTAGGGGCTATTCCAAGTCACGTGGCCGTCACCTCGTGCATCCGAGTTTTCCCTTGTAAATAAGTCTTCCCTGGGATAAATCTGATGTACTGTCTTGAACTTTATTCCAACTCCTTACAGGCTTCAAGTTCAAGGATGAAGATACAACTCCATGTGCAGGACACTTGCCAAGGACGTAGCCTTAAGTCTCTGAAACTCACACCAGTCTGAGGTGGGTCTGAGCCTCAGAGCTGTCAGTTTGGGTCTTTTTTTTTTTTTTTCCACATCAGAATCCAGATGATTTGTCCCACTTCTAATCCTCTATTTCAGACCCATTTGATTTAATGACCCGGACTTTTGAACGTAAAGACAGACTGAGTTATCACTGCTCTACAACATAGGAGGGCTTCCAAAAACCTTCTCCCCAGACAAAGACACGCCAGCCCAGCTTGAGCCCAGGGAACGGGGCTGTGCCCCTGGGGAGAGGGTGCGAGGCCCTGTGACAGATGAGGAGCAGGCTGAGGGGGGGCCGGGCCGTTCACCTCAGATCACGCAGAAAGAGCTGGAGCCAGGGCTCGGCCCCCGAGGGTCTAGGGAAAGGCAGGAACCCGCACTGGGAAGGTAACGAGAACCATCTCCCCGGCACTCTGCCCCCAGAACCCACTGCACGACTGAACCGCACTCGCCCCCTCGAGCCCTGCACCTGTGTCATTCACTGCCTGGTCTTCTCCTGCTGACTTTTCAAATCCACACAGACGGGCGGGCGGGGTGGAGGCGAGGCGCAGGTTTCTCCTAAAACCCTGCGTCGAACCCTGACAAGGAGCCTGCTGCTCGGGCTCCAAGCCTGACCTTTCACTGGAGGAAGGACGTGCGCTCCCAGGCGGGGAGCGTGGCAGGTTTCCCTGTGATCTGAGTCTGTACTTTATTTTTTTTTTTCACTTTTTAGGGCTGCGCCCACGGCACATGGAGGTTCCCAGGCTAAGGGTCCACCTGGAGCTACAGCTGCCGGCCTGCGCCAGAGCCGCAGCAACGCAGGATCCGAGCCGGATCTGCAACCTACACCACAGCTCACGGCAACACCGGATCCTTAACCCACTGAGGGAGGCCCCGGATCAGGACCCGCAACCTCACGGTTCCCAGCTGGGTGCGTTTTCGCTGCGCCACGACAGGAACGCCTGGGTCTGTAATTTAAACACAGTATAACCAGCTCACCCAGGACGGGGCTCATGAAAGCAAAGGAACACAGCCAGCTTAGAGGCTAAAGACCAAGGCAACGCGTTGGGGGAGCCCCTCTTCAGGACTCACCAGTGGTGAACTGGCCCTTCAGCTTCTGGAAGACAGGGTCCTGCGCAGTGGCCTGCGCCCGCCGGGCGAGAGACTCGGAGGCCGCGCTGGAGAACATGGTCGAGACGTTGGACACGTTCTCCAAGCCCACCCCGAACGTGCTCACCAGCTTCTTGACAAAGTTGAGAGTGTGGGGGGTGATTTTGGCGTCCGACACAGCCCCGCTTTTCTCAAATGCGACCGAGTAGCACTTGGCCAGGCCCTGCTGGAGCTGCCTGAGAACCTGGGGGAAGAGATCCAAGCAACTCACACCAGAGCTTCCATCAGAGCACCAACCCAGCCCACAGCACCTGCCTGGCACGGCCCCGTCACCAGCAAAGCTCTTCATGGCCCTGGCGAACGGCCGGTGTTGGTACCAGATTGCAAAACGGGCAGCGGGGGGGATGCCTGGACCTTCCTGCCTCGAGCTGCGTTAACAACGAGGAGCTACCGCCCTGAACATGAAAAAAGCCCCCCGACTCTGTGCGTCATACACGTGTCCGTCTGTGGGTTAACCCAGGAGCAACCTCACTGTTGGACAGCCTCAGCGCTACTGCGCGCGCGCACACACACACACACAGACGCGGCCCTCGCGAGGGCCCCTGACCGGCGGGACAAATACCTGGGAAAGGAAGGCTGCTGAGCTTAGCAGCAGCTCCACTAAGGAGCGGCCAGACTGCTAGAAGGTCGCTCCGGCCCCTGGAGACGAGCGGCCCACGAGCTACCCCGAGGCCCACCCCCGGTGCTGCTGTCTGGTCAGCAGCAGGACTCAGGCGAACAAAGTAAGCATTTTGAGGCCAGAAATGGCTTTCTCAATTTCATAGTCTCTTGACATTTTTTGCCTCCAGCACCGCAGGCTGCACAGGGAGCGGACAGCGTCTGCTGCTCCCCCGGGCAGTCCAACAACAAGTGCCTGAACGCCCAGGCGGCGGATCTAGAGAGCGGCCACAGGAGCTCCAGAAGGACAGTCCCTCCGCAGGAAGCCAGCGCCCCGAGTCCACTCCACATACCTCCTCGTGCCAGTTCTCTCGGAACCAGACCATCTGGTCGACGATGCCTTCCAGGGAAGACAGCAGGGTCGGGTGTAGCTCCCGCTGCATGTGCATGATTCGGCTGCAGCGCCACATGGGGGCTGTGGCTCTTATGGGCCCTGGATCTGATGCAGAATGGGACTGGTTACCCACTGAACTTGGCTGCTGCTGTCCAGAATCTGAGAGCAACACACACAACGCCAATGTCAGCGCCAAACTGACCGATGGGAAGGTCGGTGCTCTAAGGACCCACCGGCCAAAGGAACGCTGGTTCCTGCCGGCTGCTACACTTCACGGCCGCCTCCCCAGGGGCCGCGTGGGGACGCCCTGGCTCTAAGGAGAGGGCGCTGCGGAGAGCGAGACGGGTACCACCGGGCTGCCAAATGGTTTGGTAACAAACGCAAAAAGCGTACATTTCTCGAGAGAGAGCAAGTGTGGTGGCATGCTGACGGGTGGGTCCCGGTGAGGCCCGGCAGGTTTGATGCACTTTCTTTTTATGGCCACACCCATGGCATACGGACATTCCGGGGTCAGGGATTGAATCCGAGCTGCAGCAATGCTGGATCCTTTAAACCCACTGCACCGGGGCAGGGATGGAACCTGCACCTCCATAGTGACCGGAGCCTCTGCAGGCGGACTCTTAAACCCACCGTGCCACAGTGGGAACTCCCTGAACTCTCTTTTTAAAAAATTTGTCTAAGTTGGAACATTTTTAAAATGTTTTGCAAAACATTTCATGATACCTTCCTGGTATTACAGCTCAGAGGAATCTAAAGTAGTTGCCAAGTGCGTCTATGTGTTTTCACCCGAAAGCCAGCCCACACGGAGAAGCAGTCACTTGCTATAGAAGCAACGTGTTGTAGAAGCCCTGGTGCCATTTTTCTAGCCTCCGTGCACTTAGAATGAAAAAAAGTAACTTTCAAATGACCAAAACACGAATCTGCCTGGGCAGACCCAGGGGGCCGGGCTAACATGCACCGCGCAACGTCCTCATGCCCCCAGCGCACGAGCTGGTGCTGCCGCCACCGGCCAGCGGAGGGAGTCACCTTCCTAGGAAGACTGCCCTCGCAGCATGCATGTCTATGTACTAAAAATGTGGCGATGCAAAAAAAAGAAAGAAAGAAATATGATGAAGCGGGAGTTCCCGCTGTGGCACAGCATCAGTGGCATCTCGGCAGTGCTCAGACATAGATTTGATCCCCGGCCCGACACAGCAGGTTAAGGATCTGGCGTTGCCACAGCTGCAGTGCAGGTTGCAAATGCGGCTCAGATCTGACCCTTGGCCCGGGAGCTCTATATGTGGGACGGCCAAAAAAGAAGAAAAAAATGGTGAAGCCAATGGTGTTTTAATTGTTTACAAGGCACCACGCCTAGCAGGTAACTGGAACCATTAAGTAATTCATGTCTTTATATACTAGGCCTGGTCAACATAGATCGAAAACTTCTGTTTTCAGTACATTTTCACATTTAGTAAGACTGACTTTTACTCTGATTCTCACGCCACCTGAAGTCACCCTTCTTTGCGACGCAGTTAACTGACAGCGCCACCGTTTATCAGGATGCGCCTTTAACAGGGCCACTGAACATTTCTAACTATCTCCACCTAGAAATGTGTGGTTTTTCCACTTAAGCTGCGCTGGCTCGTGTGCAGATGACGGATGGGCAAGGACCATAAACCTCACGGCGAGGTGAGGTTCTGTCGTCCAGCCCCTGTGTCCTCTCAGCGGCTAAACAAGCCTGGCCCACGTGCTGGCACGTGACCGCAGTGGTGGGGACCTGGGTGCCCCGGGATCCACCCCCTCGGCCCGAGACGTACCGCTCTTGTAGCGCTCCCGCTGCTCTATCTTTAGGGTCAGGTAGAGGGTCCGGATGGGGAAGTAGACGGCCTGGGGGTACACGCGTCCCACCTGCTCAGAGACACGGAGTCATGAGCACAGCTTGCCTCGTGCTTCGGGATGAAGACAACTTGTAGTGAAATAGCTCCCATAGCTATGAGTGGGCCCCTGGCCTGCACCACTGAGCTCATACACATGCATCAAACAGCCAGTCAAACATCTAGTTTGGCTTTAAAAGATCCAAGGAAGACAACACACACGGTGTGTCAGCAGTTGTGCCCCAGGACTGCTTGTGACAGAGAAACCAGACTTGCATTTGATTCCGTTCATCTGAGGATGAGAAAACGCTCAAGGCCCTGCATCTCACTCAGGCAAAGGACAGGAAAGCACAAGAAGCCACCAGTCTTCATCACCAGAACCGTAAGCTGAGTCTAACTTAACTGACGACTCGGCTCGTGAACAAGTAACTTCATTCTGCACGACTGCAGGAGGGAGGAGGCTCCTTCCAAAGGGCCGAGCAGGTGTTCCCCGGCTCGGCGGCCGGGTGGCAGCTAACACACGTTAGGAAATATTGGTCCCATGAAAGACAGAACCTGCAACTTGACAGATCAAACTCCAAGCAAGAGGCCAGTGCTCAGCAACACAGCTGCGAGCTCTTGAGGAGAGAGTACAACCAGCCTGGGCACAGTGACACAGACAGACGATGGGCAAGCGGCGTATTCCCAGAGGCTTGGTGATGCTGCGGCTCGTGTGTGAGACGTTCTAGGACTGTGAGTTTATAAAAAGCAGCGCGGTGAAAGGCACGCAATCCCACTGTCCAAATTCAGGCCTTTTCTCTACCTCCCAGCCTTTGCACAGGGAGAGGCCCATCTGGAGCCATCCTAAAGAAATTGTCCTGGAAACCTCAACAGGACCCCGGGGCCCCGCTCTGTCCAACTCCCCAGGCCCGCCCCAAGTGCATGCAACTTTCAGCCTCCAACAGCTGCAGCTGAACAAGCGTACAAAGGGCAACAGACACCACAATTACGGGTGAGGTTTATTCTGAAGGGAAGCTCTGAAGAGTGCCGAGCACAGGATGAGAAATCAGCCAGGAAGGATCCATCAGACACACCTTCACTGTAACCGCAGGTCCACTAGCGAGCTTACATTCTAAGAGTGTTTGTTCTACTTGTAGGTTATGCGGCAACCCGTGCGAGGAAGGAGAGTACCGTTTGAACACTGTGATGCTCTGGCACATTATTCTCTCCAACCCCGACTCAATCGTCACCCCCTTTTGATTGTGCTTTTGTATCAGGGGACAGCTAATTGCATGTGTCTTCCCATCTAGTTCCAGAACTTTGAGCAGGAGTATTCATTTTCCTTGGGAGAAAAAGATGTGAAATGAAGAGTTTTTGTGACCAAAAACGAGACGTCTTCCTACCTGGCTAATGAGGTTCAAGAGCAGCTTTCCCTCGGAGCCAACCAGACAGGTGAGCAGCTGTGGGATCCAGGCCAGCCACTGGATGGGCGGTACCCCGATGCAGTACTTGTCCACAGCATCAGCCAAGGTATTTTTGTCATCATCAAAACTCAAAAGCCACAGCACCTAAGATAAAGGGAAAAATCCTAGAGCTGAATGAAAATCCTGAGTCTCTAATCAAGTCACTTTTCCCCAGCGCTGGACACCACACGGAGGAGCTTCACCGGCGTTGTAGGAAAGTAGCTACATGAGAAGCTCAACAGTATCGCCCAACTTCTACGTAGTTTTCATCTTCCATGGAGGTTTAGCTTTAACTGAGGCAGCTGGCCTGCTGGCGGTGGCCGGTGCGACCCCAGGGCCTGCAGCCTGCTACGCTGTCGCACACACATTCTCAGCCGACACCTGGTCTTGGGCGAGACTCTCCGGTGACCTCTGCCCTAGGACAACGCAGCCGCACGCTGGCAGCCGGGCATCCACACACGTCCGCACCAGTCCCCTCTCCAAGCCCACACACCTGGAGTCGGGCACTGATGTAGTCCTTCCGTGTCACCGCAGTTGGTGGGTCAGCTGTAACTACCAAGTGCCGAGGTTCCATCTAAATTTTGATGTTACCTCAAGGAATTCTACGCATCCTCTGCTTTAACGGACAAAACAGAACAGCAGAACAGTGTGTTCCTGTTTCCTGCAGTCATCGATTCTGGCTTGCATTTAAGTGTTTCCAGGAACGACGAGGGGGTCCACACCTAGGAGGATGCCCCCCAGGCTCCAGCTCTGACCCACTGGGCACGTGTCCACCCGGCCTGTGCCTGCTCGACACTGGGGCACCAGGATGAGAATGCCAGTGACTGTGGCCTCACCCTGCAGTGTGTGCAGAAACCTTGGGATTCAGGGACCCGTGACTGAGAGCTGACCAGCTCTGGGACTGTGCACAGTCCCTGTAGATGAGAGATGGAATCTAACAGGTGTCGAGCAGGTACGTGTCCTGCAGACCCCTCACTGGTTTGCAGGAATCTCTGTGGGAACCCACAGAGAACACTGGACTCAGACCCAGACTCCAGGCTCAGTTTTGCTGCTTTTAAAGTCTTATGACCCCCAAATATGTACAGTCCTCAATTTTTAAGCTATAAAGTGGAAGTACAGACGCTGCTTTGACGAGGGAAGGAACTGAGAGGGAAGGCAGGAGGCGAAGGCCCACGCCCAGTGCAGATCAGCAAGCAGCTGGATGTTTGTCCAAGCTCAGAGGCCTCCCCGTGATCCCTGGTCAAGGCCGACGCCTTCAGTCTCACCTTGGCCAAGTATTTTCTTGATTTGCTCTCATTCTGATGCCGGCACGCGTGCAGGTAACAGGTAATGGCAGACACCCCAAGATGCAGCTGCCGCTCCTTCACAAAGATGTTCTCCAGGTAGTCGCCCCACATGGCCCAAGCTTTCACCAGCACATCATGCATCTGCACAGCCGCAGAAAAGGCCTTGTTTGCTTCCTCAGACCTGCGAGGACACAAAACCAACCCAAACCATTTTAGGCGAACATCCCGTACATGTAACTAAGCACTGTCAACTTCTTTCTTCCCCTAGGGCCACACCCACGGCATATGGAAGTTCCCAGACTAGGGGTCCAATCGGAGCCACAGCTGCCAGCCTACACCACAGCTCAGGGCAATGCCAAATCCCAGAACCACTGAGCCAAGCCAAGGACTGAACCCACATCCTCATGGGTATCAGTCAGGTTTGTTTTCACTCTGCTACAACGGGAACTCCTAAGCATTTTAAAGTGAATAATCCCAAGGCATCTAGTATATTCAAGATATCGTGCAACTTGGAGTTCCCGTCGTGGCTCAGTGGTTAACAAATCTGACTAGGAACCATGAGGTTGCGGGTTCGGTCCCTGGCCTCACTCAGTGGGTTAAGGATCCGGTGTTGCCATGAGCTATGGTGTAGGTCGCAGACGCAGCTTGGATCCTGCGTTGCTGTGGCTCTGGCGTAGGCTGGCATCTGCAGCTCCAATTAGATCCCTAGCCTGGGAACCTCCATTTGCTACAGGAAGCAGCCCTAGAAAAGGCAAAAAGACCAAAAAAAAAATTTTTTTTGCAACCAACACCTCAATTTAGGCCCCAAACATCTCTCTCACCCCAAGAAAAGCCCTAACCCTTAAGCAGTCTCTCTGCACCCCCAAAACCTCCAGCCCCTGGTGACCAGCAGCCTGCTTTCTGTCTCTGTGGATTTGCCCACGATTTGCCCACTCTGCACCTTTCCTAACGATGGAGTCACACATTATGTGATTTTTGGTGTCCGGATTCTCTTACTTGGCACAGTGCTTCTGAAGCGCTTCCCTCTGGCCTACAGGTCACTTCCTTCCCTTCTGCTCTGAGTAATATCCCATCGTGTCACGCACCCCATTTTCTGTACTCATTCATTCATGCTGCTGTGCTATTCTGACTGCTATAAGCAGTGCTGCTGTGAACAGTCATTAATGACTACCTGCCCGAGTTCCTGTTTTCTGCTGCTTTTTTTTTTTGCTTTTTAGGGCCACACCCATGACACATGGAGGTTCCCAGGCTAGGGGTCCAATTGGAGCGGCAGCCCGCTGGCCTACACCAGAGCCACAGCAATAGCAGGATCTGAGCCGCATCTTTAACCTACACCACAGCTCACCCAACGCCAGATCCTTAACCCACTGAGTGAGGCCAGGGATCAAACCCGCATCCTCATGGATACTAGATGGGTTTGTTACCACTGAACCATAACGGGAACTCCCCCTGTTTTCAATTCTTTGGGGTAAATACCTAGGAGAATTACTAAGTCATACCGTAATTCATTCTTTCTTTTTTTTCTTGTCTTTTGTTTTTTTAGGGCCGCACCCGCGGCAATGGAGGTTTCCAGGCTAGGGGTCCAATCGGAGCCATAGCCGCTGGCCTACGCCAGAGCCACAGCAACGTGGGATCTGAGCCGCATCTGCGACCTACACCACAGCTCAGGGTAACGCCGGATCCTTAACCCACTGAGTAAGGCCAGGGATCAAACGCACCTCATGGTTCCTAGTCGGATTCATTTCCGCTGCGTCAAGACGGGAACCCCCAATAATTCTTTATTTAGTTTTTTGAGAACCCGCTATGCTGTTTTCCAATTGACTGACCCCTGCTCTAAAACAAGAATCACCTCTATAAAAGCAGTCAACTCTGTTTTAAACGTCCAGCTAAGAACCCGGCAATGAGTCCATGTCGTCAGCAGGTCTATATTCAAGCAGCTCAGTTTAAAAAGCTCTTGAGGTACGACACACATGAAGCGGCTTGTCACTGAGCTCCAAGTTCCTATCCTCCTAGACGTACAAGGTCTGAACTACATCCCTGACAACTGCCGCCAAGTCCCATCGGTTTTAGCTTGACCTTCCCACGGGCGTCAAGTTACAATGAACCCCTTCGGATGAGTCTTCTCGTACCCTCCCCCTCTGCAACATACATACTTGTTGATCTGAGCCAAGAACATTCCCTTCAGTGCATAAAATTCAGCTGTCATCTCTTTTGTGAAGTATTTTAAGTTTGTAGATTCAATAACTTCAAGGCCCTGTTTATAAAAACAGAAAAAAATTCTTAATACAAACTTCATTAAAACACTGACCTAGACCAATCAGTCCTAAAGGTCCTTTCTTTTTGGCTGCGCCCAGGGCAGGTGGAAGTTCCTGAGCCAGATATGAACCCTCGGCACAGCTGTAACCAGAGCCATAGCAGTGACGATACCAGAGTCTTAAGCCACTGAGTCACGAGGGAACTCTGACAAATCTACTTTAAACCAACAACCGACTTGCCTACCATGAAGGTTTGCTTAACGTGGAGCAGTATTCAAACTGAACCATGAAATGCCACATTCAGTTCTGCACGTCTTAATCGCAGTATTTTTCTCCAAAGCTTCACGTTGTCTCATCAGGTTCACTGTTTTCATTAGCGCTCCTCTGAGCACAGCCAAAACCTACCCCACACCCTCAGGGTTTTCCAATTTTCAATTTCCTTCCCTTAACCACATTAACCAGCAGAAGAGTGACCATGCAATGTAATGCAGATACTCAAGAGGCTTCCCACCCCTTTCTTGTTCTGGCAGGACTATCTCCCAAGACCAAGGCCGTGTTTGTGAAGTGCCAGCCCCCCCACCGCCCTATTGTCTGCACCGGGTATTTCTGCAGGGCCCTCGCTCCCCCAGACCTCCTGGGCCCGGGCAGGCCCTGGCTCTGCTCCCCCTACCTGCATACACTCATTCTTGCCCATGACGCCCGCCAGCTGGAGGTAGCACTTGACTTGCTGTCGTATCTTCTGGAAGCAGTCCACGATGGGCACCGTGGGGATGGTGTGAATGCGACTTAATATATCCAGAGCTACATTGACCAGTCCCTGTTTTCGGGCAATTTTCCCGTACTGGATGATTGCCGACGCCGACGCGTGAACCCCAAGCATAGCGTTATTCGAACTTGGATCATGCTGAGAACTGTTTTCATACGCAGTCACAATAGCTAGGGAGCAAGGAGGTACGTTATCAGTGCCTGCTGAGCATTTCCAAAGTGTTCCACAATGAGGCGGCAAGAGAAAATAAAAAACAAACACACATGGTTTATGAAAACGGGCACCTCTGCGGTACGCCCGCACTATTTCTCCTCGTATTCCGTATCGAGAGCAAGATCTAGGAAGCTGAGTGTCGCCAGCTTGGTTAACTAAACCATGCAGGCTGCTCTGCACAAACACGCTGGGCAGGTTGAGGGATGAGCAGAGGCAACCAGGGAATCTGGGAAAGGCTATCCATTGCCACCTGAGAGCGGCTCGTCCTCGGGGGCTTCAAAACAAAGGGGCCACAACCCAGAGCTCTGATCCCAGGGGCCTGCGCCCCTGGTGCAGCAGGCAGCGTCCAGCAGCAAGTCTGTTCAGCTGGAACAAGGGAACAGGGAGCGGGAAACACTTCCCATCTTTCACCACCTTCATCTTTACCCTCGTCATACCAACCACCAACTACCATACCTGCCAAAAAATGGAAAATCTGGTAAAAGAAAAAAAAACAAAAACAAAAACACAACCAAGACATGAAACCAGAACAGTGGGGTGTCTGGAAAATTACATGATGAATGCATGCTGGACCAGGCAGGTTTACCCTGGTAATGATGCTGCCGCCACATGAAGACGCTGCTCCAGTGGGACAAGTCGTCCGACACGATGGGCAGCCTGTTCCGCCAGGTCTTCACCACCGTCTTCATGTCGTGCAGGCTGTTGTTCCTCCCCAGGTTGGTGGGCTGCAAGCCTGCATTGATCTGAGCAGCTTCCTGAAGCTCAATGATTTGCTGCGCTGCCTGAGGGACCGGGAGAAAAGGTTCCCCAGAAGAACAGCATGTTAACGCTCGACGGAGGGAAATTGACGGCGCATCTGGCTGCTGCGAGGCTCTCTCGGTTTCCACCACCGAAGGGAGCCCGGACTCACCCAGACGCCACACTGAGCTCAGTCCACGCCCAGAAGCTGCTCCTTCAATCCCCTCCGCCCCCAGTTGCAACACCTCAGCTCTGTGGCTGCTGTCGAACTGGGGATGGGGGGGAACGACGGGGTACACGCCACCCCCCACCCCCGCCATCTTCTTTCTTTTCCCTTTGCCACCAGCCGAAGTGTGGCTCTCTGTCCACCAGCATCTAAGACCACAACAGCCTGGTCCCCCTGCCCTCAAGGTTTCCTTCCACCAACCCCGAACCCCAGAGCCACAGTACCCAGCTCAGAACAGGGTTTTCTGGATGTTGTTGCTTTTCACGGCTGCACCCTCGACATTGGGAGGTTCCCAGGCTGGGGGTGGAATCAGAGCTGCAGCTGCTGGCCTACGTCACAGCCTCAGCAATGCAGGACCCGAGCCACGTCTGTGACCTACATCCAGCTCACAACACTGGATCCTTAACCCACTGAGCCAAGGCCAGGGATTGAACCCACATCCTCATGAATCTAGACGGGCTCTTAACCCACTGAACCACAACGGGAGCTCCCCTGGCTTCTTAGTCTATTTTCAAGGTGTATCCATGCTTGAACACATACTGGCATTTCATTTCCTTTTTATTGGTGAGTAATATTCCATTGCGTGAATATACCATTTTAATTTACTTGTTTATCAACTGATGGTCATTTGGAGTACTTCCACAATGACTATTAATGGTGCAGACATTTGTGGACAAATTTCTGTGGTAACTTGAGAAAATGTTTTAATTCCTCCCTAGATTTATACCTAGCAGTCAAATTGCTGAGCCTATGGTAACTCCATGTTTAGTATTTTGAGAACTGCCAGACTATTTCCAAAGAGCCAGCACTGTCTTATAATCCTGTAAGCAACGTATGCGATAGGTTCCCTTTCTCTCCATATCCTCGCCAGCACTTGTTTCTGCTGTTTTCATTCCAGCTGTGCTACTGGGTTTGGAACAGCCTTCTCACTGCAGTTATGATTTGCATTTCCTAACAACTAATGGTGCTGGGCATTTTGTCATGTGCTTCTAGGTTAGACAATACTTTTTCCAGTTTTTCTTCTGCCACTTTTCTCACTTCTCCTGGGACTCCCATTGTGAGTATCTTGGTGTGACTGGTGGTGTCCCACAGGCCTTGGAGGCTCTTCATTTTTCTTCTTTGCTTTTAGTTCCTGTTTCTCAGACTGGAGAAGGTCAAATGATCCATCTTTAAGTACACCGATTCTTTCCTGTACCTACTCTGCTAGTGAGCCTCTCTAGTGAATTTTTATTTTCAGTTATTACAGCTTTGATCGCTATTCCTTAAAAAAAAAAAAAAAAAAAAATTAGAGAGTTCCCATCGTGGCGCAGCAGAAACAAATCCAACTAGGAACCATGAGGTTGTGGGTTCGACCCCTGGCCTTGCTCAGTGGGTTAAGGATGCGGCGTTGCTGTGAGCTGTGGTGTAGGTCACAGATGTGGCTCGGATCTGACGCTGCTGTGGCTGTGGCGTAGGCTGGCAGATGTAGCTCAGATTAGACCCCTAGCCTAGGAACCTCCATGTGCTGCGGGTGCAGCCCTTAAAAAAAAAAAAAAAATTAGTGACATCCTTTATTTGGTGAGCTATCATTCTCAGACTTTAATTCTTTCTTTTTAATCCTTTAATTCTTTACACATGGTTTCCTTTAGTTCTTTCAACGCATGTACCACAGCTGATTTAAAGTTTCTGTCTACTAAGAACAAGGTGTGGGCTTCCCCAAGAAGAGTCTCTACAGACTGCTTTTCTCTCCTGCACATGGACCGTATTTTCATGTTTCTTTTTAAATCTCACAGTGGTTTGCTGAAAAGGGAACATTTTAGCTGTTATAGCATATGGCAATGCTGGGATTCAGACCCTTCCTCTCTAGGGTCGTTGAGGGTTTTCCTGGTTGTTGCTACTGGCTTAGTGACTTTCTTTATCCACTTTTATCCAATCTGTAATACCTGCAGAACGCAACCACGACAGCCTCTGCTGAGTTAGCTTCGTAGTCAGCTAGTGACCAGACAGAAACTTCCTTAAAGACCTGAACAATAAGGCTCCGTGGGCTGCTGCAGCACGTCCTTGACACTCAGCCAGTTACCTTTCAGTTCTGCCTTAGCCTTCACTTAGTGCTCGTACAGAACCTCAAGATCAGCCAGAGGTGAAAGCCTAGGATCTCCAAGTCTTCCCTAAGTGTGGGCACAGGATACATGTGGCCTTTGAGAGGCCCGGGAAGATGTTAGAGCTTTGCCGAGGTCCCCACGGACAGCTCGCTCTCTCATCGTCCCTTCATGGGTCTGCCTCTTTTATGCCCCAACTGGTGCTGCTGCATCAGGCAGCTGTGATATTAACCAGCTGCCAATCATGGTTATTATTGTCATTACTTTTGGACAAATACCCTCAGGTACAGCTTTCTTTACTGAGTGACCTGAGTCAGGTCAAATAGAGACAAACCCCGTGAATAGGGCTTTTCAAGGAACTGCGCTGCTGGTCAAACAGTGCCAGTTCTTCGGGCTGCCGGTGTTCAGCCACTATGGTTGGAAGCTGTGGGTTTTCCAGGCTCATGCATGAGCTGGGGAGAGGGCTAAGAGGAACAGGACGATTAAATGCCATGAAGCTCGCCGTTCTCACTGAAATACAGCTGTTTTTCTTCAGTGCTCCCTGGATGCTGCGAGTCCTTCGTTTTCAGAGTTCTGCGAAGTTGGCACTGACCATTTTCCCCGTGTGCCTGCGGTGGTTATGAAGCAGCGGAACTTCAGAGTCCCTTCCTCTGCTACCCTGGACAGTTTTTTACTGCAACAACCTGACAGTCAAGTCAGGCTCACGCTCTACAACGGGACTTGGATTCTGTGTTTCTTCTAGATTAGTACTCGATCCAGGAACCCGGTACTCATGTTTTCAGTGCACCCAAGGGATGCACTGACTGACCATCCAGGATCTATCAAAACCCCGAGGTCTAAGAATCAGTAAGAAGGGAATGTCACTGAGGAAAAGCGCCAAGAGTCTTCCCATCACTGATCTTTTTTTGGGTGGTGGCTGGAAGAGCAGGGGGGACAAACACAACCTGTGGTTCAAAATACGTATTTTAAAACTTAAAACACAATAGTATCTTTTAGAATTAGGCATCATTTGGAGTTCCCGTCGTGGTGCAGTGGTTAACGAATCTGACTGGGAACCATGAGGTTTCAGGTTCGATCCCTGCCCTTGCTCAGTGGGTTAAGGATCCGGTGTTGCCCTGAGCTGTGGGGTAGGTTACAGACGCGGCCTGGATCCTCCGTTGCTGTGGCTCTGGCGTAGGCCGGCGGCTACAGCTCCCGTTAGACTCCTAGCCTGGGAACCTCCACATGCTGCGAGAGCGGCCACAGAAAAGGCAAAAAGACCAAAAAAAAAAAAAATTAGGCGTCGTTTTAACATTACTAAGTCTGTGTTGTCTAAGACTTTCAGCTACTGGCTGACAGTGCTCCTGGGAGGAGGAAAGCATCCCTCTAAACGAGCCCGCTGTTGTCATCAAGCTACTCAGCCAACATTTACCGAGTATCTACCATGACCAAAGTAGTGGAAAAGAAATAAAGCTACCTTTAATTTCATTTCCAAAATACTTAATCAGAGTTGTCTGAAACACTGCATTTTCTTCGCTATGCTTTGAATACATCACTACACTTTAATTTCTACTTGCTCACAGCTAGTATTCGTAATAGTTAATCCTTCATACGAGTCCGTCGTTCACAGCATTTCCTGCACTGACACCTCTTCCCACGTTCATGCAATGACTTTGTTCCTAAGAGTTACAACATGCAACCTAGTTTTGCACTTTTAGAGAATACGAAGGAAAACACCCACTTTAAATAAAAAAAGCTTTAGAATATTTTAAAAATCTACATTAGACATTCTGTACCTGCAAAACAACATAACCTTAGCGCACACCTTAAGAAAACGCCAAAAATAACAGACACAAAGAGGAAGCATGACATCTATCATAACAGAGGAAATGACTGCTCCAATGACTTGTGGTTCAAATACGACAAGATAATCAAAGTGTATTAATAAGCAACTACGTACTTAAAAAACCGGTAAAAAAACTGTACCATCAAAATCAACATTCCAGTTTAAGTCTTAAAACTACTCTTTTCAGAGGAACAAAAAGTAGGACCATCCTGAATTACTGATTCACATCGGCCTAGAGTTTTACTCATACAGCAACATCGGGAGCCGCTCCGTGCCAGGTACCAGACAGAGGAGGACAAAAGCCGGCACCGCCCCTGCAGTGTGCGTGCAGCGCGCATGGACACAGGAGCTGGGGGCGGGGAAGAAGTCCCTTCTGTAGAGGGGGCGGTGTGTGCGGGGAAGAGACCCAGAGATTCAAGCCACTGAATGATGTGGTGCAGCGGAAGCCGTCGGAAATAGTGAAGACGACACACAGAGAAGCCAGCTGCAGTGCTGAGTCTCAGAGGAGGAGAGACCTTTGGACTGAACGGGGGCCTCACACTGGAGGTGGTACAGTGGGCCTTAAAGACGCCTGGAGCAAAAATGAAAATCCCCAGAATCACCCCCAAGGCTGCCTCCTGTCACTTGAGCCCCCTGGAAGCAGCAAGAGTGGGAAGCAGCCTTTCGGCCCCTCCATTCCAACGCTGGCCTTTGCTCCACTGAGGGTGAGGTTACATGGAAAGACCAAGTGGAAGGAGCCCCCCCCCACCATCCCACTGGGAACAGGGCCCCAAGCCTGGACTGGGGGCTCTGCTGGGAGGGGCCCCGGCGCTCTGCACCCACCTGGAGGAGGGGCGTGTGCACGTGCGACACCACGTGGGGCAGCCGCCGCCACTCACGGATGGCCAGGCTGCTGGCCATTTCCACCAGGCGCTCGATGAAGCTGAGCTGCTGCTCCTCGGGGTGGCAGATGGCCAGGTATCCACGGTACATATTCACCTTCCAAGCCATCTCCTTCGGACAGCTTACTTCTACCTGGAGGTGAAGAACACGGCACAGGAGGTGATGGGGAAACTTCCTCACAGGCGAAGAGTCAGATCTGGCTGCTAGGGAAGCAGTGAAGAGGAATCAAGCTATTTACACAGATACTTCTTTCCTCTTGAAAAGCCAGGCATTTAGATTTTTTCCGGATACTCTCCTTTCCCAAATACCAGCGAGCAGCCGAGCTCTCTAGCTACAAAAGCATGCCACAGGGCCCTTGTGCTAAGCTCGCCGAGAGTCCCAAGAAGGAGGAAACGGATCGACACTGTTAAGACAGACCAACTCAACAACCTACGAGGTCAGCCGCTGAATTTTCCAGGTATTAAGTATGTGTCCATCTCCACTCTGATAAGTATCAGTGTAACTTCCGAGTTTTTTCCAATTCGCATTGCTCTGCTGGGAAATGCATCTCACTTGCTCCACGTAAGGAAGCAGAAGGCGGCGATTCGGGTTTATGAGAGCGTCTGCGTGAACAGTCAGAACCTTTACTGTCGCCTACAAGGTGCACTTCCTCACTCACTATAAAAAGCCCCCGGCTCCCTCTGGGTGATCAGTTCTACTAGGGGGCTCAGAGCCGACAGGCCCCCTCCCCTGGGCCCTAGGCCCTCCGCTGCAGGTGCCGCTCAGGGCCGGGCGGGGGCTCCGGGTGCGCCCCCCACCTCGTGGAGACAGCTCCAGCGCTCACTGCATCTCATCGCTCTCTTACAGTGTACCTCACAAGGGCCACGCTGCTGTGTGTCTCGGCGACGTGAGAGCGGCCGCGGAGATACCAGCGCCGTCTCACACCAAGGTGACACCTCGCCCTGCCTTCTGACATCTGACCTTCAGGGCACATTCACCTTCACAGGCCCTCCTGATCGCAGGAATCCCATGGTGAAGGACTTCAGGAAGGCAAATCTGAGAACACGGCTGCTGCTCACATGATTTTCCAAAACGACACCTAAAATCTCACTTTTTCTGGACTTAACCACTACTTAAGATGTGCTTTTTGTCAATCATAAACCCATCCCCTGTAACAGTAACAACAAAGGCATCTCTTCTAATTTTCCCTCCACTGAAAAAAATTATCCATTAAATCAAACCAAGAAAAGCACTACTGTAACCAGCTCTATAATCACAACACCAAGAATAAAACAAAATTAAGTTGGAATTTCCGCTGTGATACAGTGGGTTAAAAATCCGCTGCAGTGGCTAGGGTCTCTGCAGAGTCACAGGTTCGATCCCTGGCCTGGCCCAGTGGGTTAAAGGATCTGGCATTGCTCCAGCTCCACTGTAGGTCGAAGCTATGGCTCAGATTCAATCCCTGGCTCAGAACTTCCACAGGCCAAGGGTGCAGCTATTAAAAAAAAAAAAAAAAGTAACGTTATTTTTAAAAAATGTTTCAAATGTAAACCAACTATAATGGAAAAAATAAAAATCATTTTTAAAAAATTCAAAAAAATGTTTTTCAATACTGATAAATGAGTAAATAATTTAGCACTATCAAGATCATTTGAAAATAATTTACTGCAGATCACCCAGAATGCTTATTAACACACTTTGAGCTTCTCTTTTTTTTTTGTCCTCATCAGTAAGTGCCTTCCAATTCTGGGGAGAACTGGGAGTTCCCATTGTGGCTCAGTGGTGATGAACCAGACCAGTAACCATGAGGATGTGGCGTAATTCCTCGGATCCCACATTACTGTGGTGTAGGCTGGCAGCTATAGCTGACTGGACCCCTAGCCTGGGAACTTCCATATGCCACAGGTGAGAACCTAAAAAGCAAAAAAAGCGAAAAAAAAAAAGGGGGGAAAATAATCAAGACTTTGTAAAAGAAGAAATTCATGTGTCAGACCCATGGACAGTACGATACTGCATATATCCAACGGAGGGGAAACTTACAAAGGAGAAAAAAGAAAATGCTAGTGTGAACTATAAATACTTATACACTTAAAATAAAGCAAAACCTTTAGGAGACTAAAGAAAGATGAACTGTAAATGCAACCTATCAGCAAAGTATTTGTTTTTGTTTCTATGTAAGGGATGGGTCATTTCTGAGTGACCCAGACTGCCCGCATCAGACAAGCCGTCCCCAGATCCCAACCTCAAAGCCCAGACCCTGGGCTCTATAACCACTCGGGAGTTAATGGTTAATGACTATTTCAGTTCTTCCATCTTTTGCATTTTGTTTAAAAAGTGGCAGTGATGAAATAAACCTGGGAGGAGTTCCCGTCGTAGCGCAGTGGTTAACGAATCCGACTAGGAACCATGAGGTTGCGGGTTCAGTCCCTGCCCTTGCTCAGTGGGTTCAGGATCCGGCATTGCCGTGAGCTGTGGTGTAGGTTGCAGATGCGGCTCGGATCCCAAGTTGCTGTGGCTGTGGCGTAGGCTGGCAGCTACAGCTCCGACTGGACCCCCAGCCTGGGAACCTCCATATGCCGCAAGAGCGGCCCAAGAAATGGCAAAAAGACCAAAAAAAAAAAGAAAGAAATAAGCCTGGGAGCCACAATACAAGTTAAAACTTCAGGTTGAACATTTCAAAGAAAGTAGCCTATAATCTCAATGTGCTTTTTCTTTTTTTGGTAACGCCAGATCCTTAACCCACTGAGCAAGGCTAGGGATCAAACCCGCAACCTCATGGTTCTTAGTCGGATTTGTTAACCACTGAGCCACGACGGGAACTCCAATCTCAATGTGCTTGAGTCTCCACTTTAAGAAAAAGAGGAAAATCACTGGTACGACTGTAAATAAACCCCTTACTGGGTAAAGGGGAGGAGGTGAGAAGGTGAGAACAGGACAATGGTGTAAATCCCTAAACCCCGTCACGTGGACACCACACAAAAAGGTCAAAAACTGAAGAGCCGTAGCAAAGAAAAGGAGCCGAGGGAGAAAATGAGAGAAGGGCAGAGATGCAGGAATGAACCAAGAGCAACAGGACCGGCTGCGCCCCGAGGGTCCAGGGCGGTGAGGATGCTGTGCCCTGTGCGGGGTTCGGACAACAGAGCCACACCTCTGGTATACAGCTTCCGACGCCCGACAGAGGCTTCCCAGGGAAGCGGGCGCCTGTACCTCTGTGCCCACTCTCCCACTGTGAGAACTCCTCTGGATGGAGCTTCTGAAATTGTGGAGCTCAGCCAAGCGGATGACTCAACTCCACTTACACCGCATTATCGTCACTTCTGTAACACAAGGTGTGTTTTAAATAAATAGGATACCGTCTTCATGCAACAAACTTGGTGACAGCAGCTACCGTCCAGGCCCTGGGCTGTCCCTACGCTTGCAGCGCTTCCCCAACCACCTCCAAAACTGCCTCTCATGTCCGCATTCCTCCAGACATTATTAATTTGTTTTCTCCCAGAATTCCAGGTCTCCACAGCTGATGTTCTTGCTGTAACTGAATGATGCTCTGAGACTTAAGTTACAATTTCACTGAACTCAGGGAGGGCGTTAGGGATGACCAAGACAACTCTTGCCTCCCGAGAGCTACCCTCCCTCTGCCACGGCGGCCAGCTTGCGGTCAGTGAAGTCCAGTCTCTGGAGATGCACGGCTTCAACGAAAGGGCCCCCGCGGCTATGGAGACCACGGCTCGAGCGTGGCCCCGTCACCAGGGGAGGTGGGAGGGCGTCTCACCTGCACCAGCGCCTCCTTCATGGCCGTCCAGTTGGACACCCGCCAAGCACACTCCAGGACGAGGTAAGGGTTGATGTGGCCCTTAGACTGGCCGTACTCCGTCAAGGCTTCCCACTGGTTCAACTCCTTGGAGCACCTACAGACAAGGGATTTGGGGCTAAAGCTCAGTGACCACACCACAGATTCTGAAAGGGCAGGGGGCAGGATTTTAAGGCATTCACTTCCACTCCAGAGAAGGGTGGGCTTCGGTGGTGCTCCAGGGCAGTGAACGACAAGCCCGCCAAGGAGCTGCCCGCAGCCCCCGGGGCCAGAGCAGCAAGAACCGCCCCCTCCCAAGTGGGGACCGAAGCACGGGAGCTGGTGGAGACCCCGCAGTCATCATTTACTGTCTCCACAGGCGCTCAATTACCCAAGACTCCACAGCTGTCTGCAGATGTCTGTTTGTGCCTTTCTTTATGGGCCATAAAAGTAGCAGAGGCCCCTCTTAAAGACATCGTGAGGACATTTCAGAGACTGTGCGGTGGTTCCCTTAGCTGATTCCTGAACGTAGCACCACCCAGCTCACCGAATCCAGTGATCCTCCCAAAGCTGGTATTCCGGGAAAATAGCAGGGGACGCGTTGCTTCTCTCATGTTCTTTTTTGGCTTTATCCATTGCCTTCTCATATGATTCTTGAGCCTAAAAAGGTTAAGAATGCTTTCCAACTGCTGTTTAACTAGAAACTTTTGTGGGGTCATTGTTCAATTATTTAGGACAAGCGGGGTCACAGACCCAGGAGCATCTCGAGCTCTTCGCCAAGATCATCTGACACACTCGAGTGTCCCCTCCCAGCACACAGAGTGCGGAGGGGAGGGTGCCTGACCCCCGCCCCCACCCAGGGCGGAGGAGGGGGAGACTGCCCACAGCCCGGTGCATGTCGCCAGCCTTCAGTCCTGAGAGCAGGGCCACAGCCACGCCTGTGCCTCCGGAGCTTCCATGGCTCAGTGTCCTACATAGGGCTGTGACCAAACCTCTAACAGGGACCACACCACAGTGAGAGGACAAGCATGAGGATTAAAATTTCCAACTCATCACAATCCACCTACCATTTCCCAGAGGACCAACAAATGCAGCTAAAAAACATCCACATGAGCAACCAGCAGGTAAGGACTCAGGACTGAGCTTTAAAGATGCTCACATCATAGCTATATCTCTCTTAAATTGAGACTTCAATGCAAGAGCCTTTATGTGTAGGATAAATAAACGCTTCAGATTAAAACACTGAACTTCTTCATTTTATTTTACTTTCTTTCTTTTTTTTGTGTGTGTGTGTGTTTTAGGGCTGTACCCATGGCATATGGAGGTTCCCAGGTAGGGGGTGGAATAGGAGCTGTAGCTGCCAGCCTACACCACAGCAATGCCAGATCCTTAACCCACGGGACAAGACCAGGGATCGAACCTGCATCCTCATGGATACGAGTCAGATTCGTTTCCGCTGAGCCACAAAGGGAACTCCTGAACTTCTGCAAGCATGAACTGACTTGAGGACATGACAATGAAGAACCCTCCTATCGGCCTTTCACTAACCAGGCGACCCAGACACACGCCCGACGCGCTACCTGCTCAAAGAACCCATGTTGCTCGTAGGCGATGGCTGTCGCCGTCTCTGAGTACTTGCAGCGCTTCTGCCACAAGCCCGCCCACATGTCTTCCTCTTGTAACAAAGAGTAGAGTTCAGCAAGG
Source organism: Phacochoerus africanus (assembly GCF_016906955.1). Lineage (NCBI taxonomy): Eukaryota > Metazoa > Chordata > Mammalia > Artiodactyla > Suidae > Phacochoerus > Phacochoerus africanus. The sequence continues at coordinate 7,662,540 of NC_062548.1, read as the reverse complement.
GAATCCAGAATCTCCTGAAAACACAGATGGTGGGTTCTGAGGGCCCGTGACCACAGAGCAGCCTCATGGTGCCGTAATTTAATTTCTGGAGGCCGTGACGATGTCACCAGCAGGAAAGGGGAGCCTCACCTGCTGAGGGGGCGTTATGCTCTCCTGCTCATAAAATTCCGAGGTTTGCTTCGGCTTAATCTGCAGACTCAGACCTTTTTCAAAAGCCTGGTGCTCGAGCATCAAGGTGGAGCGGAACCAGAGGTTGTGGGTCTTCCCCAGGTACTTGAGGACGCAGGGCCGGATGGGGATGGGGGGGACGCACTGGGACATGGCCTCCACGAAGCAGTTGAGCGCGCTGGGCTGGCAGTCCCGCTGCACCTGGTGGCTGCCGCTGCACAGGAAGGGGCTGATCTCGCCCGCCAGAGCCTGCAGCCAAGGAGCGTGTTAGCCAGGGTCCCTGGTCAAATGTCAGCGAGTCCTGACTCCCTCGCACGGCACCGGGATGCTTCTGATCATTCACTCTTAGATAAGGGTGGTTTCCGCAGCCTTTACGCGGAATCACGATGCCCTTTCACAGACATGTATCGAAAGCTAAGATTCTATTTTTCAAAAGAGGATTTAAAAAAGACACTCACGTGCTGCTGTCTGTCAGACAGAATTTTCCACAACCTGGGAAAAAGCTGCACCCACGTCTTTTCGGCCAGCGTGGTGGAGATGTGGCAGAGCTGGACGAAGGCGCTGAGCAGGGCGCCCGTCTACGGAGAAAAAGATGGGTGAAGCCAGGCACGGAAATCCCGCCCCCGGGTGCCTCTCACACCCCTGCTCAGGAGACACGGCTGCCCCGCACTTGGCCCGCGGCCAGACCTGAAGAAAGCTCATGCCAGGGACAGGCGGCCTCCCGGGCGCGCTGAGAGCTGCGCGCGCAGGCGGGGGAGGGCTCGGCAGTGCCGGGCCTCCACGCCTCAACCCCCGAGAGCATGCCTCAGCCTACGGACCCCTCGCGGGGGAGACGCAGGAACACGACGCTGATGCGCCAAGTGCCCCAAAGGCGCGCAGGGGCCCGCAAAGCAGAGGCGGCCGCCAACACGCGGAGCAAAGAGCGGACGCACACTCGTATGAGCCAAGCTATCCGCCAAGGGGTCTCAAGCTGAAGAACAAGTGGAGACCCGCCCAAGTTCAGTCTCTGCAACTGACAGTGGACAGGAGGAGAGGTGATGGGAGGGGACAGGACCGGGCCAGAAAGCCCCAGGAACGCGACAGGAGCTGGGAACGGGAAGCACAAAGGGGCACCCGAACTCCACAGAGGTGTGAGATTTTTGTCAACAGCTCTGCTGTTTTTAGAACATGAGCTTCCTATGAACAGCCAGGTTTCTAGCTGCCTGTAGCCCAGCTCCCCACATGGCATCAAGCAGCCGGCGCAGAGGGGCTCGGGGACACGCTCGCCAGGGCGCTGCAGGCCCTGCCGCCCCCAAGCCAGAGACGCAGGCCACAGGCCATGGCTGTCCTTTTCAGCCAGCAGCAGACGTGACGTCACAGCCACGTCGCTATTAAGAATGTGCAGACCAAGGATACAAGCATTCCAAGGAAACAGGTGACAACATTTAAGTGAAGAATACTCTGAATTTGCTACTCAGGCTGCCGCATGAGGAAGACAGTGATGAAGCGAGCCTGGCGGACCTCACGAGGCTGCTCCCCTCCCCCCGGGTCAGGGTGGCAGGTGCTAAGCACTCGTGACCACAGACCTGCCCACAGCAATGCTCTTCTCAGCCCTGAAGCGGGGCTTCCATAGGCTCTGGATTGCTCACAACATACGGAGGTTCCGAGGGAACCACGACCCCCCCCACCTGCACAGACCTTCACTTCCCGGAGTGTATCCAGAAACTTGTCGTGTCTGTTGGTTAACATATGCAGCTGGTTTCCAATGTCCTTTTCAGAAAGTTCTTTGGTTTTGGGTGTGCTGGTCTGATCTCCTGGGGCTAGTTCAATATCTATCTCTACATCCTAAAAAACAAAAAACAAACAAGGTCAAATAGATAAAGAAAATTGACAACCACAACCTTTTTTTTTTCTTTTTTTTTTGCTTTTTGCATTTTCTAGGGCCACTCATGAGGCATATAGAGGTTCCCAGGCTAGGGGTCTAATCGGAGTCACAGCCGCCGGCCTATGCCAGAGCCACAGCAACGCGGGATCCAAACTGTGTCTACAACCTACACCACAGCTCACGGCAACAGCAGATCCTTAACCCACTGAGCAAGGCCAGGGATCGAACCCACAACCTCATGGCTCCCGGTTGTATTCATTAACCACTGCGCCACGATGGGAACTCCGACAACCACAACTCTTTAAACTTCTTGTTACATTTTTGGCACGTAAAATTTTCATCTCCTCAAAGTTCAATCCTGAATTGTAAAACAAACAACGAGCAGATTGAATTCGATCAGACCCGTTTCTCTTTCTTTCTTAAGCGACACTATACAAATGTCACCGTTTTGCTTTTACCTTTGGATTATGGAAGGAAAGAAGCACAACTTTAAGTAGTAAAAATAATGAAGATTATTAGGAACTACAGCCTCCCACTCCTCAAAATGCAATACAGCTGCCTGGCTGCCCGGCTCATCGAGATCAAGACTACTGCCAGCGTCCACGCACAGAATCTTGTTGGCACAGTGTTTTACACAACTCAGTCCCCAAAAAGAATGACTCTGCCATCTGTCTAAAGCGTTTGGGAAGTCAGTCAAAACCAGTCATCAAACTTGGCTCTAAGTCAAGTTATCAACCACTTGGAGTGTGCCCTTGAAAACACAGAAGAACCACTCCAAAAGGGGCAAGTTACTTCAGGCAGATTACAGAAAGAAAAAAGATACCACCAAATGTCTCGGGCTTATCAATTGCCAAAGGAGGGACATTTTAAATTCTTTGTTAATGAAATAAGTAAGTATCTCACATTCAGGAGAGGGTACAATCTACCCCTTTTAGAGCAAAGAGGGACTCCCCCCTTCTAAGTGAGAGGCTGTCTTCTAAAACCCAACACTCCAGGCAGACAGACCAACTGCCCGGGGCCGACAACCTAAAGGAAAACAGCTGAAAGGTCTGGTCCTTAGTGGTGTCAGCCACTCCCCCACCGAGAGCTGAGAGCCACGGGGATGGCTCCTGGCTCCACAGCTGCCCCTGCCAGGACAAGGCAGAGGATGTTCGCAGGAGGCTGCTTGTGGAAGCAGCTAGAGCCTCGGTTCCTTCACGACAGATGTCACCTTGGAGCAGTGCTGTGTCATACAATACGGGCCACTCCTAACTTGGAAAAATCACCAACAGTCAAATACACCCTACCGGCAGTACTAGTCCATGAGAAAGTCCCTACCCAAACTCAGCGGGGGAGTTCCCGTCATGGCTCAGTGGTAACATACCCAACTAGTAGCATCCATGAGGACGCGGGCTCAATCCCTGGCCCTCACTGGCCCCGCTCAGTGGGTTAAGGATCAGGCGTTGCTGTGAGCTGTGATGTGGGTCGAAGATGTGGCTTGGATCCACTGTCACTGTGGCTGTGGTATAGGCCAGCATCTGAAGCTCCAATCCAGCCCCTAGCCTGGGAACCTCCATATGCTGCACATGAGACCCTAGAAAAAAACCCGAAAACTGAATAGCCACACACAACGCTCATCAACTCTATCTTTAAAAAAGCCAAACTGAATGGAAATAACCTAAGTGTCCATCAAAGGAGAAATGGACAATGTGGCACATATTAAAAAAGAAAGAAATCTTGCTATTTGTGATGACATATATGGACCTTGAGGATATCACGCCAAGTGAGATAAGTCACAAAGATAAATACGGACTGGTCTCTCTTGTGTGTAGCAGCTAAACGCACACACGCAAGCTCATACAGAGAACAGGCTGGCGGCGGCCAAAGGCAGGGGCTGGGAGGTGGGCAACCCAAGCGCAGGGAGGCCAAGGGTACAGCTCCCAGTTCCGAGGCTCAGGGATGCGACTTCAGTTACTAACGCTGTCACACGTATCGGAAAGGCGCTCGCAGAGTAAACCTTTCAGGTTCTCATCACGAGAAAAAAGATTCGGTAGCACCTTAGACGTTAACTACTGTGCTGTCTCGCAATATATACACACATCAACTCGTTACACTGTACAGCTGAACCCCACACGCTGTCTGCTAAGTACACCTCGACGTGAAAAAGGGCAAGCGTCTCACTGGACAGAGGAACCACGTGCGGCACTTTCAGACAGAGACAGGTTTGACACGCTGTTCTCGCCCTACAAGGATCTGGGGCTGACGGAAGAGCCTCAGGTCTCAGACCGTTACCTCCTCCTTGGACTCGCTGTTCTCCCGCTCCCGCGGCTCCTGCTTGACGTGCGTGACCATGGCGAAGGCCGCGCGGTCGTGGCTGTCGGCCAGGTTGATGACGTTGGTGATGGACGGCAGCATGGCTCCCTGGCAGCTCGTGCCGATGGGCGTGCTCTTCTCACACACAGCCAACAGGAGCTGGACCCGGGGTTGGGGAGGGGGGAGACGGGGGCTCGGCTATGCGACCCGTTAACCTCCAGTCACCCCGACCAGTGCCCACCCGCTGACCGCCCCGGCCCCGCTCGCTCCACACCCCTCCGCGCCTGGAGGCGGCAGCCAGAGCTCTCCCCAGACGCCCTGCTCAGGGCCCCCCACCTCTCCCTGCCCGGCCCTCTGCGAGGGTCTCCCACCAGGGACACTGACGCCTCTGGCTCCTCCTTCCACCCCCCTTCTCTCTCACCCCCAGCATCACCGGACCTGCCAGCATCCCCTCCTGCCCGGACACCACGTCCTGAGGCAGCTCGACCTGCTCTCCGCAAACCCACTTCTTGCACAAGCTGACCTCTGCGCTCCCCTGCCTGCACCACCAGCGGCTTTCCACAGCCCACGGGGGACAGCGCCAGCTCCTTAGCGGGGCTCATGGGCCTCCTGTAACCCAACACTCCCCACCCGCGAGCAGCCCCCCAGCCTAGACTATTCCCCACACCTCGGCCTCGCGCTCACGGCCCCAACCCAGCCACTCTTGCACTCTTTAGGCAGCTATTCCGAGACCCCCCCACCAGGAGCTGTGTGAGGCCCTGGAGACCCGGTTGTTAACCGCACAGAGATGGTGCCGCCGCCCGGGAGGAGCCAAAGTGCCAGAGGGGAAGGAAAACCAGCTGCGCCACATCCACGGGCACGTGCTGTGAGGACGCAGCCAGGAGTGGACAGGCCGACCGAGCGCCCGCGGGCCCGCGGAAGCGCGGGGGTCAGGAGGGTGCCCGGGTGAGAACACGAGAGGCGGGCGAGGCTGGGGAGTAACGAGCGGGGGCCGGCGGGCCGGCGTGGGGCTGGGGAGCGGGGAGGCTGACAGGCGCCACGTGCCGAGGGACACCATCTGCTTCACTCTATCAGAACACTTGCGCCACGACACAAAAACTGTGGCGGCAGGAGGGGAGGTGGGTGAACGTTAAGGACACCGTTCCCGTTGTCCCATGTGTGGGGGGACAGTGCGGAGAGGAGGCTCACGAAAGCGGGGGGAAGGAAAGCAGGCGGGTGCCTGGCTGCGCCCCTCAGCCCGCGGCAGCCGCTGCACAGCCTGCTGGCTTGTGCGCCTTTGCTCCTCCTCCACCCAGGGCTTGGCACCTACAGCAATGCCCAAGTCGCCCGAGAGAACGAAGAGTAAGTCAGAGCGCCTGCTGTGCTGGCGTCAGCAAAGCTCCAGACAGTGCTGGTCACGGCACTGAGAAAACGCACATGCAGCACCCGTGGAGAGAGGCTAACAGGCCCTCACTGAAAGCAGGGCCACAAGTCCCTTGCTTGGCCTCCGAGAGAATCCCGCCGCCCTACCTCATTAGACAAAGCAGCCTGGTGACCTGGTTTCAGTCATTCTAGGCAAGCAGACCAGAGTTACCGGCATGGCATCGGTAACCCGCCCTTGGAAACTGAGCATGCCTGGTGCAGTACGTCGGCGATTAAGCCCGAGAGTGAAGGAGGCAAACGGGAAAACGCAAGTCTCCCCACAATTCCATGAGAAACATCAAAACATCCGACCTGCCATCCGCTGAAGCGGCCTGACTGCTCACACAGGCCTTCGCCCCCAGCACCCAGACTCCTACATTCAGGGCTTGGAGCGCACTGCTCGGCCAGGCTGGGCTGGCCTGCCTGCTCTCCTTTTTGCTTTACATCTGTTTTCCTTCTACTCGAGGTTAAAGCAGTCTTAGGGTGGGCTTTCTGATCGACCTTTGTGCGTGTGGACACACCCTCCTCCTGGCGTGGGGGCCCCAGCACCGACAGCGAGCGGGGCGCGTCCTACCTCGATGCACTGCTTGATCCAGAAGTGGTTCCCCATGGCCTCCCAGTTCTGGGAGCAGGTCACGTACAGCAGGCGCTCGTAGACACGACGCTTCATAGAGTTGTCAAAAACCTCAAAAAACTTGGCCCTGATGAGCGGCTGGGCACAGCGCAGCCCTGAGAGAAAGGCAGGCTCGAGCTTTGCAGTCAGCTCGCTGCCAGACAGCGTCTCGTCCCTGGAATGGAAGGAAGCACACCGGGATGGCAGCGCTAAGCCAGGGGGGACTCCTCAGGCCGCGAACAAATGAGCAGCGGACAAGTGGACACCAACTCTCCAAAACGCCACTGTGAAGGCCACGAGCAGCTCCTAAATCGTCACAGGCCGCTCTACTACGATTTAGAATTTACATGACTGTTTTGTAAATTTATACAATGAGAAGATTAAAAAGTTACATTACTGGCGGGTCGGAGAGCACACTGGGGACCCCCGGAGGCCGCATCTGATTAACTACTGTGATTACCTGTAGACGTAGTTAACAAGGTCTAAAAACTGGGCATTTAGTTCAAGGTCTTCTGGAAAACGCTTTTCTATGTAGGTCATCATTTTCACAAGCAGAATGGACTTCTCCCGGAGAGTCGGTGTCTGTACAAATTTGTTTTTTAAGAGAAAAGTTCCGTTACTTCTATTTGGACAAAGACAGTTCCAGAAGTACTGATTGCTCCACTAACATTCAAGCACCTATAACTTCGTCAGGTAAAGTAAAAACAAAGTCATTTCTAAACACAAAAAGCAAAGGTGGTTCTTTGGATGAAGATCAAGACAAGCACCAATGTGTCTGCCTCGGGCCACAGCGCACTCGGGACAGAAAGCAAATAAACTGTGAAACAAATCACAAGTTTGCAAGCATCTTACTAAATTTAAGTAACAGTCCCTCGTTGTGTTTTGTTTTTTTTCCTGGTCTACCCCCACCACCAGAAAAGACTAACAAATAAGGTTCATCTAACATTTTAACAGAAATAAAACCACATTAAGGTACGTGACCCATTATCTCAAGTTTCTGTTTAGAATCTGGTAAGCCTCGTAAGAAATACTGTCTTAAAAAAGATCCTGTGCATGCAAATACGGGAGGAAAAAATGTTTTGCACAAGAACTTGCAGGAGCGCTCAGAAAGCCATGCCTGGATTTTCTTCCACACCCAAGGAAGACCAGCTGGCCAAAGCACAGGGCCCTCTGCCCGGCCCACCTGATTGGCTGCCATTGGAGAATTATTTTTAACCCATTCTTCCACGATTTTCACCACAGCCCGGAGGATCTTGGCGTCAGGGGACTTTTCGATGAGGGAGGTCAGGATGGCCTGAACGAAGTTCTTCCGCATCTCCACGCTCATCACGGCCAGGCGCGTCTTCACCAGCTCCAGGCTCAGCATCACCAGCTCGCTGGTTCCTGCTCGAGTGGAGACACAACACAGCCGTCGGGGTCTGCAAACCTGTCTGGGCAGACACCCAGCCACTCGGGCGGCTGGGCACAACGGCTTCTGCCCACTCCCTCCCCGCGTTCCTCAGCAACCAGGGCCTCGATGGCCTTCCTGCTGCGACTCCACCCGCCAGGGGGACCCTAGAAGAGCCTCCGCACGGGGCAGGGAGCGGGGCTGAGGGAGCAGACTCCACCCAGGCAGGCAGCCCCGAAGTCACACGCATGGCACCCGTGCTCTGAGGGGTGTCTGGCAGAGGTGGCAGCCACAGCTCCCGTCCCCACACCAACACAGCACCTGACTCCTGGAGCCGACGGCCCAGGTCGGGAACCCGCAACTAATGCTCCTCCAAAAATAACAGTTCCCATTAAGCAGTCTCCGTTTTACAGCAACTTCGCTAGAACACGCTCATCCAGTGATGAATGTTCTGCATAAACGTCCACCCAGTTGACAATTTTCTTCATTCTCACACCCACGAATTTTAAAAGCAGTGAGGATAGACTCTCATTTTGGTTTTCAATACAATGCTCAGAGCCTCTGTGGTGAGAGCGAACGATAATGAACTGCGCTGAACCCACAGGCGGTCTCGCGGCCGCCACTCTAGGTGTTCAAGTCTCGGGGTCCCGGGGACCCGGCCTGGCACCTGAGGTGGCTTCCGTGCTGCCCGCCGCGGCCTGCGGGTTCAGGTGCTCGCGGACCATCTTCTGCAGGGAGCGCATGAAGACGGAGATGAGTCTGTCGATGTAGCTCGGGTTGTTGCTGCAGGCGGACTTGAGGATCATCAGCGTCCCTGGAAGGCACCAAGGCCGGGCCGTTTGAGCCAAGTCTTAACAAATTCACAAAAGCACAGTGTTTAACCCATTCAAAATAGGCCAGCCTGGGAGGTCCTGCCGTGGCACAGCGGGTTAAGAATCCAACTGCAGCGGCTGGAACTGCTACGGAGGCCCGGGTTCCATCCCTGGCCAGGGGCGGGGGGTTAAAGGATCCAGGGCCAGTTGTGGTGTAGGTCGCAGCTGTGGCTGGGAGTCAGTCCCTGACCTGGGAATGTTCCTATGCTGCAGGTATGGCCACTAAGAAACAAACAAAAAGCCCCAAAAAACCTAGGCAAAAAGGTGCCATTTCTGACAAAAGCACAGTCTCATCAACTATCAGTATTAAGTTGACCCTTTCACACGCCAGGTTTGAACCGCACGGGTCCACTTCCACGTGGCTTTTCTTCAACAGTGGCGACTACAGAGCTCTTCGCCCCGAGGGTGGCTGACCCTGGGGACGAGGGCCGGGAGACGCGGAGGTACCAGGTGCAAAGAGGCCACTCTACCCCGTGCGACAATCCTCCACTTCACAGGGGTCAGTGCCCCCAGTCCCTGCGCTGCTCAAGAGCCAGCCGTATAGGCCATCGGAAAGCGTGCAAGGCTGATCCCTGAGCAACCAACACCCCCCACCGCTACTCACACAGTCAAAAATTCAAGTACAGCTTCCTTGAAAATAAAGGCACTGATAAAAAAAGACTCAGTCCCTGGGCAGGAAGCTGAAACCGTCTGGACAGAGTCACAACTCAAACCCTAGTTCTTTCCAGTCCACATTCTGCGCTCTCTAGGCAGACAGCAACTCCCTCCACGCTGACGCAAAGACCTACAAAATGAAGACACAGGTGCTCTGTTTGCGGATAAAAAGCCATGTATGAGTGAACCTGCCCAGGTCAAACCCCTGCTGTTTGGGTCCACTGTGCTACGCTGCCTTCACTCCCAATTCCTTTATTCTACGTTATTATTCTTAGGGCTGCACCTGCGTCATGGAGAGGGTCCTGGGCTAGAGGTCCAAATGGGAGCTGCAGCTGCCGGCCGACACCACAGCCTCACCACCACCAGATCCCAGCCTTGTCCGCAACCTACACCACGGCAACGCCAAATCCTTTAACCCACGGAGCAAGGCCAGGGATCACAGCTACATCCTCATGAATGTGAATCGGATTCTTAGCCCACTGAGCCACAGCAGGACCTCCTCCCTCCCGAGTCTTGGTTCAAGATCAGCACCATCAGGCGTGAGAACTGATCTTGTGCCCCAGCAGAGACCACATTCTCTACCTTCAGTCCTGGATTTCATCGTTAGTTCTGGCAAACCACCCTAAGTAAACACCAGTAAAAATCAGCAAAACATTAAAACACATACATTGAGCATGTGAAAGAAAATTTTTTCTTTCCTAACTGGCACTTTTATAAAACTTGATCCTGACCTACACATTAAATTTCAGGTTTCTATTCAAGGCTCACATCACAGAATAATAAGGGGTATTTATTTGCCATTTACAGCAGTGTCATCCCAGATGTGAACAACTCCAGGCTCGCTCTGTTAGAAGGTGGATTCTCAGTAGAGCAGTGGACGTGTGACCAGTCTGGTCGCAAGACCCCGATGAGGATAAACACGGGGACGTCCCCTGGCCGATCCGGGCTGCTGTGCTACCCTCTACTGAGCAGAGGTCAGGAACCCGGGCTGGCTCTCCAGGCCTCGTGCTGAGGCTGCCCCTGGCCTGCTGCCCTCGGAGACAGCAAGCTCACCGAGCTGGGCTCACCATGGTAACTAGGTTCACCTGGCTCCCGAATTGCAGAGCAAGTAGCAGGAGCTCGAAGAGTAGGAAATGAGAAAATAACGTATTCCATCTGTAAACTTATCTACAAGTGTTTGCACAACAAGCACTATTTGTTTCGTGTTTACAATCGTGTATAGAAAAACACACACACCAAAATGCTTAGAGTGATTGTTACTAGAGAGGCTTGTATGTATTTTTCCCCTTCATTTATATTTGCAAAGTTTTCTTTTTTTTCTTTTTTGCTTTTTTTAGGACCGCACCTACAGCATTTGGAGGTTCCCGGGCTAGGGGTTGAATCGGAGCTGCAGCTGCCAGCTACACAACAGCCACAGCAATACCCGATCCGAGCTGTGTCTGAGACCTACACCACAGCTCACAACAACACAGCAACACTGGATCCTTACCCCACTGAGTGAGGCCAGGGATCAAACACGCGTCCTCATGGATACGAGTCTGATTCATTACTGTTAAGCCATGATGGGAACTCCAGTATTTTCAAAGTTTTTTGCAATGAACATGAAACAAAGGAGAAAAACCTTTCAGGGTTGACAACCCAAAGCCTGATCCTACACATTAGGGTGAGTGTCACAAAAAGCACAGGAAGCAGCTACACATTTGGCTCCTGGGGATCCGTATGCCAATGTCATCCGGTTGCCCCAATTACCAGAGAAACCAACTGGGTTTCACCTGGGGCAGCCAGAGGCCCACCAAGTAGACAGGGACTAGCACCGGTCTGGTGAGTGGCTTGCTGGCCAGCGAACACGCTGTGAAAGGCAGCAATTCTGCACACTTGTGTCTGCTACAGCAGCATCCGTGTTTAGGGTAAAACTCTGTCAGCAGGATCCGCGCAACACGGGACAACTGCCCTCATAACCACATCCCGCATCTGAGGTTGAGGCGGGAGGAACGGCTGGGGTTGGCAGGGTGGAGTAAGGGCCAATCACCTCCAAGACCGCAGGGAACCGTGGCCCCGTGTGTGCCAGGCCACCGGCAGACACTTCAACCATGCGTCAGCTGGAAGCCCCGCCTGATGCCAGTGAGCAGAGAGGTGGGTGCCAGGCTGAACCGCCGCTGGGAAAACCACGGCGGACACACTCACCAAAGAGCTGGGAGGGGTTGGCGTTGGTGGCCTTCTCGTAGTTGGTGAGGCCTTCATAGATGACCTTCCCCACCGCCGCGTAGAGGCACTCCAGCTCCTCGTATTTGGAGGCCACGCTCGAAGTACCTGAAAACAGAGAGGAGCCTGGACTCTGCCACCTGGCTGTGGGCCATCGCCTCTCCTCGGGCCAGCAGGAGAGCTCTGCCTGTCTGCGACCTGCGGGGACTGGTACGAGCACCTCTCCCACCGCAGGGTGTGGGTCCCACTCTCTGGAGCTTGGCGACTGCCTTCCACCCCGCCGAGCCTCACGGAACACACTCTAAATGCAGCTCTTTGACTGATGGGTTGGTTTGCTTTTTAGGACTGCAGGCGCGGCATATGGAGGTTCCCAGGCTAGGGGCCAATCGGAGCTGCAGCTGCCAGCCTGCACCACAGCCACGGCAACTCTCAGTGGGCTAAGCCCTCCTTAACCCACTGAGCAAGGCAGGGACAGAACCTGCATCTTCATGAACACTAGTCGGGTTCATTTCCGCTGAGCCATGATGGGAACTGCCTGTTCTTTTTAATACGCCCCAACTATCTGTCGCCTGTTCAACATCTGACAAAACACTCCAATGTAACTTCCTTTTAACACCTCAAGAAAATGGCACTGTGGGGCTGCTGAAAAACCGCATCTCCAAAGGAGACAAGAAATGTCATGCAAAGAGTGCTGCGGTTATGTTTTTACGTCAACTTTTTAAAAAGAAGTTGGAAGGTGCGAGGAAAAGGGGGCTGACGAGACGCTCAGTCCCATCACCGGAGGACGAGCAGTCCCGAGTCACAAGCCGTGTGCCCGCCCGCCCCCCGCAGAGAGCAAAGCACCAGGGCAAAGGTCGCGTACTTGGCTCTGTCGGGAAAATACTCATGAGGCGAGAGAGGAGGCTGTGCACGGCTCGTAACACTTTGGTGTTTCCGCACGTCATGCAGGCCGCGATCCCACGCTGCAGGGGTTTGAAGCTGCTCAGGATGGCTGGAGACTGGAGGACAGTGAGCAAGAAGCTCAGCACCTCCAGCCCCGTGCAAATGTTCCCATAGTTGACTTGATTAGGCTGCTCCTGGAATGGAGAACAGAGGCCACACACGGGTGAGATCGACGTGCAGTCAACTGCAGAAACATCTTAATCAAGAGAATTAAAACCACGGGCCGTGAAGCAAGCACCTGGAAGTAAAATTAAAAAACCACTGAAGGGGAGTTCCCATCGTGGCGCAGTGGTTAACGAATCCGACTAGGAACCATGAGGTTGCGAGTTCGATCCCTGACCTTGCTCAGTGGGTTAAGGATCCAGCGTTGCCCTGAGCTGCGGTGTAGGTCGAAGACGCGGCTCGGATCTCACGCTGTTGTGGCTCTAACGTAGGCCGACGGCCGCAACTCTGATTGGACCCCTAGCCTGGGAACCTCCATATGCCGCGGGAGCAGCCCAAGAAATGGCAGAAAGACAAAAAAAAACAAACAAAAACAAACCACTGAAGGAGTTCCCTTTGCGGCACAGCAGAAATGAATCCTACTAGGAATCACGAGGTTGCAGGTTCGATCCCTGGCCTCGCTCAGTGGGTTAAGGATCTGGCATTGCCGTGAGCTGTGGTGGAGGCCGGCAGCTACAGCTCTGATTGGACCCCTAGCCTGGGAACCTCCCTATGATGTGGGTGCGGCCCTAAAAAAACAAAAAACAAAATAAACAAAAAAACCCACTGAAGAATGAACACATCAGACATATAAACATCCACCATGTTTTATGAATACAGTAGTAGGATTTCATAGTGCTCCTTTTAATAAAATGGCTTTATTTAGTCAAACTTCCTTTTAAAAACTCATGGAAAGTATAAATAGTCAACATTAAATACTACTAAAATTCTGAAAATCATTCATGTCTGGTTTAAAAAAGGCAATTATTGCAATGAACTTTGCTTTTCTCCTCTCATGGTTTCAGTGAAAACTTAAAACACCCTCCCCAAGGACTTGTCTGCAGATGCGCTGCGTGCACACGCTGAGCTATGGGGCAGGAGCTGCCGTGTCCCGCAGATTACGGGGAAAGGCAGGGAGTCACATGAGCCTAACAAACTGCGCTCTGAAAACGTCAGCCGATGAACTGGCTGAGCTCACTGCAACCGCGACCGCATTTCACAGGAAAATAATGCGACCTTTCAAAGAGAAAAAGAGGGAAAAAATCTGCAGATGATCCAGAAATTAAGCATTAAGCCAGAATCAGAGCAAGTGCTGCAACCTAAAGGGGCCTATTACCACTATTCTTGTAACACAGGCAACCTTTACAACGTTTCGAAAAACTCAGCAACAGTGCTCATCCTTGGAGCACAAAACAACACACGCTTAGAAGAGATCTTACAGTCCTGAGACTGAAAGCCTTCCCATCTCATCACAGAACCAGACACACTCGACTGTGTCCCAGTAATGAAATGGGTCGGGCAGGAGGAAAGCTGCTACAACCTCCAGAAAATTATAGGACTGTGGTTTTTACAGAAGCCAAAACAAAACACCCACCATATAATAAGCATCGGGGGCTGTCTCTTATTACCTGACGATACAGTGCAATGCCCACGATTCAATCTGTTTTAAAAATTAAAGTTTATTTTAAAGGTTGTTGCGTAAGTCAATTAAAAATGTCTACTCCACGCCAGCAGGTAGGTCAGTTTAACAAATGAGCCTGTGAAAGGCAAGAGAACTATTCTGTTTCCACACTCCCACTGTTTGGGGCTGGAGGTGAGAGCTCAAGTGTTGTTTTGTTTTTGTCTTTTTGCCATTTCTAGGGCTGCTCCCGCGGCACATGGAGGTTCCCGGGCTGGGGGTCTAATAGAAGCCGTAGCCGCTGGCCTACGCCAGAGCCACAGCCACGCGGGATCCGAGCCGCGGCTTCGACCTACACCACAGCTCGTGGCAATGCCAGATCCTTAACCCACTGAGCCATGACGGGAATTCCGAGAGCTCAAGTTTTAAACCGCTTTCTGTGGTTATCAGTTAGCAGCCAGGAGAGCAGGTGGAAGGGGTCATAACTGCCACGAGCATGGAGATGGGGTGGCAGCCCGCCCGTCCCAAGGGCCTCGCACCCACCACGCTCATCAGCAGCTTGTCGAACCACTGCAGTTTGAGCTCCGACTTGGACCACATGTCTGGTCGTAAGGCCGTCTTCAGAAGAGTCACGCAGCGGCGGGACAGCACCTCCCCAGGAGACCCCGCAGTGTTGGTGTTGTCGTTGACCTGGAAATTCAGTCACAGTCAAGCCCGTGGTTCCGGGCACATGTGCCCACAGTGCCCCTCGCCCACCTGCCCACCCTAGCGTGCCACTTCACGGCCACCTCCTTTCCCACCTGACTTAACTCAGCCGTCTCTGCTGCCCCTGGGACCCCCCTTCTCCCTCGTGGTGGGTTAGTGGTGATTTGTACTCATTTGTGTGATTCATCGACCAGCATCAGGAGGCCCCGGAGAGCAGAGCCAGAGTGCCTCCCCACGGGGCCTCCCAGGCTGTGGCCAGCCTGCGGCAGCACACAAAGGGACCGTTTTCAGGACTTGGAAGGCCCTCGGTACTGATGCGAGATGTACTACTTTAATAATTATAAAAACTACTTTGTAAAGAAAATGTCATTTACAGTATTTTTTTTTTTTTTGGAAACATAAAAATGGAAAGTGTCAGGATTCCTTGGAGGCCTAGGGGGCTAAGGATTCAGCATCACATGGCTATGATTCCGGTTTGATCCCTGGCCCGGGAACTTTTGCATGCCATGGGTGCAGCCATAAAAAGTTCCAGAAATTAATTCCCAACAATTCCATGAAAGTGTATTATCGATATGAATAGTAAATAAATGCAAGTTATAAAAACATTGCCATGACTAAATCTTGTCCATAGTTCGTGTAGCTTAGATCAGTCCCAACACCTTTATGACAATGCTAACGCCAAAGGCAATTTGCCCAAGATCCCTGAAGTGCCATGCTTCAACAACACCAGCATGCTGTTAATTATAAAATGTACCGTTATCTTATCACTGTTGAAAAAAAAAAATCTTCTTAAAAATCCTATTGTAAGACAGGCAAATTTCAGAAATATTAGCATGTTAGGAGCAAATGGAGGAGTTCCCACGGGGGCACAGTGGGCGAAAACTCTGGCAGAGCGGCCTGAGTTGCTGTGGAGGCATGGGTTTGATCTCTGACAAGCTCAGTGGCTTCAAGGATCCAGCACTGTTGCACCTGTGGTGGTGACTGCAGCTGCGACTCAGATTCAATCCCTGGCCTGGGAACTTCCATATGCTATGGGTGCAGTCATAGAATTTTGCAAAAAGAAAGAAAAGGAAACGAACGGAATTTGGTATGAAAGGAACAAAGCTAGCTCTCAGACCTTGATTTGTCTATCTCTTTTTTGATAAACTGTGGCCGTCAAAGCCACCGGCGTCTACCCAGCAGCTTTCCTTCCGAAGGACCCCTGACCTTCGACAGGCAGATACGACACCTGGCAGGCCACTCGGATGAGGAAGTTCACCACGGTGTCCGTGTGCTGCTTGTCAATGGGCTTGGCGAGCAGGGAGTCCGCACCCGGCAGGGACTGGCTCCGTCCAAACACCTGAGCACAGAGGGGAGCTCTCAGCAGCGCCCCCTCCCCAGGGCACGCCGCCCCCTCCCCAGGGCAAACCCCTTCTGGGCGGGGGGGACACCACAGGCAGGTGTGTTCTCCCAGGACAACAGGTCAACAAAGTAGCCAGGAAGAAAGTTTTCGGGGTCGTGGGCTCAAGACAAAGGGAAGCGGGAGCAGGAAGGGCGGGGCGACACGAGGCAGAGGCAGCCGGCTCTGAGCGGGGGACACTGCTCCAGGAGGAGAGACCAGAGCCGCCAAGGCCTGCGGGAGCGGGAGCGCAGAGCCGAGCGTTTCCAGCGCAGAGGGGAGGCCCCTGTGGCTGCAGCCTGAGTACTCGGTGCAGGGCAGCAAGGCCATCACAGGGCTCAGAGGCACAGTCAAGGCCAAGGCAGGGCTCGGGGAGGGCGAGGGCAGTCTGACTCAACTCCTTTTATTTTCAAAGGATCATGATATGCCAGAAGTTAAGGAAACAGAAGAAGTCACATAGCCTTCGCCCAGCATCCCCAGCCTAAACTCTGAAAAGAAAGTGAACCATGGAGTCAAGGGGCTAAAAGCGGAAGGGGCGAGAGGACCCAGAGCTGCTTTCACAGGTCCAGGCGAGCAACAGCGGGGGCGGACCCTGACGGCAGGGAGGAGAGGAGGGGGTGCAGGGAGGGGAGAAGGCAGGGGATGTTTGTAGCTGGGAGGACAGCCCTAGACCAGACGCATGTAGAGAGGTAAATGGACAAACTGCGGATGGGGCCGGCTCTCTCTTCCAAGCACAGGATGGACATAAGGGCACAGGCAGTGTAAGAACTGGGAGGGCTGGCGGGGTGGGGGTTCCACCCCAGGCCCTCGAACAAGGGAGGACACACCACGGGCATGGGTTCTCAATCACAATTCAACTCCAAGGGGACCAGGGCCGAGTGAGTGAGGTGGCGGGGTCGCCAGCTGTGGGCGCAGCCTCTGCAGCTGGCTCGCTGGCACGGCGCGAGCACTCAGCCCATGTGCCAAATTTGTGGGAGAAGTGGCCAAACTTGCAGGAGGAAGCACAGAACCTGTGAAAGCAGGCTCCGAGGTGTGTGCGTGGGGCTCTTACTGCGCTGATGGCGCCTGTCGCCGTCCGGAAGCGTTTCACCTCCTGTGCAGAGTCCACAGACAGACCTCTTTTGATGGAAGACGAGACAGAATTGACTCCTTCTCCACTTGAATTTGGGTCCATATCTGAGTCCGGCTTAAAAACACACAAATCCGCTTGACTTTACCGACTGGTTTCCAGGGAGGAGGAGGAGGAACAGAGGCAGGGATGACGGGGGTGGGGGGCCGGCACCCCTACCTGCTGGTCCTTGATCCTCTGCAGCTCCCACTTGATGACGACCTCAGACAGGTCCACGGCCAGCCGCCTCTGCTCGATGGTGACACTGGGCGTGAAGCCCAGCCTCTGCATGGCACTGACCATGTGCTGCACCAGGTGGTGCCGCACGGGGTAGTACACCTGCCGGCGGGGGGCTGGGGTCAGCCAGGGACGCTGCACACGCCCCGGCACATGCACGCACACGCACACCCTGCCTCAGTCCCCACGCGCACAACCCAACCTCCTGCTCAAGATTTCTCAACTGTAACTTGAGCAAGGAAATGCTCGCCACCTTCTGGATCCGAGCCTACCCCCCTCTCCCCCAGCGAGTCCTGATGTGAGAGCCTTTTTTTAGGGCTGTCTTCAGGAGACACTGCAACAGCGACTGCTCTGTAGGTAGGCAGGTGTGATGTGTATCAAACTTTAGACCTGATGAAAGAAGGAGCTTTCGCCTCAATCCTCTCTCCAAAATCTACCAGAAATATCCACATACAAATAAGTCCAACAAAGTGGTGACTTGGTTACAGGGCAGGAGGTGCCAGTAACTCCTTCCAGCCAAGTTAACCAAGTCCAGAGTTAACGCTGACACCTCCCACATAAAAGAACAACTCATCTGTATTCACGGACAAACGAGCACAGCCAACAGGCGCTAGGGTGCCCATCCTCCAAAAAACGGAAAATCCAAATAGTTTTTCAGTCAGCCCTCTGTACCCATGGTTCCACATCCGTGGATTCCATGAATTGCCATTGTACTGATACAGCAGCATGGATTCACTGAAAAGTATCTGCAGGAGTTCCCGTCGTGGCTCAGCGGCAACGAACCCGACTATCCATGAGAACACAGGATCGAACCCTAGCTTCACACAGAGGGTTAAGGATCCTACTGAGCTGTGGTATAGCTCACAGACGCAGCTCAGATCCCACACCGCTGTGGCTGAGGTGCAGACCGGTGGCTACAGCTCTGATTCGACCCCTAGAGCCTGGGAACTTCCATATGCCTCGGGTGCAGCCCTAAAAAAAGAAAAAAAAAGAAAGAAACTGCAGACAAGTGGACCCACACAGTTCAAACCCCTGTGGCACAAGAGGTCAACTGTACCTTTGAGAAAAATGCAAAATCAGAAAGAAGCACAGACCTGGGACACAGTCTCTCAACTACAGCCATTTCCAGGCCAACAAGTCTATACACATATGCTGATCAATGGATCAGAAACATCTTTACCGGCGAAAATGAAAGACGGGCGAAACCTCAAAGCAAAGGCCTGAAAACGTACTTGCTCTGAAGCTGTCCACCCTACCCAGTCCCCACACACCTTAAAATGCTGCACTATCAAATGCAGGATGTGAACCAGCTGGGGCACCGTGTGCCCCTCCTCCACGATGATCTTCCTCGTCCAGTGCGTCAGCATCTGGTGCCCGTCCTCCATCCGGGCGGGCACGGCCGGGGTCAAAATGGCCATGGCCTGCCGGACAATCGCTCGAGCTTCCATTGCATGGGCCTTGAGCAGACTGTGAAAGACCTAAAAGAGGGCAGAAATTCCCACCATCACTTAGAACCAGGGCATGGGAGCGCTGCAAGACAATTTCTAGAAAATTCCTTGGGGCTTCTGTATCAGGAAACAACACCGTTACTTTCTCTTTCATTACGTTTTGGTCGAGTACGTTCACTCTTGTGTTTTCTGAGCACCTACTGTGTGCCTGTGCTAGATGAGGATGCAGCACACGCAGAAGAGTGAGACCCAGCTCCCCCGCCTAACAAGCAGGAAGTCAGCTGAAGGACACAGATGGTTCCACTCTGGCCCCAGGGTGGCAAGAGGAGTGAGAGGGCCCCCCTCTTAGAAGCATTCCTGCCACAGGTCAAGAGGAGGAAGAGGAGGCCTGATGTAAGCAAGGTCCTGGGGACCTGGACCAGCCGACTGGTACTGAAGGCGGTGCTGAGGGGGAAGGGGACAGAGGGTGCTGGAAAGAGGCCTTGCCCGAGCCTGCATTCTGGGAACAATGACAGGGGGTCAGAGGTGGCCCTGGGGTCTCTGGTTCCCAAGAGGAAGTGGTCAGAGGAAACAACCAAGAGGGACTCACAGGACAGGGCGGGACCACCAGCTACCAGGGGCTTGGTGGACAGACAGGCCGCGTGCTCACGTGCATGACGGCACCTGATTCGCACACAGGGACAGTAACCACCTCCACCAGGGCCACGCCCCTCACGTGTGCAAGCAACGCAGCTCTCGCTGGGGCTGCTGGACAGCAAAGCCCAACCCACGGAGAGACAGAACAGGCGCTTGAGACCATCGACCCAGAGCGGGGCCAGGAGGTGAGGGTTCAAAAGGGCCTGTCGTCTGCCTTCAGCTAAGGAGCGGCCTGGGGCCCTGGACCAAAACAGGTCGTGCAGCGCACGAGGAGGGGGCGGGGTGGACACGGGGGACGCCGTACTGTTTCAGAAGCAAGGCTGCAGAGAAAGGGGTGGGGACAGCAGGACGAGGGGAAGAAGGGTGAGAATGCGTCCCCGCGGGAGGTGTCAGTCAGAGAAGGACGCAGAGAGGGGCGCTTCCCAACATGCCGGGAAGTGGAGTCCCCATTGGGGCTCAGTGGTTAACGAACCCGACTAGCATCCGTGAGGACTCAGGTTTGATCCCTGGCCTCGCTCAGTGGGCTGAGGATCCAGCGTTGCTGTGGCTGTGGTGAAGGCTGGTGGCTACAGCTCTGATTCGACCCCTAGCCTGAGAACCTCCACATGCCGTGGGTGTGGCCGTGAAAAAGACCAAGAAATAAATAAATAAAAAATACAATGTGCTGGGAAGAGACAACTGCCAGGGAAGGCGAGGCTGCGTGACCGCGGGGGCCGTGGACACGTGATGCCAGGCGGACAGGAGGCAGCCCCGCCAGGTACCTGCAGGACAATTTTCTTGTGTATGGCGAACTTGGCGATGATGTGGGCCAGCAGCAAGTGTCCGCTGTACTTGCAGGCGGGGTCCACGCAGGCCTTGGAGAGCAGGCAGGGCCACGCGAAGGTCATGAGGCGGCGCAGCTTGCTGTTGCGGTTCTTGTTGTTGTCGTGGATGTGGTGGGGGGCGTGCTCCACCAGCAGCGTGGCGCACTGCAGCAGGTAGATGCGCAGCGAGTCCAGCATGTCCGCCTGCTTCTCGGGGTCCAGGACCTGCCGGAGGCGAGCACAGAGGATGCTTTCTGGCTTGGACCGTGTTTTCTATCTCCCGAGGGTCTGAGGCCAAGTCCAAACCTTACCACGCACGCACAGTGCCCAGTTTACAAGGATGGCGTCAAGGATGGCACGCCAGTTTTCCTTTATTAAAAGAGATTAGAAATCACGACATTTACTTTCACGTTGAGAAAGAGGGCAGGCTTAGAAGTCACAGTGCAGTGGGCAAAGGGGCTGGAGGGAGAAAAGGCAGAGCTGCTCTTCAGTGCAAGGTGATTTAGCAAGGAATCCCTTAATTTCCAAGTAATTGAGATTTTTTTTTTCCTAGTCAACTATTAATTAACTTGTCCTTATTTTTTACTACTATAATCAGAATATGTTACCTACAGAAAAATCTCTATTTACAAAAAAATTACTGTGTTCTACGTACTAAGCGTAGACTCCTACATGTGTCTTGGGGATGTAAGTGAAAACCGTACCCCCTGAGGAATGCTCCTGACGCCTCTACGGAGCCAAGCACCCTGAGCGAAGGCTTCCTTCAGCAAGACCCCAGCCGCCGCCCATCTGTCAGAAGACCCCGCGGCTGCAGGCTTCCACCACTGCTGCGTGAGCATCAGGGGAGGGTCCCTAGAGCCCGAGTCCTCTCTCCCCAGGATCTGCTGCTTCCCAGCAGCCCCTCCCCAAGCCCCCAGGCCACCCGCCGCCTCAGACACTCGAAATCCCAACTCGCCCCCTGCGCCTTGTCGGCAGCCTCTGATCCAGAGGACACAGCCTGGAGAAGGGGGGATCTGGGTCACCGTCTCCCCCAGGTGCCGAGACAAAGGCCAACGTCAGTGTGTGGAGCACAAGTAACTGCTCGGGTTCAGCTCTCACTCCCTCGGGACGGAGGGAGTGGGGTCAAAACCACAGAAGGAGGCCCGTCGTAAGGGACCAAGGCTCCGTGAGGCCCAGCCACCCGCTGACGGTATCGGCGCTGCCTCTGCCTGGACCCCAGGAAGGGCAGTGGGGAAACCACTGTGTCCTTCTCGCGGGCAGCACGCTGCCCACCAGAACACCCCCGGCCCGGGCACCCCACCAACCACCTCAAGGCCAACACACACAGCACCTGCCGGTGAAGTCCCATGGCCCGCTGCCGAGCGTGGTCAAGGCACATGGCGGGAAAGCAGGTGCAGGTGCTTCTCACGAGGCGCTTGACCCCATAAACCTCACTGGTGCAAACTGCAAACACTACTGCCAAGAGAGCCCGAAGCTGATTTCAGACACCCTACTGCCACGGCGGCTCTCGAACTTGGCAGCAGCAATCAGACCCAGACCGCTATCCTCACTGGCTTTTAGAAGGTTCTCTGGCAAAGCTACAGATGGAAACGGACTGTGAAAACGCTACTGACCAGCAGCAAGGGCCAACTGTGACATCTGAATTCTCACTGAGGTATGTTCCGTTTTTCACTTGCATCTACTGAGGTGGGAGAGCTCGTTCAGTCCGCAGGGAGGCTGCCTCAACAAGCTCACTAGTGAGAGTCAGAGTGCGCCGCTACGAATTCACGCAATCGTGACACACACAAGCCCTTGGGAAATAAGCTTCCCCCCCCCCCCCCCCCGTGAACCCCCACCCCCACCCCACCCCCCAAGTTACTTTCCAGGCCGATGCACGGTTAGTGAGTCACCTTGGTTATAAAAACACTGGTGATGCTTTCCGGGTTATCGCCTTCCGGATTGGGAGGCCCCAAGAGCTGCTCTCCTTCCCCCTTCTCAAAGCTGTATAAGAAAGCGGGATTCAAGATGTGCTGCAGAACCTACAAAAAAATTTTACAATGAAGAAGGAAAGCAAAGCCGTGCTCTTTACCTCTTTACCTAGGGGACAGGACAGCCAGCTTGGTCATGCTACACCCTCGAGTCAGAACTTAGCAAGGGGAGTTCCCGTCGTGGCGCAGTGGTTAATGAATCCGACTAGGAACCAGGAGGTTGCGGGTTCGATCCCTGCCCTTGCTCAGTGGGTTAAGGATCCGGCATTGCCGTGAGCTGTGGTGTAGGTTGCAGACGCGGCTCGGATCCCGCGTTGCTGTGGCTCTGGAGTAGGCCAGCGGCTACAGCTCCGATTGGACCCCTAGCCTGGGAACCGCCACATGCCGCAGAAGCGGCCCAAAGAAATAGCAAAAAGACAAAAAAAAAGAACTTAGCAAGGGGGCAGCTAATAATCTTGTCTTTTAGTCAACGGGCAACTGGAAAAGTAGATTAAAAACTGAGGAAAAGAGACCCGGGTCTGGTTTAACCTTCTCACCCCAAACAAGCTGCTCTGTCAAAACCAAGGGAACAAACCACTGGTCACTGCTGGTTCACCACGGGATCTGCCCTGTTTCCGACAGGGGTCTTCTCCTCGTAAGCAGCCCCGACCACCCTTTCAGAGCCAGGAAAGACACGGCGGAACACAAGTGGTGCCCTCGGCTCCCTCGGCAATGAGCTCAGACGCCGTGGCTTCTGCTGCGTTACGAGCGGGACCCACCTTGGCCTTGAGTTCATCTCCAAAGTTGGCGTCGTTGAAGTCCACAAAGCGAAAAAACAGGGCACGCTTCTGAGCGATGCTGTAACTCTTGGGAATCTCCTCCTCCATGTACTCTTTCAAGAACGTCATGTTGCACAGGAAACGACCCGTGAAGGCCCGGAGCAGCTGGAAGAGCAACTCTATGTCTCCGTAGTTCCTCCTGAAGGGTGGCAAGGAGCAGGCAGGTCACGTCACGGCCAACGCCCTCGCTCCGTACGATGGCCACCTGTCTTTACAGCAACTCGCGGCCACAGCCCTTTCTCCGCAGCACGTCTGCCTACACATACCCAGCGAGCCCAGCAAGGCGCGGCGGGAAGGGGCCCGGGCTGCGCTGACTGGGCAGCAGGGCTCTCAGGGCGGAGCACGCGGAGGCGCCCACCTGCAGTAGTTCAGCAGACAGTAAGCCAGCAGCTTGGGCTCCTTCCAGTTGGTGGCAGCCATGTTCTCCTTCCGGTGTCGTTCCTGGAAGGTCTCACTGACCCACACGCGCCTCAGCTGGCTCACCAGAGAGTGCTGATTGGCCAGCCAGGAGTCGTCGTTTTTTACTATAATGCTGATGATCTGCCAAAGAAGAGACGGGGGGATGCCGACAGGGCTCGCGCCGGCCTCCCCGGAACGCTCAGGACGCCGGGCGTCCAGAGGACAGGTGTGCTACCTTGATGGCCTGAAACTGCAGGTCCAGGCGCAGGGTGCTGGTGCTGGGCGAGCCGGGGCGCACGGCCGCCTGGGCGCCGCCCGGCAGCAGGAGCGTGATGAACCGGTTCGGGTTGGCCGCCAGCACGTCTCGAAGAGGTCTGGCGTCTTTGTGTTTTAAAAAACTCTAAAAACCAAGCAAACCCAACGGGTGTTTTAAGCGAATCAAAACTCACAAAATGTTTAGATGATAGGAACTCTAAGGGGGCTTAAAAAAAAAAAAAAAAAGGAAAACCACTGTAAGCAGCCTCTTCACAAAAGGCACCAAACATCACGATTTTCATTAATCCTGGCGGCTCATTCCTTCGTTACCCCCACCAAATTCCTAGAGAGAGGGGTGAGCTTTTCCCATAGGCAACAGTGTTGCTAATACACACACACGAGGGAAAAATAAAAGCAGGCCACTGGGCAGGGCAACAGAAACCCCGGGCAGAGCTCCCGCAGGGACCCCGCTCCCACCATGAACATCCTGCTCCACTGGGGGTCGTTCAGCGTGGCTTCCATCATGAACAGCTCCACCGTCTGCGAGGGGTGGCGGGTCAGGAACTTGATCAGAGGCTCTCGGAACGGACTGCCAGCCTACAGGACACGGGGGGAAGGCTGCATTTTTTTGAGGTTGGAGGCTTTTCCGGCCTCGCGACCTCACAGGGCAGCCATGTGCCTTTCCCTGCCTTGTCCCGGGAGTGCAGGCACCACAAGCAAACACTAACACCTGACATCTTTGCGCTGTTGGTCAATCATCTAAAATACGACAAGGTGAGAACATCGCAAGCAACGACAGACGGCGGAAAAACGAGCGTCAACCCGTGTTCGACCGTTACCTCGATCAACATAGCCCGTTCCGTTTTCATCACAACCTCTAACAAAGGCTTGACCAGAGTCTGCGGTGCAGCTGGGATCAGGTGGAAGAGGTTTATGATTGCCGAACAAATTTTCATTTCCTAATGAAGAAAAGCCAGAAATTATGCCACAGGCCAAGTGATTCTGCTAGTTAGAGATATACCAGCACTGCTACAGACCCTACTGTGCTCTAGCTACATTCGCAAGGCTAGCCCACAGAAGCAGAGGTCACATGTAAAAGCCACAACGTACCCACCTCAGATCACGGCTGTGGCCTAAGGAAACTAGGGGCCCTTGGCTTCCAGACTGCACCTGTCAACTGTGGCCGGGAGGAGCTGCCCGTGCACCTGAGGGATGCCGTGTCTGCTTTCAGGCACACGGACGAGGGGCGGAGTCACCTTCAGGGCTGCCACCGAGAGCCCCCTCGCCCCCTCGCCCCGCGGGGCCGAGTCAGAAGTCCCTCAGGGGGCCATGACATCATGGAGTCTTCCCGAAGCACTAGGTTCTGAGGGCACAGACTTCTCTTGCCCTCAAACCTTAGCACAGAGAAAGTCCTCAACAAGTACTGAAGTAATTTACCCTGGAAGTTAATTATCAATGTAAATAAATGACCAACTGTGTGTGGCACTAGAAATTTGTCAACCAGGCCTGAAAACACAGCTGACAAACTGCTTTACGGAATGATACGAAAAACAGTAAACACCAAGAATTTTGCACTTCTTCATGTGCTAGCAGCTGGGGAGTCCATCGGGGTCCCCCCGGCCTTCTCGGTCTCAGTCCCCACGGTGCTGTGGCTGCTACTCAGGCCACGGGGAAGGGAAGACGCCCTGAGGTCCCGGCTGGGCGGCTGTGTGACAGGACACCCACTACTCTGGACGCGGTAAGACGGGGATGACAAACACCAGCCATGATGGACCACGGCACCTGGCAGCACCCGAGACGCTTCTCCAGATGCCCCTTTAAGCCAAGAGGCAAGCAGTGCGATGGGTAAGAAACGAGAAAAGCCAGCTCGGTGTCACCCCCGTGCCTCCTCCAGAGCCCTCCCCTGTGGGGTTCAAGTTTTCGGCCCAAGGGCTACCCTGAAATTAGAGTGACATTCTAACAACGGTGCTCTCGTCTCAAGGGCTTTTGTTCTCAAAGCACCGTCAGGAAATCACTTCGTGCGCCTTCCCCTCCCCACCGAAGGCAGGAATGACAGCTGTTATCACCCCCGTTTCACAGAGGAGGGGCAGCCAGAGCCGGGCAGTCGGCAGGCACGGCGGGCGCTATGCCCCCCTCGGCAGCGGGACGGGCCTGAGACGCCCGGGGGCCTGGGTGGGCGAGGGGCCCGTAGGTTTCCAATGTGAGGCAGTTGGTCAGAGCGTGACAGGAAATGGAACGCCTCCCAGCCCCTAGCAGGTGGCGTGATTTCTTGGTGGCATTTCCTCTCGAGAGCTTGTCAGACGCATGAGTTCACACAAACATTCTGAGAGCAAACTCCGCCTGCATCTTGTAAATATTGAGAGAGTGTGATGCGAGCGTGTAGGACACCAACGAACTGAGAATCTGGCTTAAACACGTCCTCACAGGAAACATGCGTGGACAGGTCACGGCCATGTGCTACTCCAACCGCCACAGACGGACGACACGGCTCACTGCACTCAGAGGCACGACACACGCTGTCCACCACAGAACCACAAGTCACAGCACAGCCAAGTGCGACAACAACCCCGCCTGCGCCTCCACTGGGATTCTCACCTCTACCCCTTCCGCGGCAGGCTGAACCAAAACAAAAATCACAGCATGAAAAAAGGCAACGAAAAGGTAAAAGGAAAAGCAAAGAAAAGGAAATATAAACTGTTCTTCACAGTGCAAGTCATAAGCTGACTTTTAATAGGTTGTTCTCACCTCAAACTGACAGAATGGAGACAGGGAGCACCTCCCGCACTCTGAAATGCTCTCCTGAAGATGGGGAGGAAAAGCAGCTTTTTCTATTTATGTCATTGACACAGAACGTCCCAAGTACTCATACACAGGAAGGATTAGCGGGGTAAACAAGACAGGAGAGACAATTATCAGAAAGCACACAGTAATTAACAAATGCTCGACAGCAAAAAAATACACCTTCCACCCTTCAGATGTCAAAACAGCCCTTCTGACGGTGTCACACGGAGTGGACTCTTCCCTAAATCCAGTGTAGAGAACAGGAGGTTCAGAATTCTCATCTGGGGGAGAAACTTTAAGACCTTATTGTAGGCAAACACATTCTTTAAAATACTGTTTTGTTTTAAGTGAGTAATTCAAGATTTGAGGTCAAGTGCTAAGACCTTAGGGAAAAACCTCTTTCCCAGCTAAAGCTGGAAGCGTACCAGGGGGTCTGACCCCCCTCGATGAAGCATGTTTGAGGCCCACACCCCCAGAACAGCCCACAGGCCGACATCACCCACCGGAGAGACACCTGGGTTATGTGGTGAAATGAAGCTGTGTGTGTGTGTGTGTGTGTGTGCGCGCGCTCACACAGACACAGTGTGACGGGTGGTCGTGAGTTTTCCCCTCTAAGTTCTACATGGAACCTTCCTAAACAGGATTGAATGCAAAGCTCTGATCGGCAGGGGTACTCGCTATTACGGGGAGATTTTATTTATTTTATTCAACTTTAATATGTCATCACAACTGGGCAATGCTACTTGGGAACCCAAGCAAATAAAAACAAACTATTTTCCAAGACCCACTCCCAGCCTTGGGGCATCTATTAAAAGCCATCAGAGCTCAAGGGCAGAAAGGTGGTGTGGCCACACTGCCTCGGCCTCCCTCAGCAGTGGGACACTTCCAGCTCTTGGGGACGTGCTCGGAGGTGGATCAAGAGGCTTCAATAGGAGCTCGAGGACTTCTTGGTACCCATGGTCCCAACCCCTGTGCAAGTGCCCCCATTCCAAGGAAGTTGGTGTGAAGTTTATGGGGTCTTTCTGATCTAAGCGAAGTCATTCATCTGCCCACTAGGGTTTTACTGTTTATTCTAGAACTGGCTGTATGTTTCAGAGAATTCACATCTAATTGTAAAAACAATTTAGGGCAAAAATACCTAAAAGATGAGAAATGGGGAAGAAAAGCAGAGGCACGTGCATCTACTCCCAAGAGCGGAGGCTTTTACAATACACTCTGCTCTCCCCCATGAAAATCTCCTGCTTTTTTCCCTATATACACAGATAACAAACCATCAGAAAGGTCATGGGCAGTTTAACACTCCTAAAGAAAGCTTCAAGTCCTGGTTTAGGTTTTGCTTGTGGGCTGATTAGAAGCAGCAGGAAACAAGACTTACATCAACAAAACACCTTGACACAGAATGGTCAAAACAAAGTATAAAAAAGCCAAAAGAAATAAATAAAACACAAGTTGGGATGGAACACAGCAGCCAACAAACAGGCACAGGAAGACACAAAGCCCTGTTATCTACGCCTCGAAGCACTCGGGATCCCCTCGTCGGGACACTGGCGTGGAGTCTCACTGGGCGTGATGGGAACTTGTGGAAAACAAAACCCCACTGAGAGGACAATCGTCACCTTGGACATTTTCAAAGAACATTAACAAAGAAGAGTGGGCTCTCAACAGCAAGAACCATTCACTTGCAGGAGACGAAGTTTTTAGTGCCAACATCAGATACTTAAAAATATTCAGCCAACGTGGTTTTCCCTCAAAGCCATAAAAATGTGCTTTCAAAGTACTGGCCCTTTTGGCCAACAGCTTGGGTGGGAGATTCGGACCCAGAAAATACACAGGCTCGTTTTTATGTGGTGCTTGCCTACATTCTCCTTAATGTTTTCTTAAGTCCTAAAACCGCCAGCTGGTGTTTATGAGGCGGTGGTGACGGAAAACAATGGAGAACAGCAGCTGAGACCACACCCCGTGCCAAGAACAGCCGAGAAAGCCCACTAGAGAAAACCTAACACAAGTGAGATACACGGATACGTCAAGCTCCCCAGAACTCTCCTCAACAAAAACGTCGTACTGAAGTGAACAAAAGGGAGATTTTAAAGAAACAAAAAGGAATGTTCAACAATTAAGAGAAATCAAAGCGAAATGTCATGCTAACGGAGTATGTGTAACAGTTTACACAGACTACAGGCACAGAAACCCACACCTCCGACCGGGGCTGCGGATGCACTAGCGTGGCTAAGGGCAGGGCGCGGCAGGGCCGCCCCAGGAGCAAAAGTCACTCACGTTTCCGTCGCTCCTCTGGCCCCCTTTGTGGGTGAGGACCACCACTTCCATCCACTTTCGCAGATGTTGCTGTGGAGAAAACACATCCTTAAGACATTTCTTCTTGACAACAGGAGGAGCATCTCAGTTCCAAAATGCTCTTGAGTGAAAACGCACCCGTCACCATTCATTTCCAGCCTATTCAATGTGAGAACAGCTGTGTTTCTCTTACTGACATGGCCTGGCCACTAAACTCGTGATGGGCGTAACTGGCACGTACATCCTCTAAGCAGGAAGGCTGAACCGACCCTGATACAACAGGCCGGGTCCTGCAACCCCTCCCAGGACCAGGGGTCTTGCTGCTGATACTTCGCTGACGGAGGGCGGCCCTGAGCCGGCACCAGCTAGGAGCAGAGACGTGAAGGAGAGGACGTCGTCACCCCATCCTCCTGGAGCTGCGATTCCAGCGGGTCAGGGGCAGGTGCGACCCGGTGGCTGCTGTGTGCAACGCCACCTCGCTGTGGATGTACAAAAAGAGCCGAAGCCGGCAAGAAGGAGGTCGAGGCAGCGGAGGGCCTGCTGGGGACGAGTGCTCCGGGCTAGAGGAGGCAGCCGGGAGCAGAAAGGTGGCGGCCCTGTGGCTGAGGACTGGTGGGCAGAAGGGGGCTGCTGAGAGGAGTACGGCTCCCACAGGACCCGCGGGCAGGGACTCCCTTCTGCGGTAAGAACGCGCCCCGTGTTCTGCTGAAAGAGCACGAGAAGGGCGATCCCGAGCCCGTGGCAGGCAGGCTCCCGCCCATGGTGTCCAGCGAAACCCGGCCAGGGAGAGCTCAGAGCCAAAGCCAAAACCACAACAGGGGCATCCAAGTAAGAGAACTATCTTCAGGGTCCAGTGCTGCCCAAACCTCCAGCACGCGGCCCTGCAGCAAGTTCCGTTCCGTCAACAGGGACTCCGTCGTCAAACAGGCTTGGGGACAGAAGGGTGAATCATATCCCAACACGTCTCTCTGAGCCTTTAGGGTCTACAGACCTTGCAAAACTTCAAGAGGGGAACACAGGAAGCTGTGTTTCCCAGACTGACTTAGTTAATAAACTGTCTTCATTAATAAGTCCTATATCTTACATGGTCAGTATTCCAAGAAATTAAAACAATACACATTTTTTCCAAAGAAACTAAATACACTAAGCTGAGGAGGTTTTACCAGTAAAATTTCTTGAAGGATACCATCGGAATATACATTCACGAAACCTCTATCTTACTAGAACAGCTATTTACACCAAAGACATGAGACTAACAAGATCCAAGGTGCAAAAAGGGGCCAGCTGCTTTCAGACGCCCAGAGGAAAACAGTAAGACCAGCTGTCCCAGGAAATCCACCTCCAGTTCAGCGGAGACACCCGAAACAACCCTCCGCACAGGAGGCTTGGAATCAAACGTCAAGCAGCCGAAATTATTTTAAGAAAGGAAAACGTGGAGTTCCCGGCGTGGCGCAGTGGTTAACGAATCCGACTAGGAACCATGAGGTTGCGGGTTCGGTCCCTGCCCTTGCTCAGTGGGTTGAGGATCCGGCGTTGCCGTGAGCTGTGCTGTAGGTTGCAGACGTGGCTCGGATCCCTCGTTGCTGTGGCTCTGGCGTAGGCCGGTGGCTGTAGCTCCGATTGGACCCCTAGCCTGGGAACCTCCATATGCCGCGGGAGCGGCCCAAGAAATGGCAAAAAGACCAAAAAAATAAAAAAATTAAAAAAAAATAAAAATAATTTTTACGTTTATCACAAAACGCGTTCATTTGCATTTGTCTTACCATCATCTGATCACAAAATTTATCATTGAAGGAGTTTGGGAAGAGCCTGGTCACCGAGGTCAGGCGGTTCACGACGTTCAGCGTCAGGCTCCGATAATCCCCCAGCATCATCAACAAAGGCCGCATGTGTGTGTGGATTTGATCAACTTCTATGGTGGCACCTTCCAGAAACTATTGAAGAAAGATGACACAAGAAAAAAGTTACCAGAACATACCTCACAGCAGAACGGAACTCATGTTCAACTGCAGCAGCAAGTTTCTGCCTCCTTGGGAAACGGCACGTTAACCGTCTATTCTAGTTTATGGTGACACGAGGAAGACTGGCCATCACCGCTGCACTTTTCAAGGGCTCGGGTGACTAGGAAACAGGGAGATTACAGCCCAGCGTGTTACAGACCACAGGCGGACTCAGACTTCCAGACAGGCGGACAAGATCAAGAGGGACGACTCCAGGCAGAAGGGAGGCCCACTGCCCGGGCTCACCTTCCTCATACACGCCTCGCCCGCCTCCTGGAGCTCGCTGTTGGTTGAATTAAGGGCTTTGAAGAGGGCAGCGATGATCTTCTCTCTGGACTGAGGCAGGTAATTGCAGGCGGCAAGTGCATCTTTAGGGAGAGAAATCAATACAATTTCATCATTAACCTGAAAAATGCATCAACCATTTCCTCGTCTAAAGTCTCTTACCAGCCAATACACACGAGTCATAAAACTGCTTTCCTAGCATCTGGCCTCAAGACAGACAGAAGAACGCATGGTTTTCTACCCACAGGTTCACTTACTTCTAAGGGTGAACGAACACTATTATCTCAGAAGGCAACGGCCTGCCAGAAAGTCCATGATAAATCTTACTGTCCAGATAAGACAGAGGAGGGCTGAAGGGGTCCCCAGTGACACCCCTGCCCCCCAGCCATCCTGTCTGGGGGCAGATGCACGCTGTGTTAACACAGACGCTGGCGATGAAGCCAACACACGCAGCCAGCCCAGCGTCTCTCCATCATCCACGTCAAACCGGGGGTCTCCTCCCAACTTGTGGGGTTAAAGGCTTTGACAATGCAAATGCTCTTAGGAGAGAGGGCATGCCTTTGAGGCTCTGTGTTCAAGGTTAGTTAAGGATGAACAATCTAGCAAGGGCACTGCCCACACTGGCTAGCAGAAAGGCATGAGAAGCACCCAAGGAGAGGAATCCCACCAGGGGGTGTGAGAAGCTGCCCACATCCCCCCTCGCTCTGGCCAGTGGTGTCCTCAACACTCCAGCCCCATCCTCAAGCTCCAGTGCGATGGTCTGCCTCTCAGCTCCTCCACCTCTAATTCAAGGAGGACTCTGGCAATATTTTATTGAGTATATAGAAGTTAACAAAACAACAGACAGAATCAATTTAAAAACTTGTATTGAGGAGTTCCCGTCACGGCGCAGGGGGAACAAATCTGACTGGGAACCATGAGGTTGCGGGTTCGATTCCTGGCCTCGTTCAGTGGGTTGGGAATCTGGCGTTGCTGTGAGCTGTGGTGTAGGACGGAAGCTGTAGCTCCAACTAAACCCCTAGCCTGGGAATCTCCATATGCTGTGGGTGCGGCCCTAAAACAACAACAACAAAAATTTGTATTGGGTGTTTATTTACCAAAAAGAGGAGAAAATGATTGTTTCTAAGTATGAGGATGAGCACTGATCTACTACATTTTCCTAAATTATGCACAATTCCTGTGCTAAGCACAGGTAACTGACATTCTTAATGAAAGTCTAGAGAGAGCAGGATTCTCTAATGTTTCCGAATCATTAAGAAATCTAAGAGTGTCTGATTCAGGCAAAAATGACAAGATATGAATGGGTATGAGGACTCTCTTAAACCACAACATAAAAGATACATACTTTAGAAAAATACGCAGTTCCCGTAAGAGAGCCACCAAGTAAAGAGTTTACTATAGAGTAAAACCCAGGTGAGAAAGAAAAAATTGTTTAAATCCTAGCAATCTATATTATCTATTGACATCTCATTATGTAGTATGATAAACATACAATTTTCTTTTTTTTTTTAATTTTTCTCTTTTTCTTTTCTTTTGCCTTTTTCTTTCTTTTTTTTTTTTTTTTAGGGCTGCCCCGCAGCATATGGAGGTTCCCAGGCTAGGGGTCCAATCAGAGCTGTAGCCGCAGGCCTACGCTAGAGCCACAACAATGCCAGATCTGAGCCGTGTCTTCGACCTACAGCACAGCTCACAGCACAGCCGGATCCCCAACCCACTGATCGAGGCCAGGGATCAAACCCGCAACCTCATGGTTCCTAGTTGGATTCGTTTCCACTGCACAACAGGAACTCTTTTTTTTTTTTGTCTCAAACATAATTTTCTTATTCCACTTTAAAAAGACCACGCAGTCAGAAAAATTACACAACGAAAGGCGGCCAATGTCTCACTTCACTTTTGTACCCAGGAACTTATCTCGGATTTACATGAACTTACTTAATGCTGCAATTCGTAAAGGGACAAGTGACGGAAGGCTTTTATAACAGGGCAGCTTTGTTAAAGCTGAATCTTCAGCCTCGCACAAATTCAAGAGCTGCAAAAAACAGAACAACTTAATTTAGCCTGCTTTTACTATGAAGATATAATAACCTTGCAAATAACAAAAGACAAGCAAGAACCACACATTTGCCACAATTAACAAACTAAACCCAAATCCCAGAGTATTTAAGTGTCGAAATTTTCCTTATTCTAAAGCAAAACTTAGTCAACCTCAGTGAAACAGACTCCAACACGTTCTCCCCCACTCTTCACGCAGAGGGTCACGTGACCAAAATGCAAATTCCACGGTGGCAGGTACAACTCCTTGTTCGGAGCTGCTGCCCAATGCCTGGGGCCAGAGTTCAAGAGCTATATATACATGCTGCCATCCAAGCCCCTGAAGGGCAACACCTTTTCTTTTAAGTTCAGGGAAGCAGAGGAAAGAAGCATTTCACTGGCAAGACCGTCACTCGAACATTCCCGTCGCGAGGCGTCCAGACGTTTAACCGGACCAGGTTACACGTACTCATCGGACACCTAAAATACCATACATGGTGTTCTCTTACTACGCTTCTGTGACAGCCTGGAAAGAGGGCGTAGACTTTTACCACTTCTTCCCTTCAAGATTCTGACCTTGTAAGAGATTAAACAGTAGAAAAGGATATACAGGAAAAGCCTTTCTAGCCACCCACCCCGCTCCACTCTTCACATTAACACACATGTGTACACGTACATACAGACACCTGCATCTAATCTAGACAGACAGAGTGCGTGTTGGGCAGTTAGAAAGCCTGACTTCCAGACGTGGCCGTACATGGCTCACCTGGGAAGTTTTCGGGTGGCAGATTCGCAGGCTCACCCCGAGTCTATTGAACCTAAATCTCCAGTGACAAGACTCAAGAGTATCTATTTTCCAAAGATCCTCTCAGCTGATGCCCTGATAGACATTTTCAAAACCAGTTTAATTCTGAAATTGGCCACTCAGTACTACCAGGCTCTGGCCCTGAGCACCGTGAAGCATTTTCTATGTAGGTTAAAACACATCTGCCTCAGGAGCCCTCAAAGGGAAGCCGCCCTCCCACCTCTGGGGGCTCTCCTGGACGCCCCGTCAAGTCTTATGAGTGAAGACTCTTACATAGCGGCTATAACGAGGTACAGAAGATCAAAGCTAGAACACGTGAGCAATGACCTTGTGTCCAAGTGAAACACAGGACTTACCAAAAAAAAAAAAAAAAAATCAAGAAGCCATTTTTTCATAATTGTAAATTCAGACTTAGTGTGGATAAGAAAGAATGTGCTTCCTTATGACCTGTGCCTCGGTTTACTCTGACGACGCCTCCAAAAGGATTCACGTCTCATCAAAATTTCAAGTTGGGACTAATCACCAGATTAATTCTGATGACTGTAAGAAGTAATACTTATAATCGGACTGTACCTATAGCTTAATTTCTATTTATCACTTCCTCCTATCACTCCACACTGTAACACTGACAGTAACAGACACTTTTAAGGTGCCCTTGGCCTCTGCCCATTATCTTGGGTCCAGGGGCAGTCAAGTCCCCTCCACCCACGAGGACTTGCCCACCACCATGCCTGCCTTCTCCCCAGTCCCAGATGTGACATCCTGTGCCGAGGGCTGAGGCAGGCTCCGGCTGGCTACCTGCAGTCACGGCCCAGGCCTTCTCTGAAAGCTGCCTGACCAAAGACGGGCCACCAGACACACCTCATCACCTTCCAGCCGCCCCCCACCTCTGTGTAGAACGCCCCTGCTCCACACCGCCCCTACCTCTGTGTAGAACACCTTATGCTCCACCACGTTAAGGTCCATCGTGAAAAGCCGGGGCTGCAAAGTGGTACAGAACGTGTTGCCTTCCATCAGGCCTATCTGGGCGTTGGCAGGCTGGTGTCGGAGCAAATGTTTCTTAGGCGGGACCATGTCCTGGAGAACCTGGGACAGGCAAGGAGGCACCACTGACCAACTGCCGCTTAAAAGCAAACACCTCCCACTGCAGTATCTAAGCCAACCAGCGATCTGAAAACCACAACTGAGATGGATGCTTAAGACAGATGCCCTCTCCTTGGGGAGTATGTGTTTCATTCGCTGAAACTGGGTCGTGGAGAGAGACACATCAGATCCACTTAATTCCTACCGGTCCAGAGGAACCCTCTTAAACCAAACCAAAGCCGCCACAAGAACAAGGCCACCGGGCTGTGCTCTACGAGAAACCAGCCTTCTACCTCCCCGGCCCTGAGCAGTCCTGACACGGACATTAATGCAAGCACACTGCCATCTGCCTATCTGAGATCAAAAAGACATGTGCAATGACACTGGGTTTACTGCACGTGAATTAGGAATTCCGCATCATCTACAACTCAAATGTGAAGGAAAAAAAAGTCTCACAAGTTTTGTTCAAATTATTCCAGTTCTGGTGATAGAAATCTCACCTCTTTGTGCGGTTCCATTATCACGGTCACGCTTTTTCCAGTGACCTGGGCCAGTACCTGCAGCGAATGCATAGCCTGTTTTCTCACAGTGGAGTTGGGAGAGGTGACTTCTCGAACCAGGTCATGCGTCACATGGTGGAAGGACTTCTCCTGGGCCGCCACGATCTCCTCAGCTCTCTCCTCGTCCTTCAGGGGCGTCGCGCACCGCATCAGAAGCTGCTCCAGCGTGGTCTTGGCCATGGCGACGGCCCCGTTGGAAACCTGCAGGCCAAGCTCCTTAGCGCAAAAGGGGGAGGCTGCCTCAGCCCCCCGATCTCCCCCCCAGCCCCTGCCACACACCCTGTGCCAGACCGCCATGCTAAGAGCTCGATCCAGAAGGACAGGCCCTCAGACACCCGAGAAAGAGAGCCGGCAGGAGGGCTCTGAGCTGTCCCTTTATGCTGTAAGGGTATCGAAGCGTCTGCGAGAGCAGATCTGCAGGACCGCCCCCCAACGGTCCTCCAGGCAGACCGTGTCCTGACACAGCCTGGCTAGGTACAGGGACCCATCACCTACCTCTCCGGTCAGGTCCATCATGACAAAGAGAAGCGCTTTGAGGAAGGTCTGCTGGTTCTGCAGAACCCACGTGAGAGGCAGCCGCTCCATGAGGAACTTAATGGACACCACGCCCCCGAGCTTGGCATACCAGGCCTGCTCGTAGCAGCACGCGCACAGGCGTTCCACGATGTAGGAAAAGAGGGGCAGCTGGCACGCCTGGAGAGACACGCAACCCTACCGTGTTGCTGCCACTCGTCGACAACAAGCCTTTGTCGAGCGCCCGCCCCCGGGGCCTTGCACCCCGCAGACCCCATCCTCCTCACCCGCTCCTTTGAGCCCAGGATGATACTCGCAACGTCAAATATCACAGCCAGGGCCACCTCCCCGATCTTGCAAAGCTCCTTCTCTTCATACGCCATACAAATAGCTATCGCATCAATGAGAACCAGGGGGTCCATTCCTTTGGAGCCGTTTTCTTCGCTGTGAAACATGGCCGTGCTGGGCTGGCTGCCCACCTGGTAGCAGGGGAGCAAGAACGGACCTGAAAGGAGAGGCAGAGCGCATGCGAGACGCTGCAATTAGCTGCAAAACATTCTAGCCCCTCCAATGGCCAAACTACTCGTTTTTTTCCTTGAGGTTAGCAATTTAATAAAAGCCAACCCCGATACTTTAGACCAACTCTGGTTAAACTGTAATTGTCTATGAACTAAGTGGTCCGACTCGCCCTAAGCCTATTGTTCTGAATGTTTTCCACTGCACACTGTGTCATTTTCGGATTTCCTCAATCACAATTCAAAGACGTTTTAGTTTAAAATGAGAACCACGATCAGGTATCATCTTTAAAAAAAAAAAAAAAATCATTAGCCAGGCCAAGGAGTGCAACGCAGGAACAACTGCGGGTTATGTTTGGACATTCCTGACACACAAGCAACAGTAAGAAGCAATGGGCTTCCGTGATGAACCCAACCCACACAGAGAACAGCCTGCCAGCCTCCATTCGTTCAGGCCTGGCAGGTACCCAGCAGGAGGCAGCATGGGAGGTACCGAGAGGCTTCCAGATCGGCTGAGGTCCTGAGAAACAATCCAAGTGTTAACCACACAGCCCTGACTGTTCAGGCCAGGAGAGCTACAAAAAAGCGGGGGAGGTTCTCCGTCCTACAGTGTTTGGAACAAATTACCTATTAATCAAGGGTGTGGGCCTTCAAGGACACAAAGTGCCACTTGTGCGCATGCCCCTGACCAGTGCTGGTCTGGGAGAAGCTGCGAGACTGAGCTAAGGTGTTCAGAAACTTCAGCATTTTTACTGTCCTTTCCAACGTCACCAGTCTGGGAGCTCCCACTGTGGCACAATGGAATCAACAGCATTTCTGCAACACCAGGATGCAGGTTTGATTCCTGGCCCAGCACAGTGGGTCAAAGGAGCTGGCATTTCTGCAACTGTAGTATAGGCCACAGCTATGGCTCAGATCTGATTCCCTGGCCTGGGAACTCCACCATGCTGCAGGGCAGCCAAAAACAGAAGAAAAAAAACCAA
Source organism: Phacochoerus africanus (assembly GCF_016906955.1). Classification (NCBI taxonomy): domain Eukaryota; kingdom Metazoa; phylum Chordata; class Mammalia; order Artiodactyla; family Suidae; genus Phacochoerus; species Phacochoerus africanus. The sequence continues at coordinate 7,624,943 of NC_062548.1, read as the reverse complement.
AAAACAAAAAACACCAGTCAGCAGTGGATGCGAAACAGACACAAACAAACAGCCCTCATCACTAGAGCTTGAGAACCCCTGGAGCAGAGGCAAGGAGCTCCCAGGCCAGGGGAGGGGCGCGGGTGCCAATCCCAGGAGCAGAGGAGACACAGCCTGGAGACTGAGGAGTGGCAGGCGGATGATGTGGGAGCGGAGGCTGGGTGTGAACAGGAGACCAGCAGTAGTGTGACCACTCGCCGACCCTGTTCTACCCCAGAGGGCCCAAAGTACTCAGCCCCCACGATGAAAAACAAAGGACCAAAATGTTCACCGGGTGGTGTTTAACCGATAAACTCAGGCAACAATTTTCAAGTGATGAGAGCACCCATCGCTGAAGCACCAACTATCTCTGTCAAAGGATTTCGTGGAAAATGAGGAAACAAAAGCCAAAAACCAATCCGCCAAACTCGGCTTCTCTGAAACACCTCCTCCGACCAGGTTTTTTAGGCTCCCTGCGGAGCTCAAAGCACCACTTCGCCCCCGCTCACCGCACTGCTGGGCGACGGCCACCATGGTGTAGTGGCGAATCAGGCTGGCCACAAAGGGCAGGGCGCTGGGCCGGAGGTCTTTAATGACAGCGGACATGAACGCCCCGGTCAGAGCCTGCTCAAAGGTCTTCCGAGCTGGAGTGTCCTGCGCTTTGTAGCGATGGGATATGATGACATTCGGTATGGTCTTTTCTGTAAAGCTGCAAGACAGAAATTAAAGCCACCGTCAAGACACTGAAGCCCTGAGCCGATGACTCCCCGACCCCTTAACTGACTGTCAACCTGCCCGCTTCCCTCGTGTTCAGACAGGCCTGCCTGGGTGCGTTCGTTTCTCTGCTTTCGTTTCAGCAACACTTGGAACCAAATAGGATGAATTTCATACGAACATTCACAGCCAATGGTTCAAGAGTTACCAAGTATGTTCTACCTAAAATGAACAAGGCCACGAATCAGAGGTAAATTACAAAACGGCAGCACCGAAGATATTTTCATAATTTTTTTCCATTTTAAGAAACTTGTTTGATTTTGATCTTTTAATAATTAAATAAGCCAAGTTATAAGAAGTAACTCAATGATCAAACAGGGATGGAACACACTATTACCTAAAGGCAGTTGTATCTCTCATGTGTTGAAAAATCACACCACTGGTACAGAATCAAACGGGGCTGTGGTCTAACTGATCAAGGATTTACTGCCAGGTATATGAAATTAACAAAAACCAAGAAGGCAGAGTTAGGGATGCATACATCCTAAGGATAAGAACTGGTCATTGATATTTTAAAAATTATTAGTTTCTTAATTATAGGCCAATATCACTGATGAACACAGCTGCAAAAATCTTCAATAAAATAGTAGCAAACCAATTTCAAAAATACATTAAAAAGATCATACACCACGATCAAGCAGGATTTATCCAAGGGGATGCAAAGATTTTTTAATATGTGCAAATCGATCAATGTGATACACTATATTAGTAAACTGAAAAACAAAAACTGTATGATCACCTCTCAGTAAACGCAGGGAAAGCTTTTGGTAAAAATCCAACATCCATTTAGGATAAAAACCCCTCCAGGAAGTGGGCAGAGAGGGAGCCTCCCTCCACACAGTGGAGGTCACATATGACAGACCCACGGCTAACATCCCATTCAACGGTGAGAGGCTGAAGGCAGTTCCTCTCAGAGCGGGAGCAAGACAAGGATGCCCGCTCGCACCGCTTTCATTCAATGTAGTTTCAGGAGTCCTAGCCACCGTGATCAAAGACAAAGACAAGGAGTCCAAACTGCAGAGGAAGAATTGAAGCTGTCACTGCTGATCACTGACGTGAAATCCTAGTTCACGGGAAAGTCTAAAGACACTACCAGAAAACCACTAGAGCTCATTGAGGAATCCAGGGAAGGTGCAGGAAACAAAATCAATTTGCAGAAACCGGTTGCATTTCCATACACCAACAATGAAGCACCACAAAGAGAAATTAAGGAAAAAAATCCCACTTAACCATCACATCGAAAAGAGTAAAATACCTAGAAAAAACCTACCTAAGGAGGCAAAAGGCAGAAGGCCTACACTCTGAAAACTGTAAGACACTGATGAAAGAAAATGAAGATACAAACAGAAAGAAAAATGTACCATGTTCTTGGACTGGAAGAATCAATTTTGTCCAAATAACTGTATCATCCAAGGCAATTTACAGATTCAATGCAATCCCTATCAAATCACCAACGGCATCTTAGACAAAACTAGAACAAACAATTTTAAAATCTGAATGGAAACACAAAAGACCCCGAATAGCTAAAATGATCTTGAGAAAGACGAACAGAACTAAAGGAATCGTGCCCCTGACTTTAGACCCTATTACTACAGTAAGTAAAGCACTATGATACTGGCACAAGAAAGGTCAATCGCACAGGATGACGATTCTAAACCCACACATTTACGGTGAGCTAATCTACAACAAAGCAGGCAAGAATATACAACAGAGAGAAGACGTCTCTTCAGTAAGGGTGCTGGAAAAACTGGACAGCTATACATCAGAGAATGGAGTTTAGACCATTCTCTAATAGCCTATACAGGAATAAACTCAAAATGAATCAAATACCTATGTGTAAGACCAGACACCACAAAACTCCTAGAGGAAAACATAGGCCAAATACTCCTCGACATAAAACAGAGCGGTATTTTTTTGGCTGTGTGTCCTAAAGTAAGGGAAATAAAAGCAAAAATAAACAGGGTCTAATTAAAGCTTTTGCACAACAGAGGAAACCACTGACTAAACAAAAAAGACAATCTAAATACTTGCAAATGGGGAGTTCCCGTCGTGGCGCAGTGGTTAACGAATCAGACTAGGAACCATGAGGTTGCGGGTTTGGTCCCTGCCCTTGCTCAGTGGGTTAACGATCCGGCGTTGCCGTGAGCTGTGGTGTAGGTTGCAGACGCGGCTCGGATCCCGCGTTGCTGTGGCTCTGGCGTAGGCCGGTGGCTACGGCTCTGATTAGACCCCTAGCCTGGGAACCTCCATATGCCACGGGAGCAGCCCAAGAAATAGCAAAAAAGACAAAAAATAAATAAATAAATAAATAAATAAATACTTGCAAATGGGAGTTCCCTTCGTGTCTCAGCAGTTAACAAACCCAACTAGGATCCCATGAGGTTGCAGGTTCGATCCCTGACCTTGCTCAGTGGGTTAAGGATCCGGCATTGCTGTGAGCTGTGGTGTGGGTCGCAGATGCAGCTTGGATCCTGCGTTGCAGTGGCTGCGGCACTCACCAGCAGCTGTAGCTCTGATTCGAGCCCCAGCTTGGAAACTTTCATATGCCGTGGGTGCGGCTCTAAAAAGCAAAAAAAAAAAAAATGCAAATGACACGACTGATAAGGGATTAATATTCAACATGTACACACAGCTGATACAACAAAGGAACAAACCTGATTTTTAAAAAATGGAAATACCTGAATAGTCATTTTTCCAAACATTACCACAATCCAATTTTAAACATGTCACCCTGAGGGCGAGATCCCCACTCCCATGCCCAGGGAAACCACTGGTCTGCAGGCTCCGAAGTCTTGCCTTCCCTGGTTATTCCATATAAAAGGAATCACACCGTATGCAGTCCTGGGTCCAGCTTCTTCCCCTCAGTCTGGTGTTGGAGATGATCTGTTCATGTTGGAACTGTGTCAACACATCATTCCTTGTTGCCTGATTTTACCGTGTCCACATACGCCCATACCACACCACACTGCTTCCAGTCTATTGTGATCCTTAAGGCTGCGAGTTTCCCTCTAAATACAGCCTTAGCTGTATTCCATTACATCTGACCACGTATCATTCCCTTTCCCATTTCAGATCTTCTGCTGCGGAACTTTCATTCCACCTGAAGGAAGATCTTCCGGTGGGAGATTTCTGGGTTTTTTGACATCTTTATTTCACCCTCCTTCTGAGTCAAATTTTCACCAGATGTATGATTGTAGGTTGGCAGTTATCTTTCTTCAGACTGGAGATTTACTTCACTGCCAGGTTATCATTTGTTGAGGGTAATCCATCTTTTTTGTTCTGTCAGCTTTTAAGACTTTATCTTTTTTCCTGATTGTAGTTGTTCCACTTGAAGTATCCATGTGTAGACTTCTTTTCATATGTCCTGTTTTAGATTCACCAACCATTTTGGATATGTACACTGCTGGTTTTTCCATTGTTTCATCAGTTCTGGGAAATCCCAAGGCATCATGTCAGGTCTTTTCTCTGCTTCCTTGTCTCTCCTCTCTTTGTGGGACTTAAAGCAAACTGCGCTACTTCACACTATGCCACATGTCTCAATTCTCTTTTGTGAATTTTTATCCTTTTCTCTCTCTGCACATATTCTTGATAATTTCTTTTGACTTGTCTCTTACCTAAAGATTCTCTTTGTGCTTTTTTTTCCCCTTGAATCTGCTTGGGCAATTTTATAGGTTTTTCTCATTTCCTGGAGTGCTTTCTAGTTGGTCTTTTATTGAGCCACGGGGATCCTCCCATCTCAAGTGGGCACAGATCTATTTCTGCTTCCTGTTGACTCTGCAGACTCTTACCCATGCTGCCTTACTTCCCTGTGCACCTGGCTATCTTTGCTCTCTCTCCAGTGTTCTTCCAACAAGTGAGCACCAACTATATACACGGCATTATCTTTGATGCTATGAGAAACATGAAAAGACCAAGGAAAAACCTCTTCCCTGAAACTAACCACATAAGATGATACACGCACACATTGTCACAAAGGATCCTAATATAAAAGGTCTCAGCCTTAAGTGGTAAGGGCACGACACAAATACCACAGGATAAATACTTGAGGAAAGAAAGGGTCACTCTAGACGCGAAGAGCCAAAGGTCCCTTCCACACCCCCTACGTCAGCCCTGTGGATGCAACCTCGAGCCTCAGGGAAAAGAGGGCATGCCCCTGACTCTTGAACCTGTGCCCTGATGGAGACGGCAATAGCAAAGGTAGACTCTGACTGACAGAATTCTATTTATTTTCCCTAAAAGCCAAGAGAGGCATTACTGGGCAAATAACATGTCTTTCTCCTGACCTGAAGGAACACGCCTGTAACGTTAAAAAAAATCTGAGGAGTCCCCCTCCACCCCTAATTTTCTGCAAAGAATTAAGTTGCCAACATACTTAGGGTGCGCCAGGAGCTGGTAGAGCGCGTGCTTATTGTCCTCTAGGCTCATCATTGCCACCAGGAAGCACTTGATCACTTCCCACGCCTGTCTCCGGTAGTAGGGCTCGGTGTTTGCACTTTTCAGGCAGTCCAGAGCTGTTTCAATGGCCTACAGCAAAGAAACACAAAAACTGTAGCTTGTGGTCAAGTTACATGATCTTGAAAAGCTCTCACTGCAAGCATGTGCAGCACCCAGAAGAATCTGAACACGTATTTTCTCTTAAAGAAAGCCCAAGTGGACCTGCAGACAGGCTAACGGTCTTCTCCTGATGAAACCTCCAGAGAAGGCGACACAAGTGTGACATCAACATCACATGGTTCAGGAGTTCACGTCGTGGCGCAGTGGTTAACAAATCTGACTAGAACCATGAGGTTGCAGGTTCAATCCCTGGCCTTGCTCAGGGGGTTAAGGATCCGACATTACTGTGAGCTGTGGTACAGGTCGCAGACGTGGCTCAGGTCCCACGTTGCTGTGGTTGTGGCGTGGGCCAGCGGCTACAGCTCTGATTAGACCCCTAGCCTGGGAACCTCCACATGCTGTGGTAGCGGCCCTAGAAAAGGCAAACAAACAAAAACAAACAAAAAAATCACACTTTTCAAACGAAAATATGAAATGGAATGGACTGATTTCATGCTTAAATAACCAATTGGGCAATTCCAGAAATGCAGTGAGCTCAGAAATCAACCCAGAATCTGAGTGGCCTAAACTCAAAAGGACAAGACGGCTTTCCGAAGCTTTTACCACGTTCTCTCTTCAAAAGCTAAGAGGGTTTACTTCATGTTTCCAGCCAACCTGCACAGCCACAGACAACCTTTGACCCTCGTCATCAGGCGGACCAGGAAGGCAGGAGAGGAGCCATCACACAAAACTATCACTCGGAGTCTGGAGCTGCTAGGATCTCGATGATAACTGCCCGCCTATAAACCAAAGACCACGCCGTGCTGAAGTAAGACTTACCCAGGCCCCGCGTGACGGGCCAGCGAGGGGCTGACAGGGACAGTGAACCTCCTGCCCTCCAGACCCGGCCAGGCTCCATGGCACCGGGCGTGACCACGGCTCCTCGCTGCACCGCCCCGCCCTTGTGCCCAAGAGCTCCTGAGGGACCACACAACTGCCCATCCTCCCACCGCGGCTGAGCTGCTCCGCCCACGTCAATAAACCAGCAGGGATCATCTGAGAGGTCTATTTTTGAAGAATCAGTGTAACCCACGAGCCAATTACCTGCCCAAAGGAAGGACTGAAATTTTGCCAAAAGCATAAACACGCTGGCACTGGGCCTGGCCGTGCCGGGAGCTGGTTATCCTCTTCCCTACTGGCACCCTCAGCTCTGCAGACAGGAGGACTCCGAGAACACCAAGGAGGAGAAAAACAAACCACCACGGAGTCTCTGGAAGGCCCAGGAGAACCATGGAAGCCTGGCTTCTCCATCCTTTAGGCACCTCACAGGAAAACTATTGCCTTTTTTCCTTTTTATTTATTTACTTATTTTATTTTATTGGTTTTTTTAATTTGGGGTATATACTTTTTAAGGGTTTTTGCTATATTTATTATCACATTGCTTTCTTTCTTTTTTTTTCTTGTCTTTTTAGGGCCTCACCCAAGGCATATGGAGGTTCCCAGGCTAGGGGTCCAATCAGAGCTGTAGCTGGTGGCCTATGCCACAGCCACAGCAACACCAGATCCAAGATCTGCAACCTGCAGCACAGATCCAAGATCTGCAACCTGCAGCACAGCTCACGGCAACACTGGATCCTTAACCCACTGAGTGAGGCCAGGGATTGAACCTGTGTCCTCATGCGTGCTAGTCAGATTCATTTCCGCTGAGCCATGACGGGAACTCCCCCGCCACTTTTTTTTTTTTTTTTTTAAAAAACAACACTCACAGCAGGAGGAAGTTCCCAGGCCAGGGACTGAACCCGCACCTCAGCAGCTACCTGAGCCACAGCCATGACAACCCCGGATCTTTAACCCATCAGGCCACCAGGGAACTCCACGGGAAAAATTAGTTCTGAGGGGATTTTCCAGCTCTGCTTTGTCTATGCAGAGGTCAAGTATAAGTCAGGTATCCTAGTTAGCACTCTCGTACCAACCTGCCACTGACAGGGCTAAAGCAAAGAGAACCCTAACTTAAGGAGATTAGCTAACATGTGGGAACAGGATTTTCCCTATGATAATTTTGAACACAGAGACAGAATTTTAGTTGTATTTTCTTAGAAGAAAGTAGTGCCTAACTGGCAAATGTCTGGATGAAGGTTTGGATGAGAAACTGGTATGAGAGAGAGGGCAACAGTGCTCTATGGGGCAGGGCTGGGGGTGGGGAGACGGGGGACTGAGAGACAACGACAAGAAAAGGCCCCCGCAGGACATGCGCCTATGTGTTCAGGAAAATCTAGTTACAAAATATAGGTCACGGCAACCACTACTGTGGGTCAGGAGAGGGCAGAGCCCAGGAATCCCAGCAGCGTCTGGCTCACTGAGCGGCTGAGGCCCTCAGATACAGGCACAAGGCCGCTCTAAAACCCTTTCTGGAAAGGCCCACCACTACTATATACAAACGGCGAGACAAGGGTTTTGAAGAGATGTGGTGACAAAAGCGCTAAGAGAGGCGAGCAGGCTGGTTTAACGCCAAGGGGGAAGGTCGAAGGGGACCGTGCAGACTAATACATGCGGCCTGAAGGGGGTGACGCAGCACCGCAGAGTCAAAAAGGTGAAGGGGGACAGTTCCCAACACGGACCAAGCAGGAGCCGTGCGCTCTGCAACACGCTGGGGGCAGCTGTTGGATTCTCCACGCCGAGACAGCGATTCTAGAGGGAACACAGAGCTCAGAGAGCTGCCCGCAGTGGGCTACGGAGCCGTATCTGGATGGAGAACGGGATAAAAGCAGGTCCTCAGGCGGGACGCGGCTGAGGCAGGAATGGGATGAACTTGGGCTCTAAACAACACGTGAGTTCCCTTCGTGGCGCAGCGGAAACAATCCGACCAGGAACCATGAGGTGGCAGGTTCGACCCCTGGCCTTGCTCCGTGGGTTAAGGATCCAGTGTTGTCCTGAGCTGCGGTGCTCACAGGGGCACAGACAGGGCTCGGATCCTGCGTTGCTGTGGCTCTGGCATAGGCTGGCGTCTGCAGTTCCGATTAGACCCCTAGCCTGGGAACCTCCGTATTTCATGGGTGCAGCCCTCAAAGGACAAAAGACAAAAAATAAATCAGTAAATAAATCAGTAAATAAATAAACAGCACCTGACCTAAAGCCCACTGGGCATCAAAGGAGACTAAGGACCCGGCTGTGCTGGGCAAGCTCTCTTGGTCCCTCAGGAGAGAGGGCCCTGCCCAAGGGGCCCAAGTCCTCGGGGACAAGGCCACGGCCCCTGGTGAGGAAGCCCCTCGCCACCCAAGCTGGGTCCCAATAAACCTTGTTCGTTTTGAGTTAGAAATTCTCGTCCCAAAAGTACATGTTCTAGTTCCACACTTTCACACAGAAACTCCCTGTCTCCAACTGAACCGGACAGCATCCTGAAGAAACTCCGAGACGCCGCACGCTTACCTTCTCCATTGGGAGCTGCAGAGAGGCTTTACAGTCAGAGAACTCCACTGTGATGCTGGGCCCTTGCACTTCAGTCACGACATAGTGCAGCTTCTGGGACTCCTTGAGCATCTTCCTGTTGCTGCCACCGAATTTACCAAGGACGCGGTAGGCCACGTGAGAAATGCTGTCAGCGGGGTTGCGTAACGTGCGCCACAAAGCCTGAAAACCACCGTGCACCCATTCAACCCTTCTGAGGCAATGCAGCCACGGGGTTCCCAGTCGGAGCTCAGAAGTCACCCAAGGCTCCACAAGCGGGAACTCCTCCTCCCACCTCCCACCTCCCCCCACCCCACCGATCGTCCCCTGCTTGTGGGAAACCAACTCTATCCATCTTGGGTGTTCTTCCAGAGAAACCGCATGCTTTCACAGAAAGCGCACATATAAACACAAACGCGCTTCCATGCCCCTGGAAGAGAAGTGGCAACACTGTTCCACACAGCGCAGAGCCCAAAGGCAAGAACACGTAACCACACACCGTGCGTGCAGATTCACAAACTGATGGGCGAGCACAGAGCGAAACCCAATTTGCTGGGAAGGGCCCTGGCCCCGCTGGACGGCGCCGCCTCAGGTTGTCACTGCTCTTCCCGGCTTTACACCCTCCAAACACGACACAGACCTGACCGTCCACATCTGGAGAGGGTGCGGAGGGAAGACGGGTCACAGCGAGACCCGCGTTACAGGGAAGGTGAGTTTCTGCACACCTGGCAACCAGTGTGAGGACCAGAGCAGAGCAGCACTCGCCTGCTCCAGAAAACTGTCCTCCCACGTTTTTCCACCTCATCCTGAAAATAACCACAGCTCACTATTTAAATCTATTTTCTCACATCACCTTGCGTAACGACGCCAGCTATTAGCACCGTTAACCTTAAGTATCAGAACTGTTCTTTAAAGCAAAATCCCAATTTCCCTTAGGCCCCTGTAGGTCCTCAGGGGCCTCCCCTCCGTGACTGCTGGGATGGAGTCTCAGACTCCGTACCCTCCACCTGGCCCACCCTAAGCGCCCCTGTCCTCAGGAGAGGGGAGTTGGGCTCACCTCCCCGGGGAGGGGGGCAGCACCGGCCGGGCACGCGCACAGGGCCGATGCTGGCAGGCTTTGGCACTGAGCCACGTGCCCCGCAGGCAGGGTCACTGTCTCCCTAAAGCAAGAAGAGCCTCGACCTCGCCTCGCTAGAGCCGTCCGCCTCGCAGAACAGCAGGTGGCCCCAGAACCTCCCCATCTCCTCTTCCCACACAGCGCTCCTCCAGGCTCGGCTGGCCCCACGGTCTGCCTTCCAGACCACCAGCACTGCTCTCCAGTCAACCAAGCCTCCGAATGACTGGCCTTGGACTTGCAGGGTCTGGCCCAACCCCTAGGCATCTTCCCTCTGGATGGAGCCCAAGACCTCAATTTCAAGACAGGCAGGCGCGTCCAGGTGGCAGCCTCTGTTTACCGTCCGTCCAGAGACTCCTGCACTTTAGGAGTCACTGAGAGCCCATCACACAAAGCTGGCATTCTGGCCCCACCTGGGGCCAAATACTCTATGCTAAAGGGGCAGATAAGGAAGTAACAGGCAGCCCAGACCTGCAACAATCGCCAACCACATTACAGATCAGAAACTTCAGCAAAACATAGAGAGAAAAGCTGATAGCGGACACTGAGCTCTAACAACCAGAACATGTAAAATGGTTTGTAAAACCGCCTCGTTTCTCATCTGCCGTTTCCCTTGGGGCGGCCGGACAGCTCTGCTTCCCGTACGAATCTGCATCTCCTTACTGGGAAACTCAAGATCTCTCTGGGGTCAAGAGAGGACCCCCTGCAAGCAGCACGCCATCACACACCATCAACTTTTCGAGAACGTGACACTGCTCCAGTCACTTGAGACCTGCAGTGTCACAGGCCAGAAGACTCACCAGGCCGGCAGAAAGCCACTCCGGCTCATCCTGCACGGAGAGCGTGAGAGGGCCGTCCCTCCTGAAACTGCAGCCTACAAGCCTCAGTAAAAGCTCGTTACTCCAGCCCCTGGCGCCCTCCGCCGCAGACTTACCTGCATGAGCTCGGCGCGCACGGGCTGGATGTGGTCGTAGAGGAAATCGGGCTGCAGGTTGTCCACACACAACTCCAGCGTCCTCAGGCCTTGGCTGACCAACGTCTGAGAGCCGTTGAGAGCCGACACCAAGGGGTCCATCAACATGGGCAGATAGGGCAGGAGCGAGCTCAGCCGCACGGGCACCGTGAGACACAGCTCCACGAAGAGGTCCTTCATGTGCTGCTTGTGCAGGCCGCTCTGCAGCATGTTCAGCCCTGCGCACAGGTTTGGGGCCGTCAGAGGAAGGTCCGCCCTAGACACATGCCAAAGCTAACGGGGCAGAGCAACCGGCCCGCTTTTTAAAACAGACGTCTCCCGGAAGGGAGACCTTCGAGCCCTCGTCGTTACTGGGGCAGCTCAAGGGACTCTGACTGCACCTCTCTGCCTCCTGCTTCCACAGTGACCACAGCAGGCCGCATGTACTCGAGGGCGATGCTTCGTTACAGCCACTGTTGATCAGATGACTCTTAAGGACGTTAACATTATCATATTATCTATCATACAATGACATTATATATAATATTACAACACACATGTGTGGGCAAATCACGTGACTCTGTCACTAAGCCCAATCTCGAGACAGACTCCGACGGGATGTGTTTATCTCAAGTTTTGGGGCTGACCACCTGACATGTCTTTCCAGGCTTCCAGTAAACCACAGTTGATGGCTATGCTCCCAAACGAACACTGTGTTAGAAAACCCATGTTTGGTTTTTATAAACAGAGAGGGACCTGCCCTCCCTAACCAAGTATGTACTGACCTCCTAAGACAGGTCAGATGGGGGCCTGCCCACAGAACCCTGGAGACCACCTGTAAAGAGGAAACCAAGTAACAGCAGCCCCAAAACAAGGTGCGTCCCGGGTGCCGAAGGCTGAAGAGGGGGCTAGCAGGGAAGGCACCAGAGAGCAGCTGCACCGGATTCAGAAGCAGAGGAACAGGTGGAGGAGGGCGGCGAGGCTCAGGTCCCCAGAGAGCACCCCCTGGAACACAGCCCGGCAGGGAGGAGGAAGGCTGCGAAGAGTGCAGGAGGGGGAATCGGACTGATCGGAGCAGAGGGCGCAGGCTGGGCAAGACCGGAGACAGGGTCCCCTGCAGACGAGAGCCAATGGGCCACGGGGGACTCAGGGCCCTGTTACAGCCAACACATCCCAGTATTCCCAGCTGCCTCCTAGGTATATACTACATTGAAAATGGCTTCTCTTTAAAGAATTTATAAAGAAAATACTGCAGAAGATTTAATCCCTTGCCAAGAGCTCACCCTTCTTAGCCAAAAAAAATTCCTAGGATTGTGTTTCTCATCAGTTCATACCTGTAAACCTTCACTGGACTCAAGATCCCCTTTAGCTGTACACCTTGAAAGCATTTCTAATTACACAGGAATATCAGAATCTTACTGATGCAAGTTAGCAACTAAAGATGATAAATATATTTTTAAGTATTTTATACAAAGCTTACATCAGCTTGATAACTTGCTTTTTCCCTTCCCGTTCTCATTCTTTCAATCGCGGGATCCCTGATCATCCTAAACCGCTAGAAACACTTTTTCGATGTTCTCACCAAATGCTACAAAAACTCAGCTAAGTTCTAACTGGGATAAACTAAAACCTTCCAACTTCCACTCAACTCTGAGAGGGGAGAAGAATCCATCCCGTTCAAGATGCACTGCCTTTACAGAGAGTGGGACTCAGACAGACAGACACACACACACACACACACTGCAGGGGACACACACGTACATCCCCCCACCATGACCTTCACCAAGTGCAGAGGATGAACCCCAAACACCAAGAGCAGCCAGGCCCAGGCGCGTGCACAAGACTAAAGGGCAACCAAAATCACTGCCCTGACCTTGCAGGAGGTTTGGCAGGAGAGGCAAAAATTCCTGATACAGGAGATCGTGGCTACCTCCCCCGATGGAGCGGAACAGGGCTCGAAGCAGCAAGAAATAGTTATAGGGTTCTTTGGCAGTCTGGGCAAGCTCCATTGAACTGTTCACGATCTTGTGCAGATGAGGCTGCAGGACGGAGAAAAGGCAGGTTAACAGGTTTGCAATGAGGAGGCTTCGCTGTAAAAACATAGGAATGGAAGGTAATTCTGATGAACTTATTCCCAAAGGAAAAACAAAACAACTTTCCAATCTTCACTTGACTTAAATTAATTCCCTTGAAATACTCGTTGGTTTCTAGCAGTTTGGCTGTGAAAGAAGCAGCTAATAGGTTCTCCCCTGCTCCATGGGCACGCAATGCTACAAAGCCTCTGCAGCAGGAATGGAGGGCACATGAGCTCTGTGGTTCTTGGGAACAGGCACCCCTTTTGAACAAACCAAAGAGCCCAACAGACGAAAGACACCTGCTTCCTAACCCTCCAAATGCAAAAGGCAACCTGAAGAAACGCAAACATCACCACCAATCAAATACTGCACAAGCAAAGTTTGGAAGTGTCTCAAAAGGCATTTGAGAGAATGACAGAGTATGTTCATACGAGTGCTTCTTTAATAAAAAAAGCACTTTATTAGCTTATAGTAACTTTAATCAACATTTTAAGAGAGATTAGTTTTTTATCTTAGACTTCAAGTCCTAGTCTTGACACACGAGAGGTTACGTCTGACGTGAGTTTGTCTTGCAGGTGTACATAAAGGGAACTGTGAATGATAAACTGTCTGCATAATCACTGATAGTTACTAATCTGTTACTGTACATGAGTAGTTCTTTTACAGATTAAGTCAACTATCTGCATTCGTATCCGGACTAAACAGTCTATGAAATGGTTCAGTATCTTTCCTGAACAATATTCCAATATCCTACCAAGAGGTTTGTCTGATCTATTGGATTTTACTGTTTTTTGGTAGTGCCTGGTCTACACAGCTGTCCCTAATGTTGGCAAAAACTGAATTATTTGAAGATACTGATTTATGAGGATCAAGACTACAATTAAGTATTTATCTTTTAAAAAATTGCATATTTCCCTTTTATAGTAACACACAAGTAATGTTAAGATTGTTAACCAGGAATTCCCGTAATGGCTCAGTGGTTATTGAACCCGATTAGTATCCATGAGGACAGGGGTTCAATCCCTGACCTTGCTCAGTGGGTCAAGGATCCAGCGTTGTCTTGAGCTGTGGTGTAGGTCGAAGATGCGGCTCGGACACAGCGTTGCTGTGGCTGTAGCACAGCCCAGCAGCTGCAGCTCTGATTTGACCCCTAGCCTGGGAATCTCCAAATGCCGAGGATGTGGCCCTAAAAAGCAAAAACAAAAACAAGACACATGGCTACTCGGAAAACATGGTCCTACAGCAAGATATCAGCTACCCGAAAAGTATTAAAATGTTTGCTGTTACCCAAGCTAAATCTTCCTACCTACAGATTTTCTTACAGACATTCTAATTTCCGTTACTTGGGACAGATGCAACTGTCCAGTTTGGGAAAGACTGAACTTAGGAGTTCCCGTCGTGGCTCAGCGGTTAACGAACTCCACGAGTATCCATGAGGACCCGAGTTCGATCCCTGGCATTGCTCAGTGGGTTAAGGATCTGGCGTTGCCATGAGCTGTGGTGTAGGTCGCAGACATGGCTCGCATCCTGCGTTGCTGTGGCTGTGGCGTAACCAGCAGCTGCAGCTCCAATGTGACCCCTAGCTTGGGAACCTCCCTATCCCGAGGGTGCCACCCTTAAAAAAATAAATAAATAAAAAGGTTGTTAACTGAAAAAAACGGGGAGGAAATTGTCACAAATTACTGATTCTTTCTATCACCATACACATATTTACTTCAAGAAAAAAAAGGGACTGTGAAACACTGCTTTTCAGACACACCCGACGATAATACTCAAACGTCTATAGAAATTAAACTATTCTGCCCCGAGCGGAAGGGAATTTCTTATTTTTTATTTTTTTTTTTTCCTTTTTACGACCGCAACTGCAGCATATGGGAGATCCCAGGCTAGAGGTCAAATCTGAGCTGCGGCTGCCAGCCTACACCACGGCCACAGGATCCGAGCCACCCGAACCCACATCCTTGTGGATATCATGTCAGGTTCTTAACCCAGTGAACGGCAAAAGGAACTAGAGAATTGTTATAAGGCTTTTGTGCCACCGTCTGCTGCCTTTAGTGGGTGACGTAATCATGCACAGGCTTCCGCTGCTTGCTAGAACCAAGTAACCGAGGAGATAAAATCACACCACAGGATTAGGCAACTACACAAGCGTATTAGCAGACACACTCCTCCCAGATGTGCCCTTTTGGCCACGCCCACAGCGTGTGGAAGCTCCCGGGCCAGGGACTGAACCCACACCACAGCGGTGACCCAAGCCGCTACAGTGAACTGCAACATGCTCCTACCTTACTTGTGGGGGCCGCACAACAGAATCAGTGGTGGTAAGACTAATGACCGCCCCCCTGCACGTCGTAAGACTTCCGAAGGGTTCATTACAGACCAGCAGACAAGCAAGTTAAGCTCTGCTTTAGAAATATATGACATGTTTTTCACACTTGGCCCAACTTGCTGTAAATATTTATTAATTCAATATTTCAATACTTACAAATATATCAAAAGAACCTATCCAGTTTCTGTTCAAAACGAAACGAATTAAAAAGCAACAACAACAGACCCAAACCCACAGCATGGCATGGATCTTCCAAGAGTTTACCTTTAGCATCTGCTCGTTCTCAGCTGCAAAGAGGGAGACGGAGCCAAAGACCAACTTGAACAGCTTGAGGTACAGGTTGGAGAGCTCCACGTTGGAGCCCATTTCCGGCAGGCGGTCTAGGAGATACTCCACCAGAATCGTAGCAAACAGAGCAGAGGTAGTAGGATTTGCCAAGAAGGAATTGGCAACAATCTGTCCAAACAAGAAAGGCCTGTGATGAAAGTAATCCCTCCCGCATGTGGCTTTAAGAAAAAGTAACGTGTACTTCCCACGATGACAAAAATCAAATCTGTATCAGCCACCCCAAGAAATTAATCATCCCACAGAGGAAAAAAGTGAAAGTGAGACAGATTCCCTGAGCACCGCGTGGAACGTAAACCGCTCATTTCCTCCTCTCCATCAGGCACCAGGAACCTCCATCTAACACAGACCTAACTGCCACCAGGAAAGCAGTGGCACAAAGCACCTTGAGCTTTTGAAAAAAGTCCTTCTTTACTACGCCTCTTTCTTCTCTAAATTTTGCTCCACAAGCACGACCCTTAGGCATCTTACTTAGAAAATAAAAGGAATACCAACTATTCCACACACACACACGTTTAAAACGAATGCGGTAAGAATGCAAAAAAAAGGAGTTTCACACCTGAAGTGCGTAGTTTTTCGAGATTCTTTCCACCATATAAGGGACTGTAGTTTGGAAAATTTCCTTAAACGTCAAGGGGTTCATCATGGTGAAGACGCCGGCAAAGTGCTCCAGCACCTCCTTCTCTTCCTTCATTCGAACAGTCTGGCAGTTTGCGACGCGAATGTAGGTCTGCCCATTTCCTGCGATCTGGACCTGGCCAGGGGGGAACACACCAGGGACCTGCCTGTATTCCTCAACACTGCCAAACGCGCCCAGCACGTCCTCAGATCAGCTGTCCATCTTGAATTAGATACCAAACGTCCCCTGCCCCCACTTACATTCTCTATTCTCACTGTAATTTTACAAAACTAAAAACCAGGGAGTTCCCGTTTCCGCTCAGTGGTTAGCACATCCCACTAGGAACCATGAGGTTTAATCCCTGGCCTTGCCCAGTGGGTTAAGGATCCGGCGTTGCCGTGCACTGTGGTATAGGTGGCAGATGCAGCTCAGATCCTGGGTTGCTGTGGCTGTGGTGTCGGCCGGTGGCTACAGCTCCAATTGGACCCCTAGCCTGGGAACCTCCATATGCCACGGGTGTGGCCCTAAAAGGGCAAAAGACAAAAAAAAGAAAACCAACCTCTGCTAGGTGTTCAAAACAGTAAACAATTTGGTAAAATCACATCTTGTTTCTGTTGCATTCCCTTTATACCACCTTCTCTCAAAACACACTGACTCTTATTTAGAATTCTCACAATACAGCCCTATGCTACCAAACAAGAGCACGCCTGGGTTTATAAACCCTGCAGACCATCCAAAGAGTAGCCGACCCTTCAAGACCCCGCCCATCATCAGCACCGCTAATTCCAAGAGGTGCTTTCCATACTAAGAAGCCTGGTGTGAGGACACTGCCTTACCTGATAAATATCTAAAGCCTGCATTGCATATTTCACAAGTTTTATGTAAATCTGAGTCTCTTTGGGCTGCAGCTGCTTATTAGGGATGAACTGAGCTTCTGGAAAAGAGACAGCACAGTAAGTTAACTGCAACAAAACCCACTCCGCGAAAAGCATGACTGGTCTAGGCACCGCAAGAGGGATTACCACCGGGCGCTTTACACGACGTGATGCCCCACGTGATTGTCTTGACGCCGCAGACCAAGGTCTTGACCAAGCTCCGGCAGTCTGTGACCTGGAAGGTCTGCTTGTCCTCCTTATCCTTCTCGCCTTGCTTCTCGAAGGGAGGCACGGGCGCCGGGGTCACCGGGGGGGCGGGGGTGGGGGGCGGGGGCGGGGCGGGGGCGGGAACCGGGGCTGGGGAAGGGGCGGGGCCCGGAGCCGCAGGGGCCGCGGGGACCCCGGGCAGCGCTGCTTCCACGGCTCCCAGTTCCGACTGAGGCTTGCACTTCTTAAAAATGGCAGAGAGCTGGTACCGTGCAATGGTGTGGAATTTGAGAACAAAAACCTGTCGGGAAGAGAGAGAGAGGAGAGGGAGGGCAGACAAAAAAGTCATTCCTCTTCAACAGGCCAACAGGCCTTTCAGGAGACAGGAAGGTCACCTCTCCGACACCACGCGAGCTCAGTCCGCTATTGCGCAGTACCACCGTCTCCGTCTCACCGGCCCAGGAGGGCTGGTGACCAGCCTGGCCGCCAGGTCTGTGTGAGACCTGGGGCCACGCCGCGATCCACACCACAGCAAACTGCCCGCGGGAATTACACTCCACCCCGGACCCAGGCACCCACTGGGCGTCTCTCCAGAGATGTGTACAGGTCACTCTGCACTTTGCTACGCCATGTCCCAGAAAATAGCTCTTGCGATTACCCCCCAACTTGCTAAGGTCTCCCCACCTCTCACAGACAGACACTGTGACCATCCCTGACTCCAAGACGAGCAGACCAGCGCAGAGCAGTCAGTGACTCGCCAAAGGATCCTTGGCTAATAGATGGGAGGGTTGGGATTCGAACCCGGGTCGGTCTAAGCTCCTGAGATCGAGCCTGGTGATGGCACAGTCCCGGCGCTGCCAGGAAAGCCCTCTAGCAGGTTAGCAGTGTCTGGGGTGAGGGCGCAGGGGCGCTACCTCCAGCATCCGCATCAGCACATCCCTCCCGTTGCCGCTCTCCTGCTCGCTCTTGGAGCGGATGCAGTCCACCAGGTTCAGCAGGAGCTTGCAGGACATGGTCTGGATGCTGCTGGGCAGGGACTCGTCGTCGATGTTCTTAGCAAAGAGCTGGACGGCGAGGGAGAGGTCGCTGAGGGGCAGGTGCTGACGGACGTGGTGCACGAGGTCCGCCAGCGTGCTGTAGGCGAGGGGCCTGCGGGGAGAGACCGTCTCAGCGTTGCCGTGGGCCTGTCTGCAGCCGCCATCTCCGCCACTGCCGGCCGCAGGAACACCACCAGTGGGACGGCTCCTTTAGAGCACTTTTGTTGTTTTGTTTTTGTTTCTTAGGGCTATAACCGAGGCATATGGAGATTCCCAGGCTAGAGGACCAATTGGAACTGCAGCCGCCGGCCGACACCACAGCCACAGCAACGCAGGATCCGAGCCCCGTCTTCGACCTACACCACAGCTCAAAGCAACACCAGATCCTTAACCCACTGAGCAAGGCCAGGGATCAAACCCGCGTCCTCATGGATACTAGTTGGATTCGTTTCTGCTACGCCACAACGGGAACTCCCTGGAGCACATTTTATATGGTCCCAGGTTGCCCTATTACTTCCTCCCAGATACACGAATAAAAGGCTCAAGTCTAGGAGTTCCCGTCGTGGCGCAGTGGTTAATGAATCCGACTAGGTACCATGAGGTTGCAAGTTCTATCCCTGGCCTTGTTCAGTGGGTTAAGGATCCGGTGTTGCCGTGAGCTGTGGTGTAGGTCGCAGACGCGGCTCGGATCCCGCGTTGTTGTGGCTCTGCTGTAGGCCGGCGGCCACAGCTCCGATTCAACCCCTAGCCTGGAAACCTCCATATGCCGCGGGAGCGGCCCAAAAAATGGCAAAAAGACAAAAAAAAAAAAAAAAAGGCTCAAGTCTAGTCTTGGTTGCTTCATGTCATGTTTACATACCGGCCCACCTAGTCACCCCGAGCTGAAAGGACCACCAGCTTGATCATGCACTGAGTGGGTGCTAGTGCTCAAAGGTCAGAATTCCCGTCGTGACTCAGGGGTTAACGAATACGACTGGGAACCATGAGAATGCGGGTTCGATTCCTGGCCTTGCTCAATGGGTTAAGGATCTGGCATTGCCATGAGCTGTGGTGCAGGTGGCAGACATGGCTCGATTCCCACGTTGCTGAGGCTGTGGTATAGGCCAATGGCTACAGCTCCAAGTAGGCCCCTAGCCTGGGAAGCTCCATATGTGTGGGTGTGGCCCTAGAAAAGACAAAAAGAAAAAAAAGAAACTATTGCTCAAAGATCAACATTCTGTGGTATCAACTAATACCTTATATGCTGTATACTGTATACTTTATAGAGCTGCAGCAACAGTGCTGGGCCATCCAGCACCTCCACTCACTATACATCCAGACAGCTGCCACGCGCCAGACACTGGGCTGGGCACCAGGGCTGCCACGGTGCCCCTGTGTCCAGGAAGCTCACCGACCAGAAGGGAAACACACAAGTCAAGAAGTCAACTGCGCAAGGTTCACGTGCTATGGAAGAGGTGAAAACAGCGCAGGGAGAAAGACTAGTGTGGGCACTGCTGTCAGGGGGCCAGAGAAAGCCCTCTGAGTGACTGGCTCTGAAACCTCAGGGACAAAAAGGAACCAGAGGTGAAAAGCCAGGGAAATTTCCAGGCGGGAGGAAACAGGAAGGTCAAGGCCTGAGTGGCAACTGCCCAGAGCAGCCAAGGCCCTCGTGGTGGCAGCACGTCGGGTGGGGAGAGCAGGGCCAGACCCCATGGGGCTCCTGCAACGTGGTCAAGAGTCTGGGTTTTGTCTGAGGGCGACAGAATCAGAGGGAGTTCCCTTGTGGCAGAGCCGGTTGAGGACCTGACACTGCCAGTGCAGTGGGTTGCTGCTGTTGGGCGGGTTTGATCCCTGGCAGGGGAACTTGCACATGCCACTGCCATGGCCAAAAAAAAAAAAAAAAAATCATCAGAGGTCTTTTCACCCTAACATCCACTTAGACAGGCTCAACCTCAAGTTATGAAGAATATCTTAATATTTTACAACAGTATTTTATATAGAAAACACAGTGAACAGTCTATATACTGTGTCCAGGATATTCCACATATTTCTCAGAAGATCTATCATATTTATTAGAACCAAAAAATTACAGCTGATTCATTTTACATTATAAAAGATGATTAAAAATCAATCATCTCCTTTAGAAGTAATAAATATGATTAAAACTGTATTTCATAAAAAGTTTAAGAAATAAAGCCTAGAAGGAAAGAGAACAAAATATTAACCATGTTACTTGATCTCCCTGTGTGGGAACAAAAGGTTTTTCTCTCCTTTTCTTCCTAGGTGGTTGGTCATCAAATACTTTTCTTAATAAAAAGATGCATTTACTACACAGGTAGCAAAAATACTAATGCTAGTTGGATAGCTCTACCTACAATTTAAATCAAGATGACTACTCTGATTAAGCTGAGGCACAGAAAGCAACCTAAGGTGTTTCCACAGCTGTAATTTTAAGTACGACGGGAGAGGAGAGGCCCGACAGCCCATGCGTGCTCAAATGCTTCCACAACAAGCGCCAGGATCCGCTGGCCCCTGCATGTAACAGACAAGATATCACAGGTTTACTGTCATACCTGAGAGTCTCTCGAGCAGTATATCCTGAGCCAATGAGTATGGATTCATCAAACAGCTTGTCCATGCAAGGAATGAACTCTGGAACACAAATATCCAGGGCAGGTATCACCAACCACACCAAGTGTGCAATAAGCCACGTAGCAGTACCTTCAGCAGGGCCGGTGTGCATCAACCAGCAACCCAGATTTGGGACAAGGTAGGGAGGAGAGAGGCACATGCGCTGTTTTCTTTTCTTTTCGTTTATGTATTTTTTTTTTTAGGGTCATCCCTGCGGCATGTGGAAGTTCCCAGGCTAGGGGGCGAATAGGAGCTGCAGCTGCCAGCCTACCCCACAGCCACAGCAACGCGGGATCCGAGCCGCATCTGCGATCTACGCCACAGCTCACAGCCAAGGCCGGGTCCTTAAACCACTGAAGGAGGCTAGGGATCGAACCCGAATCTTCACGGATATGAGTCAGATTCGTTTCTGCTGCACCACAATGGGAACTCCCACATGTGCTATTTTAGTTGAAGATGCTGGCCTTGCTGGGCCACACCAGCCACGTGCTGTCAGAGATGTGGCTGGGATCACATTCAGTGTTGGAAAGTAAGAGAAGAAACCGTGAGCCTCGAGCTCCTGGCAGGGAACCCCCCCCCAGTGCTTCATGGGAGGTGCCTTCCAACATCCCTAAAAGCGGGCGCCATCCCCCCGAGGGGCAAGTATGCCCTAAGCGCCTCTTTATCCATCACATTACTCCTGAAGTCGGCATTCTCACGGATGTCACGGCTAGTCATCATGAAGAAAGAAGACTACTCTCCCTGGAAATTACACAAGTCTGGGCAGGCTATTTTACTGCTCTCGCAGATACCGGTCCCAGCTCTCTGGATGAGGCTGACTAGAACTCATGGGGGCTCCTCCATCCCTCTAACCCCACAGACAGACCCATCATCAAACCTCCTCCCTGGTCTCCTGCAGCCTGAGAACCTGAGGGGGGGACCAGCCCGTCTCTACTCAGGGACAGCGGACGGTTCTGAGGACGCACACATAGGGCAACAACAGTACAGTAAATGCACATTCTTTGCCAGCAAATAGCTACTGAGGTCAAAGCTTTAAAGCCATACACACGCTAAAGAGATGCGGGCACAACCGGGGTACCTCCCACAGCCAGGCGGCCGGGAGCAGCCCCTCCGGGGTCAGGGGTGGTGACGTGCCCAGGCTGCCCACGGTGAGGTGGCCAAGAGGAAGGAGGCAGAGATGCAAAGGAGGGCCAGCCAGGGGAGGAGCGAAGCGTGCAAAGAGAGGGTCAGAACTTGAGGTGCAAGGTGCCAGCTTCTGGATCGCCTTCGTGACCCAGACTCACTCTAGGGAAACAGGTACATCTGTTACCCAGTCAGGTTCTTCCCAACCAGTGCTCTGCTCAGCACTAGCACAATGGGCTACCATTTGCTATCATTTCAGATGCCAAAAAAGTAAGCGTAAGAGAACCTGCGCTTTTGTGTTCACTTAACTGTTTTTCACTAACATTTGGTAGATGTGTAAATTTTAACAATACATTTTTCTGTATTTTATAACAATACGGATAACATTTAACTTGATTCTTTAAATGTTTCTTTCACTAAAAAGTTTTTGAGTTGTCGTGATGTTACCTGTTTAAGTCAAGAAAATATTTGTGGGCTTCAAAATAAAGTGTCCTATTAAAAAAAAGCAGGAGTTCCCGTCGTGGCGCAGTGGTTAACGAATCCGACTAGGAACCATGAGGTTGCGGGTTCGGTCCCTGCCCTTGCTCAGTGGGTTGGCGATCCGGCGTTGCCGTGAGCTGTGATGTAGGTTGCAGACGCGGCTCGGATCCCTCCTTGCTGCGGCTCTGGCGTAGGCCGGTGGCTACAGCTCCGATTGGACCCCTAACCTGGGAACCTCCATATGCCGCGGGAGCGGGCCAAGAAATAGCAAAAAAAAAAAAAAAAAAAAAAAAAACCAGCAGCAATTCATCCTCTAAAAGCTGAATTCAACAAGTCTAACATGATCGAGCCTTAGAGAGTAGCATCCTGGAAACCTGCTCATCTTTGGGGGGTTAACAAGACTGAAACCAAGCTATACGGCCTCAAAAGAGGGCCTGGTAGTATGCGAAGGATCAGAAGTCACTTGATAAAAATGAGAAAGGTTTTCAATCTCTCTGTACTTCATCAAGCCGAAACCTGGTAAACGGCTCCCCAGGGCTCCCCCAAGGTCATTATCATCATCATCAAATGGCAGGAACACCAAAAGTCAACCTCAGAATGGTACTCGAGACACAACTCAAGTCACTCCAGGAAAGAGATTTTAACACCTTCTACTTCAAGTGCTTCCATTGTTTTCACAGCACGGAGAGAGAAAACACTGTTTCCTTCTCATCTTTTAAGGATTGCTGGTTGTAAGGCAGAAGGGAAATGGCTATTTGCAATGTCAAAAGGCCTGCAGTCAGAAGGCAGACAAGGACCAAGAGGGGCTCAGACTGAACTGTGCTGAGGAAATGATGACATTAATTGGGAAACCACCCAGAAGATAAAGGGAGAACCCTGGTGGCAGACAAAAACCAGTGGGAGACAGAGAGAGAGAGGAGAGGAGCAGATGAGGAGGGAGGGAGACGGACGGAGGCGGCGGGGAGGGAAAGGCAGATCAAGGGGAAAAATACGCCCGAGGCCCTGTGCAAAGGCAAGGCGGCCGTACGGTTTCGCAGCTCGGTGGTGAGGATGTGCTTGGCGGCGATGAGAAGCTCCTTTCGCAGGTGCGCGGTTTCTGCCGGACAATTTGAAAGGAGCTGTAACATTCCTTTCACCATCTGCTGAGAGTATTTCGTCACCAACTCCTGAAAAAGTAAGGGGAGAACAACACTGTTACAATGACGAGCAGGTATTAAGAAAAATCCAAATGGCAGTATAAACTTTTAGAAAACTCAGTGAAACTAAGCTTGGCTCAGAGGGCCCTCATCAAGCAACAGGCCTAATTGGACACGGAGTGTCATCGTCTTCACAGTGTGTGTGCCCACTGCTGTCCCAGGACGAGGGGCAGTGGCTCAGAGTCGTGTCTTTGGCGTACAGGGTCATGGACGCCTTCTTTGCACTCTTCTGTGTTTTCCCAAAGTTCCACAACCAACGTGTGTTACCTCCCTGTGGAAGGGAGGGTCACACTGAAGCTGAAAACGAAACTCTTCACTGAATCACCCATCAGTGAAAGTTACCAAGGACACCAAAGTCACCTTCAAAGTAAAACAATTCTTTAATTTTTTTTTTGTCTTTTTGCCTTTTCTTGGGCTGTACCCGTGGCCTATGGAGGTTCCCAGGCTAGGGGTCGGATCAGAGCTGTAGCCATAGGCCACAGCCACAGGCAACGCCAGATCCTCAACCCACTGAGCAAGCGGAGGGATCAAACCCGCAACCTCATGGTCTGATTCGTTAACCACTGCGCCACCACAGGAACTCCTGAAAAATTTTTAATGATTTTTATTTTTCCCACTATAGCTGGTTTACCTGTCAGTTTTCTACTGCCCAGGAGTGGAACTGCTGGCAATTTTATGTTTAGTTTTCTGAGGATCCTCCATACTGTTTTCATGTCACAGTGGCTGCGACGATTTACACGCCCACCAACAGTTGTGAGAGGGTTCCCTTTTCTCCACACCTTCTCCAGCAAATTATTGTTTATAGACTTTTTTTTTTTTTTCAGGGCTGCACCTGCAGCATATGGAAGTTCCCAGGCCTGGGGGTCGAATCAGAGCTGCAGCTGCTGGTCACAGCCACCGCAATGTGGGATCTGAGCTGCATCTGCGACCTACACCACAGCTCACAGCAACGCCAGATCCTTAACCCACCGAGCGAGGCCAGGTATTGAATCCACATCCTCATGGATACCAGTCAGGTTCGTTTCCACTGAGTCACAAGAGGAACTCCCCTATTTGCGGACTTCTTAATGATGGCCATTCTGACCGGTTTGAGGCAATACTTCATCGCAATTTTGAGTTGCATTTCTCTAATAAATAGTGACGATGAGCATCTTTGCATGTGCCTATTAGCTACCTGTATGTCATCTTTGGAGAAATGTCTGTTTATGTTTTCTTCTCATTTTTCAACCAGGTTATTACTTTGTTATTGAATTGTAGGAGCTCTTTGTATATTTTGGAGATTAAGCCCTCGTCAGCTGCATCATTTGCAAATATTTCCTCTCAGTCTGTAGGCTGCCTTTTCATTGTTTGTGGTTTCCTTCTAAGTCAACTTTAATCAATTCGGAATAAGCTCCAGTCACAAATGCCTTGAGATTTTTCAGAAGTTACTCATGTTAACTCAAGCTGACCAAAATATCCAGGGTTTTTTAAACAAATTCTGCACTTTCTTAGTGTAAGTTATCATTATCAAGATAAACACATTAAAAAGCGAGAGGGGAGAAGGCTACAAATGCTTTCAAAGGTAGTTTAGCATTAAAAAAATTTGGCATATGTACTTTGCTATTGAACCGATCAGGAATTCCATTAGCTGATCACCTCTCTACAAGAGTTTTACTCGAAAAATTGTATGACTGACAAGAAATAAGGCATCGGTTTTTTCCTTCAGGCTCTTATAAGTAAGGAGAGATCACAGCCCCAAATGGGAAAAACAGAAACAAAAAGAGAACTAACTACTCTTTAGACTCCTCAAAGAGCCTCCAAAATGCCTTAAATCACAGTTTTATCTGATAGTGTGTTTTAACGGCCACACCTGCGGCATATGGAAGTTCCTAGACCGGGGATCGAATACATGTCTCTGCGGCAACCCAAGCCACTGCAGTTGGACTCTTTTCTCTCTTTTTTTTTTTTTTTGGTCTTTTTAGGGCTGTACTCATGGCATATGGAGGCTCCCAGGCTAGGGGTCGAATCAGAGCTGCAGCTGCTGGCCTACACCATACCACAGCAATGCCATATCCAAGCCGCATCTTTGACCTACACCAGAGCTCAAGGCAACAACCAGATCCTTAACCTACTGAGCAAGGCCAGGGATCAAACCTGCATCCTTATGGATACTAGTCAGATTCGTTTCCACTGAGCCACTGAGACAGTTCTCACAGGAACTCCTGCAGTTGGATTCTTAATCCACTGTGCCACAATGGAAACTCCTGATAATATTTTTAGAAGTTCCAATCTCTCCCACATAATTTGCTTTGAACACAGCTTTCAACAACGGCAAAAGTCATAAGCCAAATACATCAATACAAACATCTATGTGCAAATATTTACTGTGGCTTTACTAAGCCAAAAATGAAACTGGCAGATCGATAAAGACGGACAGGACATTACAGTGGTTGCCGAGATCGGGGAAGAATGAAGTAGCTGCTCGTTGGTACCGGTTTCTTTCTGGGGTGAAGAAGTTGTTCTGAAAGTGAAGAGTGATGACGGCTGTACAAATCTATGAATACGCTAAAAAGCACCGAACTGTACACTGCAAAGGCTGACTTTATGGTATGTGAGTTACATCTTGATAAAACTGCCTTAGAAAAAAGTGGAAATGATCCCAAAGTCCAGCCTCTGGAGAACGGATAACATGCCATGACGACATCCACCCACACCGCAGAATACCACCCCCCGTGAGCCCCCAAGTTCACACTGCAGCATCAGTGCCACTGCGACTGCATCTGGAGACGGAATCTTTAGGAGGTAATTCGGGTCGAATGAGACCACAAGGGTGGGGCCCTCCTCCAGGAGGACAGTGGCCTCATAAAAGCACAGGATCTCACTCTCCCCTCCCCACCACGGGAGGACACGGCAAGGAGGAGGCCACCTGCAGCCCAGCAGGGAAGGCCTCGCCCGAAACCAAACCCTGCTGGAACCCTGATCTTGGCCTTTCTAGGCTCCAGGGCTGTGAGAAAACAAATCGTTGCTGTTTACACCTGGTCTATGGTATTTTGCTATGGCAGCCTGAGCAGACTAAGACAACCACCCAGTGCAAAGTTAACGAGTCACTGAGCAGACAAGAATGCATCTCGGCGTTACTGCTCAAAGGCGGCAGACTCCCAGGGCTACACTGTCTACCATGTGATTAATCTACACGACGCTCTGGAAAAGCCAAAACCATGGGGACAGAAAATGCACCCGTGTTTGCCTGGGATTCGAAGGGGCAGGAGGAAACGGGCGAGAAACGCACAAAAGGCATTCTGCGGACGATGGAAATGGTCTGTATTCAGATGCACTGGACACGTCTGCCAGCGCACAGGACCGGACACCTACAAGCCAAGGTCAAGTTTACCGCAGGAGGTCATACCTCGGTAAGCCCGACATAAAACCAAAGCCAACTTACCTGGTAGATCCTGATGATATACGCTAAAAACGACAATGTTTTAATCTGCGCAGCAATGAAATCAGCATACAGCTCCTTGTTGTAAAGCTTATGTTGCCTGAATGAGAAGTGAATAAAATTAAGTGTTAGCTTTCAACTCCTTAGATGACACTAATATTAATTAAAAGCCTGTGATAATCACTAAGCCCAAAAGCTTAATTTCTACACAGCAGCAACAGTAAACCATCTCAGAACTTTTACGCAGCTTTGAGTAACATAAAGGCCTTAAAGGCACAAAGCAGACAGTGCGCCAAGCAGTTGGGCAGCAGCCGCAACCTGAATCTCTACAGCCAACGTGACCAGACCTGCTCCCCAGAGGACAGTGGGAGGACCCGATCTGACCAGCGGAGGAGCCGTGCTGCAGGCACAGCGGCTGCTGGGGCGGATGTGCCCTCGGATCCTGCCCCCAAGTGACTCGGAGCCGAGAGGCTGCAAGTCAGGACGGGGAGTGATCAAGGCCGAAGGAGGAATGCTGCCAAGCTGGAGCCTCTCTGCCTTGGAGAGAGGCTTCAAAGGATAAAAACAAGCTTGGCCTGCTCAGTGATTAAGGTGAGGGCTGAGGCGAAATAAAGGGGGTTAAGAGCCTTCGAGCCCTCACGCTGGGAGACACAGCAAGAGCGATGCGGAAGGGGAGCAGGCCGGGAGGACCCGAAAGCTTAACCAAAGCTTAACCGAGTACGGCCATGCCCGACGGCAGCTCTCCATGTACAGGACACCAGAGACTGAGACAGGCCATCTTTTCACAGGAAGAAACCAAACCACTACCACTGTCTTCACTGAAGTCCGAGTTCAGAGAGCGAGCCAAAAACACACCCAAGTTCAACCAAAAGTTGCTCACTCACAGTCTTCCTGTCTTAGGACGACGACAGAAAGTAGTTTTGACCTGGCTTAAAGAGCTGCGGCGGTCGGCCATGAAATCTCACCTGGCTTGAGCAGACACCTGAACCGCAATGGTACTCATGATCAAGGGTACAAATTCAGCAACAACACTGTGGATATTCACCTTGTAGAGCTAAAAGCAAACACAGCAGATTTTTATGCCTTCACACTCTGTTCGCAGCAAAATAACCTGGCGCACTGAAGAAAGGCAGATGGTTAGCGCGTGTGTGTCACACACGTCTACTTGCCACCGAACATTAGAGGTACGCTCTGTCACCCAGCAAGCCCCAACCCGAACAGCCACGAAGCAATGGGAGTACCTGATACATTAGCACAACAATAATGGGCAGCTCCGCCAGCACCTTCAGAGACAGAGACCCTCTTGGGATGATGGAGTGCTGTGAGACACAAACAGAGAGGCGGGCGGTCATCGCGCGTCCCGCCGCAAAGCGCCACCCGTCGCCCAGCGCGTAGAGGGAAGGGAAAGCACGAGCGGGGGCGAGAAAGCACCAAACGATTCCGAAAACCAAGTACACCGAACTATCGGCTACCATTTAATGCCAAGGGATTTTATAATTTACAGTGAAATCGTAAACCGGTAGCAAAAACCTGAGGAAAATCTGTCAAAACTTAGTGATCCACATCACTGGAGAAATTAAAAAAAGCCTTAAATCTATTATTTTACTTGCTTAAAAGAACAACAGCAACAAGTACACGCTTACCTAGTTTTACCCAAAGGTATCTATGAACAGGAAAAATGCTTACAATAATAAACATTAGAAAAAAATTAACAGTCTTAATACATAAAAACTCAAACAGGAGTTCCCATCGTGGCGCAGTGGAAACGAATCCGACCAGGAACCACGAGGTTGCAAGTTCGATCCCTGGCCTCGCTCGCTCAGTGGGTTAAGGATCTGGCCATGAGCTGTGGTGTAGGCCGGCAGCTGTAGCTCCAACTAGACCCCTAGCCTGGGAACCTCCATAAGCCGCGGGTGTGGCCCTAAAAAGACAAAAAACAACAACAACCAAAAAAAAACCCTCAAAACAGGTAAAGAATATGTCACACTCAAAATACAAATAAATGGGCAATGGACAAGAACAGACAAGCAAAAAAAGAAACACAAAGACTGACCAACTGAAAAGGTTTTTTTTATTGTCTGTTTCTTATGGCTGCACCTGCAGCATGTGAAGTTCCCAGGCTAGGGGCAGAACTGGAGCTGCAGCTGCGGACCTACACCACAGCCACAGCCATGCCAGATCCTAGCTGCATCTGCAACCTATACCACAGCTCGAGGCAACGTCAGATCCTTAACCCGCTGAGCAAGGCTAGAGATCAAACCCAAATCCTCATGGATAGTGGTTGGGTTCTTAACCCGCTGAATCCAAGGGGAACTCCATGCAAACAAGTTTCTAATTCAGCAAGAGCAAAGGAGTGAAAGCCTCATTCAAAACGTCGTCTCCTGTCTGTCCTAGAAAATTGAAACATGCTGCAAACCATTTCAGTAAAACAAATACATGATAATCCCGATTCAATCATAAAATACCATCACAGCAAATGCTCAATGCATGTTCCCTACATGGCAGATCCTACAAATGTAACACACTAGCTGCAGAAAATACCAGCGTTATCATCACAAAACCCCGAGACTGATTTTTTCAGGTGAGAGGGAAAAGAAGGTCAGAACAAAGATTCATGAACTTCCCTACATTCAGAAAACCAAGTGGCGGAGCTTCACACCATCCAGAACTTGTGTCCCCAGAGCCCCCGCCGTCAGGCCATGAACCACACAGCTGTAAGCTGTCGAGAGGGACTTGACCAAGGCCCAGGCTAAGGCCGGAATGGAGCCCCCGAGCTGGGTCAGCTGCTCTTTCCAGTTCTGGATTCCACCATGAGTTTATCTTTCTATCTGTGCATCAGCAGTGAGTGACAGCTCACTGCACAGCACAGGCCTGCAGAGTCGCAGCAGAATCCCTGACACTCTCTCATGCACACACACTTGTTTGCTTATTTTGAAGGCTTCCACGTGTTTACGAAAAAAAACGAAAAGCTGAAGGGGTCTGAAGAGCCACTCCCTCAGCCCCCCTCAGCAGGAAGAGGCGCGTGGAGTAAACCAAGGCCAAGCAGCGGAAAGGCTTACTGTTCTGGTCTCGCTGTCCTCGCGCTCGGGATTGACCTTCACAGCGATCGTCGTGATCATTCCCACCACTTCTGGGGGGGGGACGGCGTTCTCGGGGATCACCTGCGGGTTCTCGAAGTAGCGGTTCTACACGGGAAGAGCAGAAGTCATCTTTGCTGACGCCAAATGCCAGGCCCCTTCATGAGACACGCCTGACACGTGGTGGAAGACAGCGCCCGTCCTGCCCGTCTGTTCTGCACCAGGCCCAGTACCTGCTGCCTTTTTTTTTTTCTGGACCATGAAGATAACAGAACAGAACTGACTCTCCACCTCCTGCACAGGCAACCAACGCGCCCAGAATATTCTCTGCTGCTTTTTCCTGACTGCTGAGATGAAATGGACGTCATGTCTCATTACCACCTCAGGGAGGGGGAGGACGTACCCCGTCTCTCTGGTGACAAGGGACTAGGAGCTGGTCCCTGCGGAATGAACTTGCTCAACAGTCTCCTAAATAGAAATCAAATATGGAGCAGAAACAAAGCACAGAAGCCAGGACTTGAAAAGGCCAGGCCCTTACTGTCATCCTTAGTTCGCACTGGCATGTGGGCTCCGGGTTAAAAGAGACAGCTTCTTATGAAAAGCAGCTCTAAGACTGGTCAAAACGGTAGCTGACACAACGATAAATTGATAACTCAGGACAAAAATTAAACTTTATACACTATTAACAAATTAAAACCATGTGGTTTTTTTGTTTGTTTTTTAATGTTTAGCTTAAAAAAGTCTTCCAAGGAGAAATTCTGGAAGGTCAATTTTACCATGTATTATTTTTTAATTTTTAGCTTAAAAAAGTCTTCTAAGGAGAAATTCTGACACATAAACAGACTTACACACAATGATTTTTTTTTTACCGAAGCATTATTTGTGCCCATAATGAAAAGAAAACGGGGAAAGCCAGCAACAGGGAGACGGTTACGGGACATGTCTATCACAGAAAATTATCGGTTACTAAGAGTTACAACCGCCAGAAAGAGAGTCCTAGAGGATCTTCCAAACACGAACAGCGATTCCTTCCAATAAATGTGAACCAGGCAGGGAGGGGTCTCTCCTCATCCCCTCCACACACTTTTATATGGGTGGCACAACTTGGAATAATATAGGAATGTTTCAATATAGAAAAATATTTTAATGATACAGAAAAAGGCTGAAAGTACTCATCATTCCCCCAAAAGCTTCAAGATTGAGACACAACCATCTTTACAAAGCACAAAGTAGAACTGTAAACATCACTGTCAATGGCTGCTTACAAGTGAGAGAATAATTTTGATTTATTTTCATTTTTTTGTTGCTGTTGCAAAATTTCTACAATAAGAATGATTTGTTTTTTGGATTGGAAGAGTCAGTATTATCAAGATGACTATACTACCCAAGGCAATCTACAGATTCAATGCAATCCCTATCAGATTACCAAGGACATTTTTCACAGAACTTGAACAAAATATTTTCAAGTTTGTTTGGAAGCACAAAAGACCCAGAATAGCCAAAGACATCCTGAAAAAGAAAAATGGACCTGGAGGAATCAGGCTCCCAGACTTCAGACTATACCACAAAGCTACAGTCCTCAAAACCATATGGCACTGGCACAAAGACAGAAATACACATCAGTGGAACAGAATAGAAAGTCCAGAATTCAACCCACACACCTACAGCCAACTAATCTATGACAAAGGAGGCAAGGACATACAATGGAGAAAAGACAGCCTGTTCAATAAGTGGTGCTAGGAAAACTGGACAGCCACATGGAAAAGAATGAAATTAGAACACTCCCTAACACCATACACAAAAATCAACTTGAAATGGATTAAAGACCTAGATATAAGACCAGACACTATCAAACTCTCAGAGGAAAACATAGGCCAAACACTCCCGGACATAAACGACAGCAACATCTTCTCAGATCCACCTCTTAGAGTAATGACAGTAAAAACAAAAATAAACAAATGGGACCTAATCAAACTTAAAAGTTTCTGCGCAGCAAAAGAAACCCTAAACAAATGAAAAGACAACCCACAGAATGGGAGAAAATCTTTGCAAATGAAGCGACTGACAAGGGACTAATCTCCAAAATTTATGAACATTTCCTGCAGCTCCATACCAAAAAAACAAACAACCCCATCCAAAAATGCAAAGAAGATCTAAAAAGACGATTCTCCAAAGACATACAGATGGCCAAAAAACACATGAAAAGATGTTCAACATCACTTAGAGAAATGCAAATCAAAACCACAATGAGGTACCACCTTACACCAGCCAGAATGGCCACTGTCCAAAAGTCTACAAACAATAAGTGCTGGAGAGGGTGTGGAGAAAAAGGAACCCTATTACACTGTGGGTGGGATTGTAAATTGATGCAACCACTGTGGAAAACAGTAGGGAGATGCCTCAGAAAACCACAAATAGAACTCCCATTTGATCCAGCAATCCCACTCCTGGGCATTTATTCAGAGAAAACCATGACTCACAAAGACACATGTACTCCGATATTCATTGCAGCACTATTTTCAAGAGCCAAGACATGGAAACAACCTAAATGTCCATCGACAGAGGAGTGGATTAAGAAGATGTGGTACCATACATACAATGGAATATTACTCAGCCATTAAAAGGAATGAAATCCCAGCATTTTTAGCAACATGGATGGACCTAGAAATTACCATGCTAAGTGCAGTCCATCAGACAATGAGACACCAACATCAAATGCTATCACTGACATGTGGAATCTGAGAAAAGGACATAATGAACTTCTTTGCAGAGCAGATACTGACTCACAGACTTTGAAAAACTTACAGTCCCCAAAGGAGACAGGCTGCGGGGTGGGGAGATGCGCTGGGGGTGTGGGCTGGAAATCCTATAAAACTGGATTGTGATGATCATTGTACAACTGTAAATGTAATAAATTCATTGAGTAATAAAAAAAAAAGGAATGAATTGTTTTTATGTCAAAAATACAGTAGTTAGGAGTTCCTGCTGTGGCTCAGCAGTCATGCATTCAACTAGTGTTCATGAGGATGAAGGTTTGATCCCTGGCCCAAATCAGTGAGCTCAGTTGCCGTGAACTGGGGTGTAAGTCAAAGACGTGGCTGTGCTGTAGGCCCGCAGCTGCACCTCTGATTCAACCCCTAGCCTGGGAACTTCCATAAGCCATATGTGCAGCCCTAAAAACAAAGAAAAAAAAAAGATACAGTAGTTAAAACAGTGAAACCAAAAGAACTCATTTTTAAGTGGCTAATTTATCAACTTAGATTTTGACCATCACTAAATATTCCCAGTTGTAAAATTAGCAAGCCTCCAATCAATCCTTCTATCTTTCAGAATGAGGAAATAATAAATAAATATAAATTCAAATAATATTAAAAACAGCTTACCACGACTTTTGGAAGCTCCTTGTAAATCTGTTTCACAAAATCCAAAAAATGGTGAATCTAAAAAAAATAGACAATACAAGGAAAAATTTATCAACAGAAAATGCTTACAAGAAAAATGTTAACAGTTCTCATATATAAGAACTCATAAAACAGGCAAGAAAAGTGTCAGACTCAAGATACATAGGCAATGAATATGAAGGAACAGACAAAAAGAAGAAACACAAAAGGCGAACAGAAAACCCACTAGAAACGCAAAAGAGAACAGAAAACAAGTTTTCTAACTCAGGAAGAGCAAAGGAATGAAAACGATAAGAAATGCCACTTTGGCCTTTCAAAAGGTAACACCACACCATGCGAGGGGGAGTGCAAACCCGGAGAATCCTGTCTGCTACCCAGGGAAGCTTAAACTGCGGAAACCTTTCTGGAAACCAACGCAACACGGCATCTCAGAACCATTCAAACATTCGCACCTTTCAAGTGGCAATTCTACTTCTATAAACCCAGCCTACAAGATAATTTCAACTGTAATCAGATCCTCAGTTACGGTCACAAAATAAAAATTTTTGCAATACCTTAAATAGCCAAAAATATCAAAGAATACTACATATCCATTAAAATTAACTTTACAAAATATTTCTGACTGCGGAAATGCTCTCACATACAGGGAAACAATCAGGACACAAACTGTCATCCACAGCAGTACTGTGATCACACAGACCACACACACACCCGTAAGGGCAGAAGAGGGCCATCGGCAAGACGTCAAATGCTATTTTTAAGATGGAAGGAATTCTATTTTGTCTTTACTTTTCCGATTTCCAAATAGTCTGTGTTCAATTTCCCGCATTCGCCAAAGTCATCATCAGCAGAGGGACCCGTCTTAACTCTGGCGAACACAGAGTGTCTAATGCTTACTCCATGGGTGTCCATCCCTGTGCTAAGCACTTTAACCTCTATATTTAATCTCTAAGCAATCGCTGAGCATATAGTGTGGTTGTCCCCCTTCTACAGAAAAGGCACCAAAAGGCCCGGTGCTTCCCCGAGGTCACACAGCCACTCGAGTGCACCCTGAGATTCAAACCCAGCCCTGACTTCAGAACCCCAATCTTAGCCCCTGTGTAAAAGTGACTGGGGCCTTGCAGCACTTCAGCCCTGCAAGTACCAGAACCACCCAGAACCACCCAAACAGCCCTGCCAGTCTGGCCAGTTAACACATTTTAACCACGAAACCAATTCAGCAGAATATTCAGACACAGAAGGAAAGTCCACAGACATACAGAACAGACTTGCGGATGACAAGGGGAAGGGGGGGCGGAGGAGGCCTGGATTGGGAGTGTGGGACGAAGAGATGCAACTATCACGGAGACCGGATAAACAAGGTCCCACTGGAGAGCACAGGGAACCAAGTTCCACAACCTGTGATGAAGCACAACGAAAAGCAAAAAAGTCCCTGTTTAACCCATCAACAAGTCCCCCAACGTAGGCAGTATTTTCTTATGATTTGAAAGCAGCATGTGTTCTGTCAACTCTAAAGAGAGTATAAAACTTTCACAGCAAAAGGCATTCATCAGCACGTTTCATAAATGCTATCAACATAAAAACACTTACTTCTTGCGTGATGGGTGGCCTGAACTGTTTGTGTAGTTCAATAATTATTCGTAAGCAAATAAGAACGTTTTCTTCATTTTCTGTCTGAAAAAAAAAAGTATGAAAAAAGTTACACTTCTGAAAATCTATTTTCATCTAAAGACTGCCTTTTTTTTTTTTTTTTTGTCTTTTCAGGGCCTCACCTGCAGCATACCAGGCTAGAGGTCGAATGAGAGCTGCAGCTGTGGGCCTCCCCCTCAGCCACGGCAATGCTGGATTCTCAACCCACTGAGCAAGGCCAGGGGTACTAACGGTACCAATGCGGCTGAGCCACAACGGGAACTCCTCCAGACTATTTTCTAAGCATTTTCTGCCTACACAT
Source organism: Phacochoerus africanus (assembly GCF_016906955.1). NCBI lineage: Eukaryota > Metazoa > Chordata > Mammalia > Artiodactyla > Suidae > Phacochoerus > Phacochoerus africanus. The sequence goes on along the minus strand of NC_062548.1, from coordinate 7,589,366 downwards.
CCTCCATCAAGCAACTTAGATCTCATCTGCTGACAATTCATAAAGCCAGAGAACACAGCTGTCCCAGACAGGAAGCTTTCATGGTCTTTGGAGGACTACCTGAAGGGCGCCCCACCAGGAGGTTCTGTGAAAGTAACACTCTGCCCGGTGAGTAACTGGCAATTACGGCGAGTCCCACCATGCAGCAAGGTCTCCATGGCCCAACAGACACTTCTCACTCCTTGCAAAGACTGCCACAAGAACAATGACTGAGCACGCCCAGGGCCTGGGCCCCGTGCCACCACTTACAAATGCTGTCTGAGCAGTGGGTGCATCCACATTCTCCCGCAAGGAAATGAGGGCTCAGAGTGGGTAAGCAGAGCGCCTAACGCAAGAAAGCTACGGAGTGGCAGAGCCAGGATCTGACCCCAGCTCTATAGTCCCCTCCAGAGCTCATCTTTCCAAGGGGCCCAGAAACACATCCAGACTAAGGACAGCAAGAGAAACAATTTTAGAGATTAGCTTAATAGGTACCAAACGGATTAACCCCAACAATGGGAGCGACTCTTCATGACGACCTCACGTCCACGGTGCCTGACACACAGACGCCGAAGCCGAAGCGTGTGCCTGCTGTGCCGAGTCTGTCCACCACCTCCCACTTCCCAAGACCCTCTGGATCCAGCCAATCCCCCAGCGACTCAGAAAAACGACCTTCATTTCATAATCGTTCTCAGTAACGTGGCCGGTCACAGGGGAGCAAACCGACATTCGGAACGTTTCCAGTCCCGTGAATCAGGACTTTAGCGAAAGGGAAACAGGATTTTATGCCAAGGAAGTTCAAGAAAAGTTTTGTGGCTAAACATTAAGAATTCTCAAAAGTTACCTCTAAAAAGCGAAACATCACAGACAAAACATTTTTTGTGTGAGGACGAAGATGTTCGTTGGTTGGTATTCTGTGAATTATCTCGAGAACGAGCTTCCGCAGTTGCTGTCGAAGAGAAACAACAACGTCAAAACCAAAACCTGCCAAGGTAATTATTTTGCATGCTGCGAGTGTCACACAGCTGTACCCAGCGCTAGTCACCTCCACACCACCGGCGGAGCCTATTTTAAAAAGTCCTGTCAGTTATTTAAGTGCAATCCAAAGCATGTACTGCATGTCCCGTGCGCCGCTATTTCCAGTATTTGTCCAACTCTGCACCAAGTCCAGTGACCCCATCCGCCCTCTTCCACACCTTCGCAGCTCTGCCAGCAACAGGACACTCGTACACGTGGGGTGAATTTAAGACGGAAAGAGCAAAACGCAAGCTGAACCTCGTCTGCCGTCTCCCTTCACAACCTCAGTTTCGCTCCTGTGACACGACGCTCTCCAACTACCCTGGGCCTACGGACGAATCACGTCATGAGCTGTGCTCAGCTTCCATGATTCGGTCTGTGGAACGGACAACCCCAAGGCAGTCACACAGGGAGACCTTGAACTGGTCCCACGTAAAAATGCTTTATCCACTAATACAACATTGTAGGTCAACTACACTCCAATAAAACTAAAAAAAAAAAAAAAAAAAAAAAAAGAATACAAAAAGCTTTATTTAGCATTAACGTTCACTACTAACTATGGTAATTTTTAAAGTTACTTTTAAGAGATATCTGAAGTATTTCTAGAAAAAAAGATATGATGGGACTGTTTTAAAATGATCGGGGTGACGGTGGGGGGAGTGGGGGGGTACAGATAAAACAAAACTGGCTGGAGTTACAAGAACGCAACACCTTACGATTAGAGCTGAGCAGCAGGCCTGGGAAGGGTCATTAAACTTGGCTCCCCCTTGTACATGCACGTGAACTGGGCTACAATACACAGTGCAGGCACTTGCGACCCGTCAGCACACATGCGTGGTTTAATTGGGGAAGAGAAGGCCACAGGGAAATAAAACCAAGACATTTAACTGAGGAGGTAATGGCCTTGGACAAAGTTATCCTAATCTGACAAAACCTCTCTCATTTTTAGGGGAAGTCACAAGTTTTCTGAGTTGTTTTCATTCCTAAGTACTTGCACTCCCACAGCAGGACATTTTTTTATCCCTGATTATTTCTGAGCACATTACCTGGGCTGGTTTCTCCTGAAGAAACTGGACCTCTCCATCTTGAAGAAATGTAAGAAACCGAGGGATGATATGTTCCAGGAATGTAGAATATTGAGGAGACGAAGTGACATTCTAATTACGACAAAAATAACAGAAAACCCCATTAAGGTGTGGGTACCTATTTTCTTTTCAAATTCACCTATTACATAACAACTTCGAAAGAAAAAGATTTTAGCAGACCCAACAATAATTTTTAATACTTTCAGATGTTTTAGTGATAACATAGTTTTAAATAAATCAGATGAGTGTTGCTTCTGAAATCCAATTCAAGAGAAGTACATGTTTAGGGTTGCACCCGCGGCATATGGAAGTTCCCAGGTTAGGGGTCGAGTTGGAGCTGCAGCTGCCAGCCTCCACCACAGCCATGACAACGCAGGATCAGAGCCAGGTCTGCGACCTACACCACAGCTCACGGCAAAGCTGGATTCTCAACCCACTAAGGGAGGCCAGGGATCGAACCCAAGACCTCATGGATCCTAGTCAGGTTCATTACCACCAAGCCACAAGGGGAACCCCTTTATGCCCTTAAATTAATTTATATACCTGACATGAATTTCAGTTGTTGTATATACATTATTCATCAAGGTAAATTATATAATGAAGAATGAATTATTATAAATGCCTAACTTTCCTTTCTTTGATATAGATTTAACACTTATTCTGGCTCATAACCCATGATTCAAATCATCTTTTATGACGCAGATGGAGAGAAGAGAAAATAGTACATTTTGGAGAGTAGAAAGGGACCTCAGAGATTTAGTCGTGTTTGCAAACTATTTAAAAGGCAAACCACCTCCCCAACAAAGAAAGTCCTATGTGGGAATCCAAAATGTACAAATAAATGAACTGACACTGTTGAAGTACTTTAGCACGTGTTTGCTAAATCACCTTAAAGGGAACCAAGAAGAACAGGCTTGTTCTGCTAACTCTCAAATCCAAGTGTTTATGGAAGACAGTTGTTGTCGTAAATGTGTTGATAAGATACTTTGTGTCTTTATTTTGTTTTGATTGTATATGCTAAAACATCCTTACATAGGTAGGTAGATGCAACTATAAATAAGTCTGGATATTTTGTTGTTATTTCTTAAATAATTTACCTTGACATCTTAGGACAGTCTTCATCAGACAGAGACAGCAAGATTTAGTTTTAGCCTGAGGTCAACATTTTCAAAAATGATTCTGATAGATGAGGTGACTTAGTGTGTTACAATTTCTTACTTAAACCAATGTTTTTCCGTTTAAGAACTTAAGTATTTTTAAAAATAAAACCTAACAAGTAAATCTGAAGAATAAAAATTTGAAGAATAAAAAAAAGAGAGAGAGAAGTAAAAGCTAAAACCTATGGGTAAATCTATAAACACTGATGCTGTGGAAAATGTTTGACTTGGAGCCCGTCGTGAATGGCTCTGCCACACTCTCAGAAGACCTCTGAAAGTCACTGAGCTTCTAGATCTGAGTTTCTTCATCTGGGAAATGATGAGCCTAACCAAACTGACACCTATTTCCTATCTAAAAATCCAGTTTATTAATTAGGTTGATATGAATTAGACTGTAATCTCATCTCATCCACCGCTTATCCCATCACTGATAAGAGGAGGGAGTGCCCTTCTGGCTCAGCGGTTAACATACCAGACTAGGATCCACGAGGATAGGATGATCCCTGGCCTCACTCAGTGGGTTAAAGATCTGGCGTTGCCGAGCTATGGCTTAGGTCACAGATGCGGCTCAGATCCTGAGTTGCTGTGGCGTCAGCGGCTACAGCTCCCATTTGACCCCTAGCCTGGGAACCTCCTTATGCCGCAGGTGCAGCCCTAAAAAGACAAAACAAAACAAAAAAAGACGGAGTTCCCATCCTGGCTCAGTGGTTGACGAATCTGACTAGGAACCATGAGATTGCAGGTTCGATCCCTGGCCTTGCCCAGTGGGTTAAGGATCTGGCGTTGCTGTGAGCTGTGGTGTAGGTTGCAGACGCAGCTTGGATCCCGAGTTGCTGTGGCTGTGGTGTAGGCCGGTGGCTAAAGCTCCGATTAGACCCCTAGCCTAAGAACCTCCATATGCTGTGAGAGCGGCCCAAGAAATGGCAAAAAGACAAAAAAAAAAAACAAACAAAAAAAGACAAAAACAAAGAAATGTGGTGACTTCCTACCACGTGCTCAGTGGGACCAAGTAGATACAATTCACGCCCTCAGAGCTGGGGGCAGCAGTGTGTTGTGGAGAAGACAGACAGCAAGAAAACAACTGACAATACAGAATTAGGACAGAGGAAGCACGGGCACTAAGGCAGCCTAACAATGGGACATCATTTGCTGGGCAGAACTAGTAACAGAGACCTCCTTCCTGAAGAAGGGATTCCGAGATGCTAAAACCAAGAAGGCCGGCAGGGGCTGACCACATGAGAAAGTGCGAAAGGTTCTAAGAAAAGCACATGCAAAGGCACAAAACTCCGAGAAAGCTGAGTGTAAAAGGCATGTGCTGAACTTGTTTTAGTTTGGCACGGATGGGAGCATAAGAGGAAAGAATGAAACTTTTACCATCCTGAGTCTGAGAAGCCAGTGAGAGGAGGCACCTAGGCAGCTCCAGACACTGATCTGGGCTGAAAATAAAGATACAGAGTTGTCTATTCCCTGAGGGGTCTATAAAGAGAGCAACAGAGGCAAAACCCAGGCAAGAGTGCGGTGCCACAGGAGCAAAAGAAAAGCCATAATTCTTGGCACAGGGGGCCTCAGTCTCCAGGGCTCCAGCCCAGCGCTCCACGCCCACAGCACACCATGCGGGAGGGGCCCCGGCAGCACCTCAGCAGCCTGGCTCCAAGCAGACTGTGACATCACTGGGGACAAGAACCGTGTGCGTCCCCTTTCATCCCCAAAGCACAAGACTCCTTGCGCAACACCCACATTCAAGGTTCAAGGAAAGGGGGTAAGAGTCAAGCTGGAACATTAATTAACAAGGTTATGGAGAAGTCAAGCTTAGCTGCAGAAGCCCATACCATCCAGATTCCACAGCCTTCAAAGCATCCGAGTTTCAAATTTCGCCCATAAAAAAGACTCAACTGTTGCCCAGTTATTCACCAGTGTTTCAACTTGGCCCCCAGCTTTGTGATCCATACGAAAATTTCATGTGATTTCTAACTCAAACATTTCTCTATTTTCTGACCTGAGAGATCGCCCAGATGACATTTACTTACCCCGAAATCTTAACCCTAAGTGGTTAATGAAATGAATTTCTAAGATTGGAAATCATTGGGAATTCTTTTTTCTTTCTATTTCACTCCATTTAAATAGCTTTTTCTGGGGTAGCAGTGGTGCTAATTTAGAATTACCTACTGGTGGTCGTTCTAGTATTTAATTCTTTGTCTTGTTTTGTTTTGCTTTTGGCCGCACCCTGGGCATGTGTAAGTTCCGGGGTCTGGGAATTGAACCTATGCCACAGCAGTGACAACACTGGATCCTTAACCCACTGAGCTGCCAGGAACTGCAATATTTAATTTTTTGAAGGACTTAAGCCATCTGAATTTCATTTAAGGTAAGTGTCTTTCAAACAGATTCCAAAAGTCACTGTTTGGACAAGCCCCAAGTGTCTTACTTTACTAAATTTTAATTCTGCTAATTTAATCAATGCACCTGAGACCAAAGCCATGAATTAACTTGCTGACACACTAAAAAGAAGTGAAAGGAGTGAGACATTTCCTTCAGCGGCCCCACATCCACACTCGGAGGCCTGGCGCACGGCGCGTCTGCAGGTTCATTCACAGGCAGCGCCGGGATTTCAGCCTTTGCTGTTGAGGGCTCGAGTTCTCTCCTCTCAGTTCTTCCAATAAAATGCAGAATTCAGGCCTTTCGTGTTCTACTTCCCACCTCTTTTTTTAGCTCTTTCTTTTTTTTCTTTTTTTAACAGTTTGCATTAACAGCTTGGGTGAAGGAGAAAGCTCTTTAGCGCAATCTCTAAATATCTCAGGATTTTTTTTACAGCTTGGTTCAAGGCAGCAAGTCCTTGAAAACATCCATTTTAAAATGAACGAAAACAACCAACCAACCCCCCCATGAAACAAAAGTACCAACCATCACTACAAAGAGTAGGGTATCTGATTCGATCCCACTAACACTCCATGTTTACGAATCCAAATGACCGCGACACAGGCTAAGAAACATTTTATCTTTTTTCTTTTTTGCTTTTTAGGGCTGCCCCCACGGCATATGGAAGTTCCCAGGCTAGGGGTCTAATCTAACCTGCGTCCTCATGGATACAGTCAGGTTTATTAACTGCAGAGCCATGAAGGAACTCCCTAGCTATTCTTGGTAATCCTATTAACTCTGTGAGAAAGGTTTTATAGTCTCCCACACTAAAAATGAGCAAAATGACTCTTTCTTCAGCCTATGAGACTAACCGGCAGCAGGCTACCCATCAAGTTGGACACAATCTGCGAGAAGGGTTTTCAGGTGCCGGGGCAGAGGCAGGGCCCAGCTACGGTCTCCGGGAGGCGGGGAATCACAGCTGCGCCCCAGGAGCACCTTGGCTCTCTGCCTTGGTACCACTTCCCAACGGGGGCTCAGCAGGCTGGAGCCCAAGCAAAGCACGATGGTCCTGCCGGGCTGAGAAGCAAACACCAGAGTCTGGGGCAGGCTCAGGTGGCTGGAATCTGCAGGGCAAGGCCCAGGGAAGAAAGGACTACAGAAGGGGGTTCGGGATGGTCTCCCTTGAGTCCTGGACTGAGGACTGGGCTGTATTCAGAGGTGAGGCAGGTAAGACCACCTGAGGCTTACCAGCAAGTGGGGACGTTAGGACTGAGAAATGACCAGCGTTATCAGAGGTCCAGCATGGTAGAGGATGCTGGGGGTCCAGCCTCGACACAGGGCAAAGACCTTCTTAACACCTTGCTAAAACCTCAGACATTCGGCTGAGGAAGGACCATGCCCTAGACTAAGGCCTGGTTTACACCCAACCCAACAAAGCTTAAAAATCAATCTCTGATGAGATCCACAAGGAGATGGGGTTTGGAGGTTGAATCCTACCAAGTAAGAGGGACTTGGGAACCCCGTGGGCTTCCCATGATCCTCCCCATGACAGCAGAAAAGCAAGCCTACACAAGCATAGCAAGGTCAGCCAGGATCTGAACTGCACACTACAATAAAAACCAACAGTCTTCCAGGGGAGTAACAGAATCTTAGGGTCCCTACTTCTCACAGTGTCTGCTACACATCAACTACTAGACACGAAAGGAAACAAGGTTGCGAGACCCAGAGTGAATAGCAATCAATCTTTATAGGAGTTCTCTTGTGGCACAGCAGGTGAAGGATCCAGCACTGTCACTGCAACAGCTTGGGTCACTGCTGTGACTTAGTTACCATTCCTGGCCAGGGAAGTTTTGTATGCCAAGGGCACAGCCAAGGAAAAAAAAGAATCAACCTTCATAGAGCCCAAATGTACTTAGCAGACGGACTTCAAAGCCTTTGTTATAAATACGTTCCAATAACAAAAGGAAAACATGGTCTCGATAAATGAATACAGACAATCTTTGCAGACAAGTAAAAGCTCAAGAACCAGAATTTTGGTTCAAATACTTTAGCCTGACAATTCTAGAACTAAAAGTACAATAAGGAAAGTTTTAAAATACAAAAATCGCAAGCAAACTGAAATTTTAAATTTTAAAAACATGCCAGCAGATTGGAGATGACAAATACTCAGTGAATCTGAAGGCGGATTAAAGAACAAAGAGAAAAGAGGCTGAAGAAAAATGAACAGAATCTGAGAGGCCTATGGATCAACATAAAATTGTAGAATATGAGGCTCAGCAGGGAGAAACTGTGTGATCGACGTCAGAGAAGGTATAAGCAGGAGAGCCAAAACTGACGGCCAGCTCTCATCTCATAGTGACGTCCCATCTACACCCGAACATGACAAATCCACAATGTGAGTCTGAGAGTATCCAGAAAGCATGTGCCTTAAAGAGCTACCATACTTAAGAAGGAAAAAAAAAAAGCTGCTGCTGTGGCACAGTGGGATCTGCGCTGTCACCGCAGCATTGGGATGCAGGTTCGATCCCCATGCCGGGCACTGCATAGGTTCCAACTGAGGTTCGGATCTGACCCCTGGCACGGGGAACTCCATATGCCAGGGGCAGCCAACAGAAGGAAAAAAGGAGGGGTTCCCGTTGTGGCACAGTGGTTAAGAATCCAACTGCAGCAGCTCAGGTGGTTATGAAGGTTCAGGTTCAATCCCAGTCCAGCCCAGCGGGTTAAAGGATCTGGTGATTGCTCAGATTCGATCCCTGGCCTTGAACCATATGCCACAGGTGCAGCCATAAAAATAAATAAATAAATAAAACAGCCAAATAACCAAAACAAAAGCAACATTCCTCAACATGGTTAGAGGTTCACTACCACTGGCGTGAAGAAGCTGGAGGACGCTGTACAAATTCTCAAATTTCAATTCTGAAATACAACACATTACATTAACAAGGATAATGATTTTTAAATTACTAGTAAAAAGACTGGCAGGGAGGCAACAACAGGAAAGCACATGGGAGTACTTATCTCAAAACGAAAAGTTCTTAAAGTTATATAAAAAAAAGTTCATACCTCAAAATTTTCACTAACTTCTTGCATCATTTTTAACTTTGTTTCATCAGCTGTAAACAGCAAAGTAGACCATCAGGTAAATGCAATTATGTTAGGGATGTTCCTGACATTACTGGTTTCGATTTAAGAGAAGCAATCAGATCTTATCAGTTTGACTATCATCGTCCAAAAGAAGGCACATAACTAGGTCCCTACAACCAGCCACACTCACGCATACTCCCAGACAGACGCGTGCATGCACAGACAAGGGTACAGACACACACACACACACACACACACACACAGGTGCCCCTTTGGAGCTCCAGCCAGCAATGCTCATCACGTTGCTTCTCCACAAGGCAGTGTGAGGTTAAGGTTAAGATCAAAGTTAAGGTTACCACTGATCTCAACGCCTACATCACTCACACGGAGGTGAAGGAATCCCATCAACCCATTTCTCCACAATAAAAAGGAACAACTCACGTGTATTTACATCCGTGAGAGCTGCCACAAACTGAAGGTATTTTTTCATCAGCGTGGTTTGGTCAACCACTGTGGCCCCTGGTGTTGCAACAAACGCCATTTTTTTTCCTTAGCTGGTTTGCTGCTCAAGAGAAAAGTATCATGTCCATGAGGTCGCGCAGCCTATGAAAAGAAGCATGTGATTAGACAACTTATGAAGAGGCACAGGCTCACCATCTCTAGGAAAGTCTTACCTAAATGTCTGTTAATCTAAATACCTTTCCATTAATTCAGAAAACAACACTATTTCCTCCGCTTTTCAGAAAATTAGTTACTTAAGTCCACTCTGTCTACTAATTTCTAAACATAATTTTTACATACAGATGCTTTTTTCTACCGTATGTCCACCCTTCCCTTGGCCAGGAGACAGCAAACCCTCTCTAAAGAGACAGACAGTAAATATTTTAGGCTTCGTGGTCTCTGTCACAACTCCTGAGCTCTGCTGTAGCCATACAGCAGCCATAACTTGTAAATGAACCATCATGGCTGTAACCCATAAATTTGTTATTTATAGACAATAAAATTTGAATTCCATTTGAACTGCATCATGAAATCATTCTTCGTCTGATGTTTCTTCCCCAACCACTAAAAAGTGTAAAAACTGGGAGCTCCCACTGTAGGGCAGTGGGTCAAGGATCCAGCGTTGACGCAGCTGTGGTATAGATCGCAGCTCTCGTATAGATCACAGCTGAGGCTCGGATTCTATCCCTGGCCTGGAAACATCCATGTCACAGGTGCACCCAAAAAAAAAAAACCATTCTTAGTTCATGCATTGTATAAACAAGCAACAGGCTGGATGTGGTCTGCTGACTATAGCTGGACCATCTCTGCATTAGGTGGCTGGTTCTCAAACTTCACTGTGCACTTAGATCAGCAGATGCCAAAGATGGACTGACTCCCAAGCTCCACCCAGAGACGGTGGTTGAAAGAGGAGCAGGGGAAGCTGTCAATTTTTGTCTGCACCTGGCACACTGTAGGCATCAAAAAACGGTCCCTGAATGAATGAATGAATGCTTCAAAAAACACCTCAAGGAGCTCCCATTATGGCTCAGCGGATTAGGAGTCCAACTGGTATCCATGAGTATGCGGGTTTGCTCCCCAGCCTGGCCCATTGGGTTAAAGAATCCCACATTGTGACTGCGGTGAAGGCCAGCAGCGGCAACTCCTATTCGACCCCTAGCCTGGGAACTTCCATATGCTGCAGGTGTGGCCCTAAATTAAAACACACACACACACACCTCCGTCAGTTGGAAACGGGCTGTGGACACCCCAGAGAAATGCAGCTCCAGACCGAAAAATAGGAGGAGACTTGGTTTCCATTTTAAGAGCCCTCCTCATCAGAGAACCTGGTGAAATTGCGTTTACTCTTCCTCCCTGGGTAGTTAACTGTCTCATTTCACTCTGCGGTTTCCTGCCTTGATGTTCTTCTTTCTTCCACACACCTCATTAACTCTTCTGCAGCCCTTACAGGAGCCCTGCCCACTGGAGACCCTCCCTGAAGCTCACGCTTCTGCCCCCGGGGCGAGGGGGACACCCAGACACCACTCCCCGGTGACACCAGAAGCCCTTCTCCGCTGCTGCGAGGATGCCCACCAGAAGCCCTTCTCCGCTGCTGCGAGGATGCCCACCAGAAGGCAGCAAGCGTCACCGGCGAAGCCACGGGAGGGATTCTGCCCGCCCTGCAGGAGGACCCGACTCCGGCTTCCTCGTCCGCCTCCCAACACCGAAGGCCCCCCGTCTCCCCATCGACCCGGGACCCAAGACGCAGGGCCGCTGTCCCTTAGCCCTCTCACTGCCTAAGAAACTTCGGGTCGTGCCCCAAACTTTTTCAAGGCTCGGAACCCCTTTTTCACCGAAGGCGTCAACGTCCCCATTTCCCAGGACCCCGAGAGGCCAGGCTCCTCTCCGCTGGGCCCTGAGGGAAGATGCCCCAAGCCGCCCGCGAGCTGGACAGCAGCTCCAAGACCCCGGAGGCCGCGGGCCCAGGCCTGGCTTCGGGCCCGGCCCAGGTGGGGAGGGCCCGAGCGGGCGCCGCGCCGGGCAAACGGCCCCGCCGCCCGGCCTGCCCGCCCGCCCGCCCGCCGCGCCGCGCCTGAGGCGGCAACGCCGGGCCAGAGGGGGCGCTGTCGTCGCCGCTACCTTCGCTCTCCGCGCCGGGGCGGACCCGCCAGGTGCCTGCGTGGAGGCCGAGGGGTGCCCGACCGACCGAGGGCGCCTCCGGGGGCCCGGAGCGCCAACCCCACGCTCGACCTCCCCGGTCGCAAACGGCCCTCGGCTTCCCTCCTTTTGTCGCCGTCCCCGGACACACAAGGCCCGCCTCCCCGGCCGGGCTACGGCGGGCGCCGAGGGCCAATTCCCGCGCCGCGAGCCCTCCGCCTCCCGGCGCTCGCCCCGCCCGGCCCGGCCGCGGCGGCGGTTGGAGGGCCGCCCCCGGCCCCCGCTGCCCGGACGGGGCCCCCGTGGGGGGTCGGAGGGGCCCCGGAGCCCCCCTCCGTCGCTGCGCGGGGCCGCCGCGCCGCAGAGGCCTCCCCACGCCGGGGTCCCGCCGCAGCCGCCTGGGCCGCCGCGCGCGCGGCTCCCGGGGCCGTTCCGCCGCTCTCCGGCGCCCGCCCGCGCTTACCCTGACCTCGGCGCCGGGCCTCCAGCAGCCGGGGCCCGCGACCCCCAGCCGAGCCCTCCCCGCCGCGACCGTCGCACTGCCCGCGCGCCGTCCCGCCCCCGCTTAAAGCGGCCGCGCCTGCAGCGGGAGGAACAGGCCCCGGCGCACCGCCCCCAAATGGGTGCGGCCTGGCCGAGCGGCGGGAGCAGGGAGGGGCGTCGCTCCGGGGTGGGCTCGGCCCTTTAAACCTCCGTCCGCGTGGGCGGGGCCGAGGGGCAGGGGGCAGGCGGGTGGCCCAGGTGCTTGGGCTCTTTTTGCCTCAGATCTCCTCGCAGGTGCCAGCAGGATGGGGAGGGAGGCTTGGGGGGCTGCGGAAACCCCACCCAAGGGGTGTCCTTAGCAGGCGGCAGTAGGGCCGGGGAACAGGCACCCCCTGAACTGAACGTGGCAGGCAGGGCGGGGTTTTCTCAGCCCCTCGGATTCTGGGGTCCTTCTTAGCCCGGGGAGGGGGAGGAGGTGAGGCGGGTCTTTGGGAAAGCAAAGGCTACAGACCAGACCCTGTAAGCAAAGGAGAGCCCAGGTGTTCGGCTGTGGCCGGCTTGGTCATTTGCTGCAGCTGCATCACCCCAAGGCTATAGACCACAGAGGCCTGCTTGCCCCTCCTACCCAACAGGGCAGAGGCCTTTGCCCAGAGAAATGATGAGAAGGGAGAATGGAGCCCAAGTGAGGTGGCAGGGGCCGGACCAAGAGACCCTGGAAAGAAAAGTTGTGTCGGGCCTCACCTACAGACTCCCATTTATGAGCCTAGTTGAATGATGAGCTGTTGTTCTTGGAAACGTGTGGTTCCCACGTGAACGAGACAGAGCAAGAAAGTGATGACCTGACCTACCTCCACCACCTCCAGGACCTGGCTGCACCTCGTGCCCCTTCCGGCCTGTACTCCCCTCCCCCCTCCATTGTTACTAACTCACCAAAATCTTTGTGTTCCCTTCTCAGACGGATACATTTCACACCTGGTAATAAATAGAGCTTGCAACTTCTGCAAGATAGACTGGAGGAAAAATGCCTTGCTCAGAGCTACGCTCCTTGCTTGTTTCCTGTTGCCCCTCAAGGATTAAGGCCCCCTGCTAATGTGCTGGGACTGCAAGTGGATGTATTTCGGACCAATTATGTCTGCCCAGGAGAAATAAAGCCGGTCAGAACCTTCCTTCCCCCAGGGAAGCAGTTTCCCACTTGCAAGCAAAATCCTCTCTGCTCCTCTCACCCACCCCCACCAAAAGCAGGAGGTTCAAAGTTGGAGAAAGCTGAAAAAAACTGAGGGCTAGAACTAGTGTGCTAACTGAGGTCGTTTAATAATAATTGGGGCAAGGGGTCAAGAAAAAAGCAGCAGTAGCAAATCCTTTGATAAGTTTCAGTTTAGTTGCATGGGATAGAGACCTACAGTTAGGCCTGCGGGAACACTGGTGAAATTCCCATGCTTCCCCACTGCCTTAGCTTCTACGAAAGTGCCGGTCATGTTGCCGTGATTTTTGCCTGTTCTCCTGTCTCTCTCTTGAGTTAGAGGTTGCAGAATGGTGTCACCTTCGTCCCTGCCAGATAAATGAGATCATGCCCCTCCTCTACTTAAAACCCTCCCGAAATTTTTCAGCTTATCCTCCTTCCCTGGCCCTGTGCAACCTCCCAACCTCATCCTTCGGGTTCCAGCCACAACAAGCCTTGCTGGACTGCCTGCCCACCTAGGACCTTTGCAGCTAATTCTCCTGCCTGTAATGTTTTTCCCTCAGAGGGACCAAACTGAGTCCTTGTCATCCTTGATGAGCTCAAAGGCCACCTCTGAGAGGCCTTTCTTAAGGCCCCAAATAAGAAAACCATTGCCCATTGGGTTGTGATGATTGTTGCATAACCATAAATGTAATAAAATTCATTGAGTTATTGATGTTTAGATTTTGTTTGTTTGCTTGCTTTTTAGGGCTGCCTCTGCAGCATATGGAGGTTCCCAGGCTAGGGGCTGAATCAGAGCTACAGCTGCTGGCCTACACCAGAGCCACAGCAACACAGGGGATCCCAGCCGCATCTGCGACCTACACCACAGCTCACGGCAACACCGGATCCTTATCCTACTGAGTGAGGCCAGGGATCGAACCTGCGACCTCGTGGTTCCTAGTTGAATTCATTTCAGCTTCGCCACAATGGGAACTCCTCATTGAGTAATTTAAAAAAAGAAAAAAGAAAGAAAGAAACCATTTTCCTCCTCCCATCTCTCATAACACTGGAATTTTCCTTAGAATCTGAAATTACTTTACTTATTTATCAGCTGTCTTTCCCTCCTAGACAGTAAGCTCCTTCTCAGTCTTTCTACATATCAATTCTCTTATCAGGAATTGATATGTATTCCTGATGCCCGTTGGGCTTGTCTTAGGCTGCTTAAGCTGCCATTAGAAAGCACCACACACTGTGGCTTAAGGAACAGAAATTTATTTCTCACAGTTCTGGAGACCGGGAAGTCCAAGATCAAGGCGTGACCAAGGTAGATTTCATTCTGAAGCCTCTTCTCTTGGCTTGTGGGTGGCCATCTTCGCACTGTGTACTCAAGGAACTGCTTTGTGCTTTCTCAAGAGAGAGGGCTCTGGTGTCTGTTACTCTTTTTCTTCTTTTTTTATTTTTTTTTTTTTTCTGGTCTGCCTGAAGATCCCGGGCCAGGGATCAAACCTGTACCACGGCAGTAACCCAAGTCAATGCATGGCGATGCCGGATCCTTAACCTGCTGCACCACAAGGGAACCCGGGTTCCTCTTCTTATAAGAAAAGCAGTCTTACTGGAATAGGGCCCCACTCTGACGACCTCACTTACCCTAAATTAACCTTTTAAAGGTGCTATCTACAAATATAGTCACTTTGGGAGTGATGCCTTAACATATGAATTTCTCAAGAGACACAATTCAGTGCATAAATGAATACAAAATTTGTACCCTGCTGGAATAACACTTTTTGAATGCAGAGGGCAGGGTCAGTTGAAACACTAAAAAGAATACAAGGGGGGGGCAAAATATTCACTCTGGTAGGCATGAGCATTCTGCAGAGGTGGTCTCTGCGTGCAGTCAATCAGGGCATGAGGCCTCAGCCTGCCCTGAGAGCCACCAGGAGGCCATGCTCCCTCCACGGTCCCCCCTTCGTGCTGGAGTCCCTGCTTCCCTTTGCCTCACCTGTTGGGCTTCTTGGAGGCTGGCCCTAAGGGTTCCACTCCTATGAAGAACTTTCCCCCATGACGAATTAAGAAATCCACCCCTCCCTGCCACATCTCTGTGGGTTTCAACCAGGTGACTGAGTGGGCTGAGGTCAGAAGATTCCAGCTGCCCTGACAGAAGCGAGATGCAGGTGTGGAGCCGTGGTAAATTCAACAAAGCCCTCGGCTTTGTCCCCTCCACACTAGCACAGGATTTGCCATGTGCCCCCAAAGCTGATCCAGAGCTGACCTGAGATGCAGCTCAGGGGCCCCCACTTCCCACAGCTGCATTTCCAGGGCAGAAACACGAGGACGTGTGGGAGGAAGATGGAGCCCTAGGGCTGCCACTCTTTCATTACCAAAAGGAGATCCAATTACACCATTTGCCTGGGACCAACAGACTAACCTGCTTAGAAACATTTTCAGCAACAAGAACTTCCATCAAGACAAGTGCTGTGAGGAATTCCCATTGCGGCTCATGGGGTTAAGAACCCAACCAGTATCCATAAAGACTCAGGTTTGATCCCCGGCCTCACTCAGTGCATGAAGGATCTGGCATTGCTATGGCTGTGGCTTAGGCGGGCAGCTGCAGCTCCGATTTGACCCCTGGTCTGGGAATTTCCATATGCTGCAGGTGTGGCCCTAAAAAGGGGCAGGCGGCCGGTGGGGGGGGGGGCAGGGAAGACAGGTGCTTTGAGGCGTTCCCTGGTGGCTCAGTGGATTAAGGAGCCAGTAATGTCATTGCTGTGGCTGGGTCACTGCTGTGGCGCAGGTTCGATCTCTGGCCTTGGGACTTATGCATGCTGTGGGCACAGCCAAAAAAATAAGAAAGAAAGAAAGGCAGACAGACAGGTGCTGTGAGAGCCCAGGAGAGGGAAAGTTTTGGGGGGAGGTGATAGCTATGGGGCGTTATGAAAAGAAAGGTCATATGAACATCAGCTTCATGGTGGTCCTGCCGGTGGCTTCTGTGACACAGATGAGATTATGTATGGCTACTGTAAAGTTATTCAATGTACTAATGTTACACATGAAAAGAAACAATAAATATTATTCCATTTAGGCATCTGGTACATTTTAAAAACCCTAACAACCAGACCTTTGAATAATGTTAAATATTTCAAACTCAATTTATAATCTTAACATACTATTTTCTTCTCAAGTACAATTTTCTTCTTAATTCTTGATGGCCAAGCAACATTCTTCCCAGTCCTTAAGCAATTCCAATGATGACAGCCAATACCGACTGAGTGCTTACCGTCTCCAAGCGCTGTTCCACTGGGTTAACTATCCTTACCATAGTCTCAGGGGGTAGGGACTATTAGCATCTTTTTTCTTCAGCTGTCCCTGCTTGTGAAGTTCCTGGGCCAGGGATTGAACCTGAGCCACAGCAATGACAATGCCAGGTCCTTAACCCGCTGCCCAGGGAGGGAACTCCTATTAATTCCTTTTTAAAAAGACGTGAACGGAGGCATCAGGAGGAAAGTGACGTTCTCAGGGTCACATGACTTTCAGAGAGACTCCAAAGTCTTCTGATTCTTAGGCCTGGTCTTTGCCTCCAGGATTTTCTGTTTGTTTCCTTTGGTTTTGTTTGGCAAGTACTTATGGCTTCAGACCAAGGATGGAACCCATGCCACAGCAGTGACAACACTTAACTTGCTGAGCCACCCGGGGACTTCTGCTCCCATGACGTTGACGGATGCTACAAGGGAGGGACATCTGTCTCGCACTTTTTTTTTTTTGTCTTTTTACCATTTCTTGGGCCACTCCCGCCGCATATGGAGGTTCCCAGGCTAGGGGTCCAATCGGAGCTGTAGCTGCCAGCCTACACCAGAGCCACAGCAACGCGAGATCCGAGCCGCGTCTGTAACCTACACCACAGCTCTCGGCAACGCCAGATCGTTAACCCACTGAGCAAGGGCAGGGATCGAACCTACAACCTCATGGTTCCTAGTCAGATTCGTTAACCACTGCACCACGACAGGAACTCCTGTCTCGCACTTTTAACCTTCCACACATTCACTCTAATCTGTCCCCCTCCATTGCAGTGAGATGGGGGGATGTAGCTAAGGGGGGCTGCCTCAGAGGTGCTTTCTCTCCCATGCAGCCCATCCTGCAACCCTGCTCCCATCAGCGCCCGCGGGGGGGGGGGGGCGCAGGAGGAGCCATCCAACCCCCTCCCTCTGGCTGGGATCCCTTGCCAAGCCGACAGCAGAGACAGAGTTGGGATCAGGATCCAGGCTGGAGGTGTCCAGTCTTTAAGGCGAGCCAGGCCGGCCACATTCTAGGGAAAAGGGAACTCTCCGTTCCGTTATGGCAGATGGAAGCGTCTGCTTAGGCCAAGGAGTGTTCAAGGAACAGCCTGGTCTCTCCTCATGGCGGTCATATGAGTGTCGCAAGGCTCTCAGTGACAGCGGTGTCGCTGTGGACCCAGGCATGTGCATAAGCCCCATTTTTCAGCCGGTGCAGAGAAGGTAAGCCGAGCAAAGGCATCAGTCCCAGCGCCTGTGCTTGGGCACCTGTTCTCAAGCCCCTCTCTCCAGAGGGACCCGGGGCCGCTGCCCAGCGCCAGGCACACAATAGGTGCCCAAAATGTCTTGAATGAGGAGCTGCATCTCCAAGCCGTGTGCGACGAGAAAGCACCTGGAGAAAGAGCCCAAAGAGGCCTACCAGAGGCTTCGCGGCGGTGCGCGCGCCTCTGGGGACGCTGAGTCAGAGCGGGCGGCGTGGGCACGGACGCGGGAAGGGAGGGGGCGCAGACTGGAGGAGCTGGGATCGGCAAGGGAGGGGGGCATCGAGGAGAGAAGAGAGGTGCGGCCAGGGGAAGGAGGAAGGGGGCGCAGAGGAGCGGGCCCGGGGAGGATCGTGGGGAGAGGCGGGGTGCGGCCACGGAAGGGAGGGCGCGAGGAGGGGGCGCTGCGCGGGTGACGTGGGCAGGGGTCGGCGCGGCGGCGGCGCGCAGCGACACAGCGTCCCAAGGCGAGGACGAGCCAGCGTCGCGCCCGCACCTCCCCGCTCACCCGGAGCCGCGCGCCCCAGGAGCGGCCGCCACCGCAGCCGAGTCGAGCCGCGTCTGCTCCGCGCTCCAGCCGCTCCCAGCGCTGCCATGGCCCCGGCCCTCTGGCCGCGGCTCTACCGCATCCTCTGGCTGGCCTGCCTCCTGCCCTTGTCCCCGGCTAGGGTGGCCGCAGGTAAGGCGCTGCTCCGGCCGGCTGCCAGCCCTCCCAGAGCCGCAGCGCGCCCGGGCCCTCGGGGCCGAGAGCCGGGGCTGCGGAGGCGACGCCGTGCGCCCCCGCGCCCCGCGCGCACCTTCCTCCTCCCTGCAGGCCCCTGCCGCGCGCTGCGGAGGGGAGCACGGCCAGCCTAACGCCGCGCAGCCCTCTCACCTGTCCCTTCACCCCTTCCCTCTGAAGTCACCTGGCGCTTGAGGGGGCTCCCCGCGCCCCTCGTTTCTGCTGCCACCTCCAGATCGACCCTGTTCTGGGAACCGCGCCATGACCGGGAGCATCCATCCCGCTGCCTGGGAACCTCGAAGCCGCGGGGGCGGGGGGGGGGGGTAGGACGCTGCGGGGAGGTAGGGAACGCGCGGGGTCCGTGGTCACGCCACAGCCCCCAGGGAGCAAGGCCAGGTTGCCCTCGGAGCAGCGTCCTTGCTTTAAAATGTCGCCTTATCCGGAGAGGCTTTCCACCCTGCTTTGTGTTGGCTTGGGCAAGGATGCGATTTTAGAGCCCAGGAGCCCAGTCTGCCATTTCCTCTCTGGGATCGATTTCCAAAATGGATCCCGGGCTGGTTCCAGTGGGTCGCACCCCGGGTCCCCCGGATGGTACTTCTAACACCCCCCACCTCCTCACCGCCTGAAGGCCAGCATTCACTTTTCTGCCCCATTTTGGCTACAAAAAACAAAAAACAAACAAACAAAAAACCCAGATTGGAAAGTTATTGGGGAAAAGAAGCTGGGACGTCAGCACCTGCCGGGTGGGTGTCAAATATTGGGTGTCAAAAAAATTATTATCCAGCATTTATCGTTTCCACTCCCCCCCCCCCTTAAAAGAATGGTGGAGAGAGGAAGAGAACTAATATAAACTTGTGAAATAAAACTTAAAAACCTGCATCTTAGAGTTGAATTAAGAGAATTTCCTGGGAATTGTGTTTGGTCAGGACCACCTGCTGCCCCCTGGGAATTCATAGAAATGGGGTCTCTTGTCAGTTAGGTTTACATGTGTTCAGTTAGGTTGACATGTGTTCAGAAATGAGCAATGTGGCCTAAATCACCACAAAAGAAAAAAGAAAGAAAGAAAGCAAAGAAAAGAAAAAAAAGGAGGGAGGGAATGAATTCTTTGGAAGTCATGTGTGGTTCCCAGCTTGGCCTACTGCACCCCATGATACAGTCAGAATAGCTGGGCATGGCTTTGGGGAAAACCCACAGGAGAAAGAGGGAGCTTCTGAAGCCCTTTCTAGCCTTCCAGGGTCTGGGTCAGCCCCCACCGCATGCTTCTTGCACTAGGGGTTGAAGTCAGAAGTTGGAGTCCTGGACCACCCATCAATTCCAGGTTATGTTGTCCAGACTTCAGACGTACCGTGGGAAATGTTTGGGGCTGTCTGCAAGTGCAGTGTGAAAAGGCTAATGTAGCCCTTTTCTAGAATGTTCAGGGCCCTATGGGCTGTGTTCAGGGAAAAATGTGCGTGCTCCAGGTGGAATGCCCAGGGGGCTTACTGGTGGGTGTTCTTCCACAGGTCAAGCTTGTGGCTGTTGCGACTTCGCTTCTTGCTTTGGCCCTTTCAGCTCTGGGTCAGTGGGGCACCTGTGGTGCTCCTAAGCTCCTGCCTGGCTCTTCAGTACTCCAAGGCCATGGAGTACTTGGGAGCCACCCTGACTCCCAAACTTGAAAAGGTGGATTCAGGTGGGTAGGTAACCCAGACCTGGGCTTGGTTCCTTCAGCCACAGGTGGCAGAGCCTTCCTGGTCCATTTCAGCCTGGATGTTCTGGACACTTCTGAGGCCCCAAGGACCAGGGGCAGCATCACCCAGGGGTTACAGGATACCTGCTTTTTCAAAAACAAGCCTGAGGAAAGTGCCCTTGGAGCCTCCAGCGTGCACACAGGTCGGGGGAAATGGGCTCCCAGGATCTGGCCAGTGTCTGCAGCAACACTCTGCCATTGGCACAGCTCTTCCCCACCCCCACCCCATCCCTCCTGCCGGCTGAGCCGGCTGCCCTTCTGCTTCCATTCCCCTGGCAACAGATCTGGGAGGTGTTGACATGCGCCTGTCTTGCTGCAGATGCTGGATGGCCATTAGCATGCAGCCGAATGTCCCTGCCACCTGCCAGCCTCGCTCTGGCCCACACTCCTCTCCTGGGGGTGTGGGGCGGAGGCTGCGTAGGCAGGAGTGACAGGGAGAAAGGAGGAGGTAGCCTTTCATTCCAAGGCAGCAGCCTGGCCAACGGCTGCTTCCCAGCTGGAGGGACAACCCACGGCCATGCAGATTTGCTCAGTGGCCTTAGGTAGTAGCATTATCCCCTGGGGGCCTCTGGGCACTCAGGTCCCTCAATGTCAAGTACTCATTGTGTTTTCTTGGAGAAACTGGTGTGTCTGGAATTCTCTCCTTGGGATTAAGACACTGCGGGTTCCTTTTGCAACGCCAGCCCCAGTGACTTAAACATCCAAAATATGGCCCCAAGGAAAGGAATTCAGAACAGGGAATGTGTGCTGTGGGGGAGAAAAAAGGCTGGAGCCAGGGTCCCCGGTGGGGGCGGGCAGACACTCACCTCCCAGTTGTGCTGAGTCCAGCCCGTCTCTCGAGAGCACCTCAAGGGCAGGGGGCAGGTCCTGTACTTCTGGGCCCTCCCAGCAGCTGAGAGGTGGGGCCCAAGGAAGGGGCTCAGTCTGCAGACATGGGTGAAGAGGTTCCTAGGACGGTGCCAGCTGCGCGGTGCCCTCCTTCCTCCAGGTGCCACTCCCCAGCATAGTGTTGAACACCTGCTGTGAGCCAAGCACTTGGTTAGGCTGGGGGGAGCTGGAGGTGACCCCAGAGTTGTGATAACTGTGTGCTCAGGCTGTCAGGAAAGCACTGAGGCGGCGAGAGGTTCCGGGAGGGCTTCCTGGAAGAGGTTATATCCACAGGCAAATAGATGAAGACAGGCCATAGGGACCGCATGTGCAAAGGCCCTGAGGCCAGGAAGGACAGAGCATCTTGGGGGAGGGGGACTGCAAGGGTTAAAGGGTTAAGGCTACAGCATGGATGTGCCAAGATGTGAATCTGGTCTCCAGCCACTCCGAGGCCGGCTGAGGATGGATTAATTGTGCAGGATGCTCCTTGGGGTGGCTGAGTGTAGGGTCGGCTGAGAGGCCAACAGTCAGCGATGGGATGTAGCAGGAATCCATCCAGATGGGGCTGAAAGCGGGCCATAAGCAATGGTAGTTGCAATGGAGATACGGAGGTAGGTGGCAGAGGTGGTAGGTGGTAGGTTTGATTCTTGGGATCTCTGGGTCCTCTGATCCCGACATGGAGTGATGGGTAAAGAGAATGGCGGGTTTGGGAGAGGAGAAACCCAGAGAGTCCAGAGTACCACTACCCAACAGAACATTGGGGGCGGAGCAAAGGTTCTTCAGCTGTGCTTTCCCGGAGGGGAGCTGCTGGCCACATACAATCGAGTGTTTAAAATGTGTCCAGTGCCATGGAGAGAACTGGGTTTTTAGTGGTAATTACATTTCTGTAATTAACTTACAGTTAATCTTAGCTGCACAGTGGTTGGTAGCTACTGTGTTACTCAGTAGAAACTAGGTCTAGGACCCGGGAGCACTTAGGAGGCTGGTGGGGTGGGTGTGTGGCCAGGAAGTGAAATGAGCAGAGGGGAGCTTGTGACCCCCTTCTCCCTTCTGCCGAGGCGTCACTGCTGCAGGCTGGACAGTCTCACTCCTCGAGCCCTTCAGAGATCTCACTGGAAGAGGAAAATGACAAGTCCCAGGAAAGTAGTTACCAAGACATGTGGTAGTGCTGTTGACAAGAGGGAAGGCCTCTAGAAATTCGAATAGACCTGCTCAAGGGATTATCCTGCAAATATTGACATTCACCCTAGTGCGACTGCACGTACGCTTTTGATGTGTTGTCAGGTGGAAAGAAAGTCATTCCGGGAGTTCCAGTTGTGGCTCAGTGGTTAATGAATCGGACTAGGAGCCATGAGATGGCAGGTTCGATCCCCAGCCTGGACAGTGGGTTAAGGATCCGGCGTTGCTGTGTGCTGTGGTGTAGGTTCCAAACGCAGTTCTGATCCTGCGTTGCTATGGCTGTGGTGTCGGCTGGCGGCTACAGCTCCAATTGGAGCCCTAGCCCGGGAACCTCCATATGCCACAAGTGCGACCCTAAGAAAAGACCAAAAAAAAAAAAACCAAAAAAAAAACCTGAGAAACAAAAAACAAAAAACTTCTGTGCATGAAAAAGAGCCACGAGGACAGCACCATGACAGCGGCTATTGTCTTTGGGAGACAGGGTCATAGGACACTTCTCATGTTTCTCATGCTCATGTATTACTTTCGTGATGGAAATAAACCTAATTTTTAAAATCTTACCTTATTAGTATGATAACACCTGCATCTGTCTAAAGCAGTTGAAGAATAATGGCTTTGGAAAATGCCTGATACAGAACTGAAAAAACAAGAGCAACCATGGAATACATACTCTCAGAGTAAAAGCATCATAAAAAAAAAAAAGAAGGAAATGTCCAAATATGGTAACAGTGGTTGTTACTGATTATCTATTTTTTATTTTTTTGTCTTTTTGCCTTTTCTAGGGCCGCTCCCATGGCATATGGAGGTTCCCAGGCTAGGGGTTGAATCGGAGCTGCAGCTGCCAACCTACGCCAGAGCCACAGCAATGCGGGATCTGAGCCGTGTCTGCGACCTACACCACAGCTCACGGCAACGCCAGATCGTTAACCCACTGAGCAAGGCCAGGGATCGAACTTGCAACCTCATGGTTCCTAGTCGGATTCATTAACCACAGAACCACAATGGGAACTCCCTGATTATCTTTATTTTTATATATTTATTTTGTCTTTTTAGGGCCGCACTCTTGGCATATGGAAGTTCCCAGGCTAGGGGTCTGATCGGAGCTGTAGCTGCCGGCCTACACCACAGCTACAGCAAGGCGGGATCCAAGCAGCGTCTGCGACCTACACCACAGCTCATGGCAACGCCGGATCCTTAACCCACTGAGCAAGGCCAGGGATCGAACCTGTGTCCTTACAGATCCTAGTCAGATCCATTTCCACTGAGCCACGACAGGAATGCCTTACTGATTAATTTTTTTAAAAAATTTTAAATGTTATACCTTTCTCTATTTTCAGGTTACAAGTAGTCTTACCTTCAGCGTGTTGGTCAGGAGGGAAGTGGTATTTAAAATAAGCTCCTTTTTTTTCTTTTTTCAAGTTTGATTTTTTTTTCTTTATAGCTGCATCTGCGGCATATAAAAGTTCCTGGGCCAGGAGTCAAATTGGAGCTGCAGCTGCCAGCCTACACCACAGCCACGGCAAGGCAGGATCCAAGCTGCCTCTGCAACTTGTACTGCAGCATGCCGCAATGCCGGGTCCTTAACCCACTGGGCAAGGCCAGGGATGGAACCTGCATCCTTAGAGAGACAATGTCGGGTCCTTAACCCACTGAGCCACAGCAGGAACTCCAAAGCCCTCTTACTTGGCCTTCATTCCATGTGCTCCAGGCCCTGTTCTCTGTCTGCAACCCCTAAGACTAATTCCCAGGGTCCCTGTAAGAGCTGCACCTCCAATATTTCAGTTCAAGTTCCCCAAGGAGTCGACCCAGCTGGAATCCCAAAGCTCCAGCCTTGGCCCTGGAGGAATCCTGGAGGTCCCCCAGAGCTCTGGAGTCTGATGGAACTTTCTGTGATAATGAAGAGCTGTATCCACACCATCCACTGCAGTGACCCACAGTCACACTTGGCTCTTGAAATTTGGCTCGTGCAACCCAGAAAGTGGGTTTTCAGTTTGTTTCATTTAAAATGAAGCTTCGAGAGCCCCAGACGGTTAGTGGCTACCACCTTGGGCAGGTGCAGATTTCAACCCTCTCACTTTAGAGATTTAGGAGCTGATGCCCAGAGAGAAGGGGGCTCTGCTTGCATCAGAGTGGCCCTTCCTCCCAGGGCCTGTCCTGCCATTGGCAAGGCGTGAGAACCCTAACGGGGTCCAGGCTCAGCTTTGTGCTTCAAACTGGAAGTTTGTTTGACGTGGGAAGATTTATCCAAAAGAGCAGGTGATGGGAGGGGCATTTCTTAGCAGCAGTGGCTCCTCCTGTGACATGCCTTGGGAATCATAGCTAGGACGTCTAGCCAGGTCAGGCGCTTGACACACACACACACACACACTCTCCCTCTCTCTCTCTCTCTCTCTCTCTCTCTCTCTCTCTCTCTCTCTCTGTAAGGCCCAGCTTGGCTGGCATGAAAAGAAAATATAAAATGGGGACACTGGATGGGGTATGTGTTTGGAGTTAGTCCAGTCTGGGTTTGAATCCCAATCTGACAGTGAACTAATCAGATGAGCCTTGGTCGTGTCACTTGGCCTGTCTGGGCCTCAGTATCTCCACCTGTAAAAGAGAATAAAGAAGCCAGCCCCAGGAGTTCCCGTCGTGGCGCAGTGGTTAATGAATCCGACTAGGAACCATGAGGTTGCGGGTTCAGTCCCTGCCCTTGCTCAGTGGGTTAAGGATCCGGCATTGCCGTGAGCTGTGGTGTAGGTTGCAGACGCGGCTCGGATCCCGCGTTGCTGTGGCTCTGGCGTAGGCCGGTGGCTACGGCTCCAATTCGACCCCTAGCCTGGGAACCTCCATATGCCCTGGGAGTGGCCCAAGAAATAGCAACAACAACAAAAAGACAAAAAGACAAAAAAAAAAAAAAAAGAAGAAGCCAGCCCCGGAGGGCTGAAACCCTCCTGATGCTCCCTCCTGAAACACAGCCTCTTTTTCTGGGCTCCTAGGCCTGTATGAGCTTCAACTCACCACCGATGGCCCTGCCACCACGGGGGCAGAGGTGACCATCACGGCCAGCCTGGTGGCTGATGACAACGGTAGCCTGGTCCTGCCCACCAGCACCCACTTCTACCACTTCCACTGGATCCACACCCCGCTGATGCTCACGGGGAAGACGGACGAGCCCTTCAGCTCCACCATCCGCGTCGTGGGCAACGTGGCCGGGGACTTCCCGGTCTCCGTGTGGGTCACAGCGGCCGACTGCAGGATGTGCCGGCCTATGGCCAGGAGCTTCCTCGTTCTCCCCATCACAGGTGAGGACCTCTCCTGCTTACTGGTCTGCCCTCAGACTCTCGGTACAGAGAAACCATCTGGCCTGGATAATAATCACATACATGCAGATTAGACCCATGGTCCCTTTACTGCCATCAGTCGAGCTAACAAAGTACCAAAAAATGGTAATACCTAGTGCTGGCAGGGCTGTGCTGAAATGGACACTTAAAGTATATATTGCTACTCTGGGTACAAATTAATACAGCCTTTTGGAGAGCAGCTGATCAATGTGTGTTAGTGATTATAAATTATCTTACTCTTTGGCCTATTCCCTCTCTCTCTCTCTCTCTTTCTCTCCCCCCCACTTCTTTCCTCCCTCCCACCCCTCCCTCCTTCCAAGAAGTCCCTGCTTTCTTGAAGTTTTCAATCTATTAAAGAACTTATCTTTGGGAAACAAACCTCCATTCGGGTAATGGCTTATGCACAAAGATGTTCTTTGCAGTTTTTACAGTAACCGAAGAAAATACAAACAAGCTAAGTATGCGACCATAGAGGGACAGGTTAAGTATACTGATATAATTTGTTTAAGGAATAATAATGACCTTTACAGAGAGTTTGGTATAGCCTGGGGGAATACTCAAGCTTGTAAAATAAAAAAAAAATAAAAAATCAAAATACAAAATTCGATAACCAAATTGACCAACTGTCAAAATTTGATAACCAGTTTGGTCAACAGGTGTGTAATATATTTATAGCTTAAACACATATATATGGATACTTTGCATTTCTTCAGAACGTCAACAGTGGCTGGGTTTGTATGGTAGGCATTTTCCTTTCATGCCACTTTTCAGCAGTTTCCAAATGCGCTTTATTAAACATGTCTCACTTTCTGCTTTTGTGATGGAAAAAAAAAAATCAGCTCTTACATTTTTTTTCAAGGAGGAGACACAGAACGGTGTTTCTCACCTAGCCCAGCACACTGGGTGTGGACATGCGGTCGGTACAACTGCTCATTTTTTCTAGACTCATCTAATACTTGGACATATGTCCCCACACTTGTTTCCAAAACCTGTGCGTTTCCGTCTGGTCCTGGGCATCACTTGTGCCAGAAAGTTCCGGGTCGTGGTGAACGGGGTGCAGCAGTGGAACTGCACACGTGACACGTGCTGTGAGCCTTCACCGGTGTCCGTACAGGAGGGGCAGTGCCTTGGAGTGGGGCGTGTGCCTCTGTGTTCGGTGACCTGCAGGGTCCCCTCTTGCCACCCCTCGGCTGTGAGAGCCAGGAGGTTGGGGTGGGGGGGTGAGGGGGGTGGGAGAGGCTGGCGCATAGCTCCCCGCTCCCTCCACCTCGGTGACCTCATCCTTAATCTCTCTCCCAGAGTTCCTGGTGGGGAGCCTCGTTGTCACTCAGAACACCTCCCTGCCCTGGCCCAGCTCCTACCTCACCAAGACGGTCCTCAGAGTTGCCTTCCTCCTCCATGACCCCAGCAACTTCTTCAAGACGGCCTCGTTTCTCTACAGATGGGACTTTGGAGACGGGTACGTCCTTACCCCCTTGATGCCCCACAGTCTCGGCTCCGTCGTCCCCTGCAGAGTGCTCTCTGCCCTCCCATTGTCACCTGCTCACTCTCTGACTCCAGACATGCCTTGTGCACCTGCTCTGTGCTAAGCTCGGGGTACACGGGGACCAGCGCGAGCCAGTCACAGGACTTGCCTGGAAGGTGCCTGCAGCCTAATAGAGGGGGTCATCAGTGCCCCAAACGGCCCTGTAAGGCAGGTCAAGGTAGGTCTGGAGGGACCCAGCCAGCTGATGGCACGTGCCATTACACGCACATGCTAGAACCCATTTTTCCTTTCTCCTCCTCTCCAGACAAGCCAGCTGGGGCAGGCAGGTTGGGAGGTGGGAGTCAGTCAAGCACATGCAGAAGCAGGCAAGACCCCGTGTGAAGAAAACCACAGAGCTCCTAAGACGTAGCAAAGATTTCAGTAAGTGGGTCTATACACCATGTCCAGGAGGGTGAGTTTTAATATCATAAAGATGTCCATTTCCCCCCAGTTATTCTGTAAGTTTAAGGCAAATCCAGCAAAAATTCCAATAGGAATAATTTTTGGAATGGGGCAGAGATTCTATAGTTCATCCAAATTTTATGGACAAATTATATTTTTACACATATATGCACACATATACACGTAATGTATATACACACACACATATGTGTATAAAAAAACTTACATATATAACCATTACTGTATAAAGAGCATCAGCAAGTCAACCAGAAAATGTGTAATATTTCCTTTAACAACCACACTCTGTGAATGGTTTTGTCACGTAAAGAACATCTGTCTCAAACCAGGGGACAGTCTCCTCCCCTATTAGCATTTCCAATTAATGCTCCTAATTAATTAATTTCACGTTAAAGACTTTTTTCACTCTTGCTATTGTAACTGAACACTTTTGACTAGCCAGTGAACTAGAACAAGAAAAAGAAATGAAATATAAATGGTATAAAAGAGGAGACAAAAGTCCTACCCATGTGACAATACTGCTTCCCTGGAAGATACAAGAAACTCAATTGAAAAATCTCAGAACTAAAATGAGGTTTGAATAATATGGCTGGTTACAAAACAAAGATTCTTAGCTTTTTCCAACAGCAGGAAATACTTATAAAACGTAAAAACGGAGAGAATAAATTTAGCCTAAAATTGTAGGATTTATGTGATTAAAAGCACAAATTATACTGAGCATCTTAACAGGTCTCAAAAATAAAGAGAGAATTTCTCAATATTGTAAGGAAAAGATTGATGGAAAAGCAGAATGATGAGCGGTGGTGGGAAGAGGGATTGGAAATGCATACATCAATATATTTTGAAAGCTGCATGTAATTTGCAGCAAGAAAGGACAGCTGAATGGAATGGAATAGAAAAGGCAGAAACAAACCTAAGTTTATATCCATATGTAGTATATGATAACAGTGGTATTTCTCACCATTGAGTAGTGATAGATTATTTAATAAATGGTACCAGGGTAGCTGGTTAACTATTTGGAAGAAAAACGATCTAATCCTGAACAAAAGCAATTCCAGATAGATTTGAAATAGTAAACATAACGAACCAGGAATAGATTGTGATATAGATGATGACTTGCAATTGGATAGTTTGGCAGTGGGAAAGGCATTTCTAAGAGTAAAAATAAAAGGGACACACTATGAAGGGAAAAAATGCTAAATTTGGCATCATCAGATTTGAGTATGAAAGAAAAATTAAAAAATAAAGGTTAAACTGGGGAAAAATATTTGGAAGGTATATAATAGGTGAAGGTTTGACAAACTTCATATGTAAAGAGCATCAGCAAGCCAACAAAAATATTTTCTTTAAGAAACATCCTTTTGAAGTGATTCGGGTAATTGGTGGGGAAAAGCATGATGTCAGATAATTTTTTTTTTTTTGGTCTTTTGTTGTTGTTGTTATTGTTGTTGTTGTTGCTATTTCTTGGGCTGCTCCTGCAGCATATGGAGGTTCCCAGGCTAGGGATTGAATCGGAGCTGTAGCCACCGGCCTACGCCAGAGCCACAACAACGCGAGATCCGAGCCGCGTCTGTAACCTACACCACAGCTCACGGCAACGCCGGATCGTTAACCCACTGAGCAAGGCCAGGGACCGAACCCGCAACCTCATGGTTCCTAGTCGGATTCGTTAACCACTGAGCCACGACGGGAACTCCATGATGTCAGATACTTAATATGTCATCTCAAAACCTGTGATGGAGGTGTGATTCTTTCTGTTTTACAGACGAGAAAAGTAAGGTGTAGAGTTCTGTAGATAGGAAGTCTGGAGCTAAGATTTAAAGCCCAGTCTGTCTTAACTCCAGAGTTCCTGCTTTCTCTCCTCCCCAGATCATCCCTGCCAGACATGGCCTTTCCCAGATTCCTGGCTGGGAGGCAGGTCACTTCCTGACAGGGGACAGGTGCCTGTTGCCAGGAGATCTCCCACCTGTAACTTATAAGTACAATGATGATCAGCCGCCACTCTACTCAGGCACAGCTGACCTCGTACCCTGGCTGGCTCTGGGGACTGCTGCCAGGATGACATTTTTGCTCACAAGGCATTGGTAGCTGAAGGTGTCACTATGCAGCCACCCTGGACAAGTCACGGTCAGCCACTCGGAGAGGTCATGTGTGTCACTTCTGTCATCTCCTCCCTGTCGCCTTACAGCACCCTGCTGGTGACCAACGATGCCACAGTCTATTATAACTATTCCATCATTGGGACCTTCACCATGAAGGTCAAGGTGGTGGCGCAGTGGGAGCAGGCGATGCCAGACGCTGGGAAGGGCACTATGCAGAAGACGGGTGACTTCTCTGCCTCGCTGAAGCTGCAGGGTGCGTCTCTGAGGCTTGGCTCAGCCCACTGGAGAACCCCGGGTACCACTCCTCCCAGGGTTGGGTCACATGCAGATCAGAGTAGCTCCCATTGGGGACTAGGCTGAGCTCAGATGCACAGCCTCATGTCTGTTGCCCTGGCAGCCCTCTGAGTGGTCTGTCATTACCCCACTTCTCAGAGGGCACTGAAGGCCATGGAGGAGGTCAGGTGGCCATGGAGTGGCAGAGCCAGGATTTGAAGCCAGGCCTGCCTGCGCTCAGAGTCTGAGCCTGTGCCCAGCCACTGCGCTGTGAGTTGGTACCTTCCATCCCTGCTTGTTCCCTGGTTACCTTGGCGAGTGGGGGCACAGGGGCACCTGCAGTATGTGTCTCAGTTGTGCCGCGGTGCGTGCTGATGGGGTAGCTGCCTCTCCCTCCTCTGCGCAGCACCCATGGTGGGGGCAGGTGGTGGTTGTCCTAAGCCAGCCCCAGGTCCTGCTTATCAGGGCCCCGCCTGCTTCCTCCAGCTCCCTGTCTCTGAGAAGCTCCTGCACCTGCTGCTGAGGGGGAGGCAGGACTTGGACGTGCCCTGGGTGTGACCTGTGACCTGCCCTTTGGGGAGGGCCAGGAAGAGGACAGCATGGTTGTCACACAGCCCCAGGGCCCCAGGAGCCCAGCGACAGCTCTGGTCAGCCACCAGGTCTAGCGAGGTCTCCTCTGCCTTTCAGAAACCCTTCGAGGCATCCAGGTCTTGGGGCCGACCCTAATTCAGACCTTCCAAAAGATGATAGTGACCTTGAACTTCCTGGGGAGGTGAGTGAAGCCCCGAGCATGCGGGGCGTGGCCCCTGGTCCTGCCCACAGCCCCCTCAGAGGCTCCTGAGTTGTCTCCCTCCCTGAGGGGCCCCACGGTGGGGAGCTCGCCCAGGGATGGTGCCCCCGTTGACCATGGGGTGGTCACGGTCCTGGCTGCATCCTCAGGGCCCAGGGGAGGGAGCCCGGGCCTGGCTCCTGCCAAGATGCCATTAGGCCAAGAGGTGATGAGACGCCGAGATGCGGGGCGCATTCTCCCCATAAGGGAGCCCCTCTCTGGGGGCACTGGGCTGGATGGAGCTGCAGAAAAGAGTGGTCAGGGCCCAGCCCTCCAAAGACTTTGGTGGGAAAGACCAACCCCACCCAGCTCCCCAACAAAGGGGCCCTCAGAAGGAGGCCGGCTAGACCAGGAGGGGGCAAGGCGGCCAAGGAGGGAGGAAGACAAGCCCAGGGGCTGACGGGTCAAGTGGCGTGAGTGTGTTTTTCTCAGACCTGGGGTTGTGTGAGTCAGGAATGCTCACTCGAAAATCCTCAGATGGAGCTGCATTTTCCAGATTCTGAGCCTGCGCTGTGGCAGGCAGATAACCTGGAATGCCCTTGCCTCCTTTAAACCTATCAAAATCCTACTGAACCTTTCAGACCCTCCTCGAATGCCACCTCCTCCAGGAAGCCTTCCCTGACTTCCTCACTAAGAACGTGCTCGCCTGTCCCTGTGCTTCCCCAACACGCTGCATGCATCACTGGCTCATTCATTCTGCCTTGTTCAGCCCTCTGTCCATGTCCCTGACCGGCCTGGCATCCCCTCGCGGTCCCAGGTTCTCTCCCATGTATGACCGTGTTCCCAGGAGGCCAGGGTGGCCGGGCGTTCTGTCCTGGACACAACATAGAAGTTCCTGACCACCTGGCCTTCCTTGAACGTGGTCTGTGCGCACTCTCCTCGCTGAGCTGATGCTGAAACAAGGCCCCCTTGTCCTGCAGCCCCCCGCTGAGCGTGTGCTGGCGTCTCAAGCCCGAGTGCCTCCCGCTGGAGGAAGGGGAATGCCAGCCGGTGTCAGTGGACAGCACGGCGTACAACCTGACCCACACCTTCAGGGACCCTGGGGACTACTGCTTCAGCATCCGGGCCGAGAATGTCATCAGCAAGACACACCAGTACCACAGGATCCAGGTGTGGCCCTCCAGTAAGTGACCCCTCGCCCCTGACCCCACAAAAAAGGCAGCACAGCCGGGTGGCCCGGGCATCGCCACCCAGGCGCTGCCCTCAGCCAAGTCCACCAATGAACAACCCGTCCCAGCAGCACTAGCATCATCAGTTACGCGCTGGGCCCCGACTGACACCTCTGACTGATTGCTCATAGCGCTGCCACCAACACCTGCCCTAGCCCCGCCCCCCACACCAGCACCCTCAGTTCCAATACCACCAGCAGTAACAACAGCCACTCAGCCGCTGCTCGCCAACTTGCCCAGCACCACTGCCACCGTCACCACATGCTACAGACAGCTCTCCCAGCATCTTCGAGAGCCAGGGACCATGCTGTCATTGTCCACCATCAGCACTGCCGTTAGCGCCCCTGCCACCTGCTCCTGCGCCAACCACTTGGTCCAGCGCCATCCATACCGTGCTGTCTCGGTGGCATCCCAACTTCAACTCTCCTGTAGTCCCCACCATCACTGTCAGTGCCCCTCCCACATGTCACCATGGCCATGCTTGTCCCCAGCACACACCCTCCCTCCTTCGTCGCCATCACCCCCACCCCGTCACCTTGGCACTATTGCTACCGCGAAAGTAAGCATCTCCAGCTGTGACTGTGCTGGACTCACCAGGTTATATCATGAGTCTCCCAGGGAATGTGAGCAGCTCGGAAAGTATGCAAAACGGGAGTTCCCTAGTGACTCAGTGGATTAAGGACCTAGCATTGTCACTGATGTGGCTCGGGTCATTTCTCTAGTGTGGGTTCGATCCCTGGCCCGGGAACTTCTGCATGCTGTAGGCACGGCCACAAAAGAAAAGTATGCAGTACAGTCCTTCTTATTCATAAGGGGACCCACCCAACCCCGCAGAAGACCTTTCCACAAACCAGCGTGAGGTCCAGCCACCCGCTTATAGCCACAGGACTGGTGGATGGTGGCATCAGGGCAGCCTCTTCTTACCCCAGAAAACAGCTTTCTTATGTCGAGGAGAAATAGCATCCTGGAGCCCTAAGGGATGGTCTTTCAATGCCCAGCCAGGTCGCACCCTGTACGGAACAAAAGAGACACCCTGCCGGCCAACTGCACTTGTCCCCAAAGTTGGCCCTGTAAGGACACCAGATGCCATCACCATCCCCTCTGGTTTCCCCAGTCCCTCTGAACCCTTAAACAGATGCCACACTCCACTCTGGGCCCTGGCTGACCTTGTGGGTCAGATAGACCCTGTGACCTGTGGGCATCACTGGAGGCCTTGTGCCCTGCCTCCCCCAGCACCTCTTGGGCACCAAGTGCCCAGGATGCCCCTGCATTCTGTGGAGAAGACAGCACTACAGGTAATCGATGCCACCTTTTCTTGGTGGGAATGTCCTCATGGCATACGGTGGTGTCTTTACCAGGAGGAGGATGAGGGAGGTGTGAGAAGGTCCCCGCACTTGCTGATCACCTGCCTCCTTGGTCGTATCCCCATGGAAGCCTCACGGGTCAGTATTATTGACATTACCCAGGCCAGGATTCGAACCCAGGACCCCCTGATCCAGACTCTGGGCTTGGCTTGCTCTGCCATGTGGTTCCCTGGCAACAGGATCAGTAGGTGAGCCCAGAGCTTCCAGAAGGCAAAGCTGCAGCAGAAGTCCCAGGGTTGCTTGGGTGTCCTCACAGCTTGGCTTCCCTTCCCCCACACGTCACCCAAGAGAGCAAGGAGGAAGCCACGCGGTCTTCCCTGGCCTAGACTCGGAAGTCAAACATCATCCGTCCATCCTATGCTGCTTGTGAGGAGCAAGTCACTCTAACTCCAGCCCACACTCGGGGTGGGGAACGGAGCTGCACCTGGTGAAAGTGACTGTCAAGCAAGACATTCAACCCCCCTCCCCCGCTACACCCCAACTGGGTTTTCATGACATTCTGGGCTTGCCCATTGGGGTGGCCTGGTTGGGATGCACGTCAACGAGGAGATAAGCCCCAGTGGGCTTTGACTGCTCTCTCCCCCGTGCCGTCTCCTCCCGAGAGCCAGTGTCCAGCACCAACGAGCCAAGCTCCCCACTGCCCTCTCTTTCCCTCCCAGGCATCCAGCCGGCTGTCTTTGCCTTCCCATGTGCCACGCTCATCACCATGATGCTGGCCTTCATCATGTACATGACCCTGCGGAATGCCGCTCATCACAAGGACCTGGTGGAGGTGGGTACTCGGCGGGCGGGGGGCTGGGCTCCAGGGCCCGGACGGGAGAGGATCTGTGCAGAAGGCATGGGGCCCAGGGTGTCAGGGCCAGGCCCTGGGGCTGGGGGTGATGTCCCCAAGAGGCATCCATGCATAGAGCCTGATGGATGGCTTAGCTGCTTCCAATGTGACTCACCGCCATCTCTGCTTGCCCTTTGCCTGGCAGCCATGCCCATGAGCAGGTATGGAAGAGGGCAGTAGAAAGAGGTGGAGACCCAGAGAGCCAAAAAGCCAAAGGCACAGAGAAACTCTGTGTGGCACCAGAAGGGTGTTCCTGGGCACACCGCCACCAGGCAGCTGAGCTCGTAAGGCCACCTAGACAGGCACCTGAGCTCACGGGGCCACCTGATGGGGCTCCTGGCGGGTGGGCGGGTGATTGACCCGTGGGGTTTTGTTCACCATAGGTGGCTGATTTTGACTTTTCCCCCATGTCTGACAAGAACCCGGAGCCACCCACTGGGGTCCGGTGCTGCTGCCAGATGTGCTGCGGGCCCTTCTTGCTGGAGACGCCCTCTGAATACCTGGAAGTCGTCCGCGAGAACCATGGGCTGCTGCCGCCCCTCTACAAGTCGGTCAAAACTTACACGGTGTGAACGCCCCCAACCCCATTTCAGCGTTAACTGACTGCCGGACAGGGTGTTTGGGGCAGGGTGGGGCAGGGAGGTACATGCCGCCCAGCAGGGGGGTTCACGTTCACGTGTGCAGGGCATCCATCTATACAGTCCAGCCACCTCCACATGCCCTCCTTGGTCACTGCCCCCCAGCCATCCGTCCATCTGTACAGTCGTAAGCCCTTCTCAGTCTCCCATCCTGGCCTTTGACGAGGCCCCAGGTCTTTGAAGAGATTCCGACACTGGATGTGGTCCCCCTTCTCTCCTAGGTGTGCCCAGCTGTCCCTCACCCGTTCTTCCCTGTGGGCACATTTGCCATCCATCCGGGGTTCATGCTTCCCTCCCCCAGGCAGCACTGCCCAGTCAGAGAGCTGGGAGGAAGCTCACAAATGGTTAATTTAAGGCTACATCACGAACAGTACAGAGACAAGCGTGCACACACGTCACACAGACACTTCAGATCATTTCCTCTGTATCAGTTAGTTGTGCGCTGGGATGTTCCCGGAACCAGAACTAGAAGGAAAGCTGACCTTTCCCACGTGGCCCCGACCGCTCTGGGCCTGGTCCCTCCTTTGGGTGCTGCGCCTGTGGCTACTGGGTCCCCATTCCCAGAACACCCTGTTCCCTGCCTGCTTGGGGGTTGCATGGGGGCAGGGCGAACGCCTTGGGGGGGGGGGGGCAAAGTGCTTTAGAAATAGCACCTTCTTTATTGAGAGCATGTTAAACGTTCATTGAGGAAAAGGCTTTGCAGCCAAAGAATAGTCGAGCCAGGAGGGCCTGGGCACCCTATGGGGGTGGGGGGCAGTGTTCTTGCCACCCCCGCTGCTCCCAGGGTGGCCTTGAGAAAGAAGAGGCAAGACTGGATGGAACCCGGGGTGGGGACCAGCCCACTCCTCTCCCTTTGGCCCAGGGCCTGGGGGAGGCAGAGCGTTGCAGAGGGCGTGTTCTGGGTGCAGGAGGAGATATGGTGAGGCCCCCACCTACCTGTGCAGGAGTGGGGAGCAACCCGGGCCTCTTTGGGGAGGGGAGGCAGGTCCCTGGGGGCCTAGCTCCGTTGCTGTAATCATTTGCTCTTGGACTTTGTGCTGAAAACAGCATTCCCACTGTCGTGCAGCTCATTCTCATGAAATCCTGCCATTATTGCTGAATAAAGCTTGTGTGCTCTGACTATAGCCCAGGATGTGCCGGAGGCGGGGGCGGGGGGGGGCGCGGTGAGCAGAGTCTCTTTTCTGTGCATGGAGGTTTGGGTCTTGCAAGCATCAAGAGCAGTTCTCAGACACAGCAGCACGTCCCCGTCATGTGCCCTGGATGGAGCTGCTGTCTGGGACCTCGGGTGTGGGGCAGGAGTCCTTGAGCTACCGCTTGGGTTCATCCATCACAGACGGTCAGGATTCTGAGAGCCTCCCGGAGGGGGGCCCAGATCCAACATGCAGCCCAGTCGGAGACTCTGGGGTGGACTCTGGAGCAGAGGGTGTCGTAGGCCATACCTGGGAACTTGGAAATGCAGAGTCCTGGGCCCCACGCCACACGGAAGCAGCCCCAGGGGGAAGGGCCGCCCTGGTGCATCGGGTGTAAGGACCTCCCGTCTCCAGCTGGGCTTCTCCATCTTGCATGTGATGAGAATTGCTGGAGGGCTTGTTAAATAACACATTTCCAGGTAGGGGGTCTGGAGTGGGCCCTGGGACTCTGCATTTCTAAGATTCCAGATGCTGTGGATGCTACTGGTTGGAGGACCATACTTTGGGTTGCAAAGCTCTGAGGCTATGTCTTCTTGAGCTTTTTTATTTCTGGAAGAGGTTCAGAATTTTTTCTTCTCTCTCTCTCTCTCTGCACTCTAGCATGCGGAAGTTTCCAGGCCAGGGGTCTAACCCACACCACAGCTGTAACCAGGGCCACGCAGTGACAATGTCAGATCCTTAACCCACTGGGCTACCAGGGAACTCCTGGAATTTTTTCTTAATTGCTTCTGTTCCTGCTGCCCCCAACACCCAGCGGGTGCGCCTCAAGCTTTGAGCTGGACATGGGTGGGAACGGATGCTGACCCCACCCTGGAGGCCCTAGTTTCTTTCTTTCTTTTTCTTTTTTTTCTTTTTTTTTTTTTTTTTTTAGGGCCAAACCCATGGCATATGGAAGTTTCCAGGCTAGGGGGTCGAAATGGAGCCATAGCTGCCGGCCTGCACCACAGCAATGCCAGATCCAAGCTGCACCCACAACCCACAGGCAGCCCGCAGCAATGCCAGATTCTTCACCCACTGAGCGAGGCCGGGGATCAAACATGAATTCTCATGGATACTAGTCGGGTTCCTAACACACCGAGCCACAACGGGAACTCATGGAGGCCCTACTTTCGCTGAGCAAGGTCCTTTAGGGAACTCTCTCGGATGGCAGCATTGCTGGCATAAGGGGTGGATGCCACCCACACGCCATCCCTCCGGCCCCCCACCCGGGCATCAGCCACGTCAGGGTGCAGGGTGGGAAGGAGCCCGGGTGCGGCAGGGCACCCTCATACCTTTGATGACCTGTTAGAGGATCACAGGAAACCCCAAGTTATCTTTATTCTTTTTTTTTTTTGCTTTGCTTTTTAGGGCTGCACCCGCAGCATATGGACATTCCTAGGCTAGGGGTCTAATTGGAGCCTATGCCAGAGCCACAGCAACGCAGGATCTGAGCCGTGTCTGTGACCTACACCACAGCTCACAGCAACGCTGGATCCTTAACCCCCTGAGCGAGGGCAGGGATTGAACCCACAACCTCATGGTACCTAGTTGGATTCATTTCTACTGCACCACAAGGGGAACTCCTTAAACTATTCTTAATGGACAGGGGCCAGAATCATTTTAGAACCTCTCCCTGCTGGCAGAATACACAGCCCCCCAATTCTGCAGGTGCCTTGAAGAGAACCAGGATTAAAAAAAAAAAAACAAAACTCAGGAGTTCCCATCGTGGCTCAGAGGAAACAAATCCGACTAGGAACCATGAGGTTTTGGGTTCGATCCCTGGCCTCGCTCAGTGGGTTAAGAATCCGGCGTGGCTGTGAGCTGTGGTGTAGGTTGAAGATGTGGCTCGGATCTGGCATTGCTATGGCTCTGGCGTAGGCTGGCAGCTGTAGCTCTGACTAGACCCCTAGCCTGGGAACCTCCACATGCTGCCTAAAAAGATAAAACAAAAACAAAAACCTCATACAGAAGAATTTAAAAGTGGTGTTTCATTTCTGCAAAATCAGAGGTAACCAGGCATTTGTCTTATGTTTAAAAAAAAAAAGGGTTTTGTTTTTGGGTTTTTTTTTTTTTTGGTCTTTTTTGCCATTTCTTGGGCTGCTCCTGTGGCATATGGAGGTTCCCAGGCTAGGGGTCCAATCGGAGCTATAGCTGCCCAGCCTACGCCAGAGCCACAGCAACGCAGGATCCGAGCTGCATCTGCGACCTACACCACAGCTCATGGCAACGCCGGAACCTTAACCCACTGAGCAAGGCCACGGATTGAAGCTGCAACCTCATGGTTCCTAGTCAAATTCGTTAGCCACTGAGCCACGACGGGAACTCCTAAATTAAAAAAAAAAAAAAAGTTTTTAAACAAATTTTCAACCATATCCAAGAGGTTGGGTTGAAAGGACCACTGGGATAAAAATGCAAAAAAGAAGGAATTCCTGTTGTGGATCAGCAGGTTACTAAACCTGACTAATATCTATGAGGGTGTGGGTTCGATCCCTGGCTCCCTGGCCTTGCTCAGTGGGTGTGACCCTAAAAAGCAAAAAAAAAAAAAAAAAAAAAAAAACCCAAACAACAAACAGCGACTCCCCATAAATTCACATCCACCCAGAGCCTGTGAAATAGAATCTTTACAGATGTGGTCAAGGTAAGAAAATAAACTTAAGAGATGAGGTCATCCTGGAATGGGGTGGGGCCCTAAATACAGTGATTGGTGCCCTTATGAAAAGAGAAGAGCTACAGACAGGCCGTGTGATGGAGCCAGAGGTTGAAGTGACGTCTCTGCAAACCAAGGAACGTCAGGATGGCTGGCAGCCCCGGAAGCTGGAAGAAGCTTGGAGAAGATGGCTGTGTGTTAGTCTGCTCCGCCTGCCGTGATGAAGCATCACTGCTCGGGCGGCTTAAACAACAGAAATACATCTTCTCACAGTTCTGGAGGCTGGAGTCAGAGATCAAGGTGGTGGCAGGGCTTCTGCGAGCTCCCTCCTTGGCTGTGCAGATGGCCGTCTCCTCCCTGTGTCCCCTCTTCCCTGTGTGTGTCCTCACCTCCTCTTCCTACAGTGACACCTGTCAGATGGGATTTGACCCATCCCAGTGACCTTGTCTTTTTTTTTCCCTCCTTTTTTGGCCGCCCTGAGGCATATGGAAGTCCCCGGCCAGGGATAAGATCTGAGCCAAAGTCGACCTAAGCCACGGCCGTGGCAACACCCCATCCTTAACCCACTGTGCCGGGCCAGGGATCGAACCTGCGTCTCAGCGCTCGCTCCCAAGACGCCACTGATCCTGGTGCCACAGCAGGAACTCCCCAGTGACCTCTTCTTAATCACCTCTTGAAAGGTCTTCTCTCCAAATTCAGCCACGTTCTGAAGTGCTGGGGGTCAGGACTTCAACTTGTAAATTTTGAAAGGCTACCATTCAACCCCGAACACCTTGACTTCAGACTTCCAGCTTCCAGACCTGGGTGGGGATAGGTTTATGCTGTTTTAAGCTGCCCCATGTGTGGTAATTGCTTCTGCAGGAAATGAATGCACTTCCCCACATCCATTTCAGCACCTCCGTCTCTCTGATTCTGCATCCATCCAGCAGACCCAGAATCCAGCCATTTCTCCCGAAGGCTCCGCTGCCCCTGGTGAAGCCGGTCCCTGCAGGCTTCGGCTGCCCCTCCTCCTGCCCCCAGTGTTCAGAACCACACACATGCCCTCCTGTGCCCAAACCCTTCAATGGCTCCCAGCTCAGGGGTCCTTCCAGGCTCTCTGACCTCGCCACCCTCAGCCCCTGCTGCTCACCGCTCTGGCTTGTTCTCAGGGCTTCCCTCTAGCTCTTCCCCCTGCTAGGGGCTCTTCTACCTTCCTCCTCGCCTCCTTCACATCTGCTCCAAGGTCACCTGCTCAGTGAGGCTGACCCTGGTGCTCCCCACCTCCTGAACCCTTGGCCTCCCACCCCTAAGGGCACTGATCCATTTCTAACTATTACTCATTTTTCTAATTTATTTTATCTGCCTCCTTCCATGGAATAAAATCTCCAAGGAGGAAGGGACCTCTTCCTGTGTCCACTGTTTCTAGTCCCAGCACCTAGAATAATGCCTGGTGCATAGTAGGTGCTCATTAAATATTCTTGAGACAAGGAGGAAGGGGGGGAGAAATACCTCCAGTTTGGTTTGGGCTATGTGGTGATATCCAGGTGACAGGATGCTGAGACCTCCAGCCCTAGAGAAGAGGGACCGCTTTCTAGGCAGGTGTCCTTCCCTGCCCAGAGGACCTGGAGCTGCCCCAAAGTGCGACAGCATCTCAGAAGCCAACACTGGCTCTCGTTCACCATCAGAGCAGGAAGCCCCAGCATCTTCTGAGGATGGTACCTCATTCTTTGTTGGGGGGTGGGTGGTCAGAGGGTAGGGGGAGGTGGCCGGGCTGTGGAGGGTGCAGCAGGGGCCGAAGGACCAAGCTGGGCCGGAACCTGGCCAAGGGGCTGAGGAGGCCCTGGGGCCACCGGGCAGGACCTGGGCTCTTCACCTGCGGTGCCCACCCCCTAGGGGAATCTGTGGAGAGAATGCATGGACTTGGAGAAATGACATCTTCTCTGACAGAAGCTTTTTTTTTTTTTCTGGCTACAAAGCATATATGGAGTTCCCGGGCCAGGGATCAGATCCAAGCCACAGCTATGACCTAAGTTGCAGGTGTGTCAATGCTGGATCCTTGAATCCACTGTGCCAGGCTGAGAATCAAACCTGTGTCCTGGCTCTGCAGAGATGCCACCAATCCTGTTGCGCCACAGCAAGAACTTCTATAATTGCTATTTTGATAACCAGTTTCCTTTGTCATTCTATTATTTTATAGTATGCTTTTAAAACATTATTCTGATTTATTCCAATAGCCGAATCTGATTGGAGAGGGGCTCATGGTGCCAAGAAGGCTATCAGGCCCTGCAGCTGTTCCCTAGAGAAGCCCTCAGGAGCACAGGGGTGACAGGGGACTCTGTTTTCTCCGTGCCAAAGGAAGGGATTCTTCCCAGGGTGATAAACATAGTGCCTTGGCATCTGATCTGGGAGACAGGGTGACCAGATGCCATCTGCCTGCAGTGCCCAGTGTGACCAGCAGGTGGCAGCCCTGCTTAGCCATGCTGCTGCAATCTCTTCTCTGAGCAGCTTGTGGGGACCACAGGGGAACAGGGGACAGGGATAGTGTGAGGCCTGATAGCTGTGGTACCCCCAGACGCACGCACCTGTACAGATGCATGAATACACGGGCACATGCCACATGCATACACGTGCATAGCCTTCCTGGGAAACAGCTTCCAGAACATTCTGCCTTTCCAGGACAGAAGGCGGTCCCAGGACTTTTGCCCTGGGGGCGTTCTTCCAGAATAGGGGACCCGCTTTGTTCTTCCTCATCTTTTCCTTCTCTAATAGCTTTTCCGAGGCATCCACAGGTCAGCACGAGCTAACAGCTGCAGCCACAGAAATAATCTAACAGCCGCTGAGATGGGATGAATGTCCAAGCTCTACTTTCTCTGTGCGGCACGACTTGTATCCAGAGTGAACCCTTACAACTCCACAACCCAAAGACAAACTGCCCAGTGAAAAATGGGCAAAGGACTCGAACAGACATTTCTTGAAAGAAGACACACAAATGGCCAGAAAGCACGTGAAAAGAGGCTCAGTATCATTAGCCATCAGGGAAATGCACATCAAAACCACAATGAGATGCCACTTCACACCACTGGGATGGCTGTAATAGACAAGACAACGCACAATAAAACCGAAACAGAAAATCAAGCCTTGGCAAGGATGCAGAGAAACAGCAACCCTCATCCACTGCTGGCAAGAATGTAAACTGGAAGACAGTTTGGCGGTTCCTCAAAAAGTCAAACACAGAATCACCACATGACCCAGCAATCCCACTCTGAGGTATACGCCCCACAGCACTGAAAACAGAGATTCAGGTACATGTTCGCGAATGTTCACAGTGGCACACTTCACAAGCCCACCCAGAGATGATGCATGAACAAATTGCAGAGTATACACACAGGGGAATATTATGCAGCCTTAAAAAGGAAGGGAGCACCGACTCTGCTATAGCAGGATGGACCTGGGAATGCCATACTTGCTGAAAGAAGCCAGGCACACATGTAGCACGATTCTATTTATATTAAGGGTCCAGAACAGGCAAATCCAAGGAGATGGAAAAGCAGATTGATAGTGGCTGAGCGGCAGGGGCAGGGGAGGGGGGGTGGGAGGGGAAAAGGGAGGACTAGGAAGTGATCTTTTAATGGGTGTGTTTCTGCTGCACCTGTGGCATGCAGAAGTTCCCAGGCCAGGGATCAAACCCAGGACACAGCAGTGACAGTGCCAAGTCCTTAACTGCTAGGCCACCAGGGAACTCCTGATTTTTAAATTTATTTTTTTGGCCTCAGCCTACAGTGACTTGATGTTGGATCTCAGTTCCCAGACTAGGGATTGAACTTGGGCCGCAGCAGTGAGAGCACCAAATCCTAACCACTAAGACACCAGGGAACTCCCCCAATAGTTTTGAAACAATACAGAGGTGCTGGCGCAACATTCTGAACATTACTGACTGGCTCACTTTATTTTTTATTTTTTTGTCTTTTTGTCTTTTCTAGGGCCACACCCGAGGCATATGGAAGTTCCCAGGCTAGGGGTCTAATCAGAGCTGTAGCCGCCGGCCTACACCACAGCCACAGCAATGCGGGATCCGAGCCGTGTCTGTGACCTACACCACAGCTCACGGCAACGCCAGATCGTTAACCCACTGAGCAAGGGCAGGGATCGAACCTGCAACCTCATGGTTCCTAGTCGGATTCGTCAACCACTGCGCCACAACGGGAACTCCCTGAATGTCTCACTTTAAAATGGTCAATTATACATTGTGTGAATTTCATCCGTTTTTTTTTTCCCCCCATAAAATAAAAGAAAGCGAATGGGTGCATTTTCCAGGCTGTCAGAGAACATTCTGGCGGCATCGGCAAGACCTGCACAGGGCACATTCCAGACACATGGCCTTCTTTCCCAGCCCGCTGCTTCGCAGCAAAGGGCAGTCATGGAGACTGACGGTGGAAGATTCTGGAGGCACAAGTGTCAGGCGAGACCAATGGGGGCTGCTGGACCCTCTTGGCGCCCCTTGTAGCTTCTGACCAGATCTGAGTCACCAAGGCTGGGGCTTCTCATTGGTGAGGGAAGGTTCCTACGTGAATGCCTTGCTCAATGGGGATCATTCGGACCTACTTTGTGCAGGTGTTGGGGACACTGTGGCCCGGAGGCAGGAAAGCCCCTGCTCTGCTCATCAGGGCCTTTGCCCCACCGCTAGGTGATGGGGAGAAGTTGCCCAGCGGCCCCATAACGGAGCGAGGCTTGGGGGAGGAAGGAGGGCGGGGCAGAAGCCACAGGCTGGACCCCTGGGAGAGCAGGAAGGCCCATAGGGAGCCCGGCCGCACAGACCGTCGGATTCCACCGCTTCTTGCTCAGTGCCTGAGGTTGGGTGTCCACCGCCAGGACAGTAGCTCCTTTCACACCTACTTCTTCTGCGTCTGCTGCCCGGTTTGTGTCTCCTTTTCTCTGCAAACTGCACACGCATATGCATATGGGCACACATGCGTGTGTGTGTGTGTGTGTGGTGGGTGGTGTGTGAATAGTGCACTGGGGACACTGTGGGGCCCCCGGGAGTGGTGCGAACACTGGCCCAGACCTTTAGACAGCGGTACGCTCTG
The DNA here is from genome assembly GCF_016906955.1 of Phacochoerus africanus. NCBI lineage: Eukaryota > Metazoa > Chordata > Mammalia > Artiodactyla > Suidae > Phacochoerus > Phacochoerus africanus. The sequence goes on along the minus strand of NC_062548.1, from coordinate 7,545,996 downwards.
GGCTCCAGAGTCCAGGAGAAGGGGACCCGGTGGAATCAGAAACAAGAAGATGAGGGAGGACCCAGGTGGGGAAGGTGGCTCTGCCCCAGCAGCCTTGAGCAAGCAGGTGCCCACCAGTCCCCCCGCCCGCAACACCAAGGAACTCAGAAACAGTCTGCAAGGCTCAGGGCAGGTCCTCCCGCTAAACCTGACCATGCTGTCGACAGCCCCACCCCGGGAATGCACTCTCCTGGGGTCTTGCTCCTGGTGCATCCAGAGCCGGGTTCCGGGCTCCTCCCCCAGGTGGGTCCTTGGAGCGAGAACTCCTCCTCCACCCATGGGGCACACCTGGCAGATCAGGAGTGTTGCTCTTTGCCCCTCCCACACCCAACGCCCTTCCGCACCTGGGCGGCTGCTCCCTGGCCTCCGGTGCAGTGACCTCTACAACGTTAGCACGGTGGGCGCCTTTCGAAGTCAGAGTCAGTCCTGAGTTAGGATTGTGGAGGCCTTGGCAGCAAGCAGCTCACCGCGGGGGAGGCAGCTTGGCTTTCTGCGCACTTCCTTCCCCAAAGCCCCAGTGTGCTTCCGGGAACGGGCAGCAGGGGGTGCTAGCGGCCAGCTGCAGAGCAGGGAACGGAGGGCCAGGCGGCCCTTCCAGACCCAGCATCTCCAGCTCAGGCTGTAGTTTCTGGCGGGTCCCCCCACTCCCACTCCCAGCTCCCCCGGTGAGCTTTTGACGGGTGTCAGACCACTCCTGGCCTGATCCCCGGGGCTGCTGGTGGGCTGTGGCAGGTGCCCGTCTTCTCTCAAATAGAAGCGGCAGCATCTGAACTCCGAAAAGAGGTGGGCTCAGCTCAAACCGCTCAAAGGCTCCCTACAAGCTTTAGCACCACGTGGGAACTCTCAGCATTACAAGCTGCCCCATTTATGGAGCTGACAACAAAGCGAGCCCAGCCTTACGGCTTCCTATCCTGCAGATGACCAGCCTCTGGCCAAAAACCACAGAATGAGCCACCATCTGTCAGGGGCTATCCCTTCTTTGCCCTGTCCTGCCTGAGATCGCGCCTGAAACCTGGCCGATGCCCCACGGGAGGCCAAGATTCCTGACTCCGGCTCTGACCACTGTCATGAGGGTTCTGGTGACCACGTGCGGCTCTTCTGGCAGAAAACCCCAAGGCTTCCCCAGGCTCAGGCCTCCCACGGAGAGCGCTAGGATTTCTGAGCTCAAGGGGATGAGGCAGCAAATAGCCCAGAAGGTGCCTTATTACACACGTCGCCACCAGCCCTACCCAGGGCGATGTACACGCTTCTGCCAGATGTAAACGGTTATTAGGAAAAAGGTGATTGCCTGTAATCTATTTATTTACATATTTCACTATGGACACAATTAACTCTTTTTTTTTTTTTTTTCCCCTTGCCTGTGGCATGTGGAAGTTCCCAGCCAAGGATCAAACCCTTGCCACAGCAGTGACCCCAGCCGTTGCAGTGTCACTGTCAACTCACATACATACACTTTGTGGTCTGGAAAATGGCTTATTGCAAAAAGCCTTCTCTCCAGGACACTGATGCCCACGATTACACAAGACGCAGACCTCTGAGGCTCCTCCTTCAGAGGCTCCGAAGCCCCTTTCTTTGACGCATAGTGATTAACTGAACTGTATGTCTCCACCGATGGATCCTTTGAACCGAGCCTTAGGATCGCTCTTGCTAAGTCTGGATAAATTTTATTGTTATGTGACGCTCCCAGGAGACGTTCGCTCATGACGCAGTATAAGTTTCAAGAGGTCTGAGCAGGTGCCGTCAGAAGCCTGCCCACCCACCTTAGGTTCTTTGATTTTTCTTTGGTTTTCTTTTTATGTCCTCACCTGGGGCCTGTGAAAGTTCCCAGGCTAGCGGTCTAATCAGAGCTGCTGCCAGCCTACACCAGAGCCACAGCAATGAAGGGTCTGAGCCGGTGTGGGACCTACACCGCAGCTCAGGGCAACGCCCCATCCTTAACCCACTGAGCCAGGCCAGGGATGGAACCCACGTCCTCATGGATGCTAGTCAGGTTGGTTACTGCTGCACCACCACGGGAACTCCCACCTTGGGGTCTAAATAGGGGCTTACCATGGCTTTGTGTCCCAACAGGCAACTGCCATTGCTTGATTCCTAGGAACACGGCACAGCTGAGCGGTAAATCATCCGGCCTCTCTCACCCGCAGCTGCCCCCGTGGGCTGGCCCAGGGCAAAGGCGTCTAGTTCAGGGTTCATCATACAAGCCAGGAAGCTGGGAGGCAGAGAAGCATGGAGGTTTGCTCTCCTCTGGGCATCCGGAAGGAGAAAATGCAACGAAAAGAAAACGCTCACTGATGTCTCCTGCCTGAGCAGCTCGGCCAAGGTGGCAGATCCAGGGTGGGGAGACGGGGCGGAGATTTGACTTCCGGGCCTGCCGGCTTCCATCCACCCTGCTGGGCTCCCCAGCTGCTGGTCCTCAGGCCCTCGCAGGGGCCCACCTGTCCCGGAGTTGCCAGTTGGAGGCTGAGCTGCAGGGGCTGCTCTGACCACCAGGGGGCGCGCAGGCTCCGGGGAGGGGGAGGGGAAGGCCCCACAGCGGGAGCGGGAGCGAAAGCAGAAATAGCAGGTTCGAGGCTGCTCTTCCACATACCCACCTCCTCCCAAGAGCCCTTCAGGATAACCCAGCGGAGCTGCCTGGGCTCAAACCCTTGCAAGTGCGTGACCTCCGACAAGTCATTTTGCTCTTCTGAGACTCACTTTCCTTGTCCCCTTTGGGAGAAATACCTAGGGGACTCTGTGCCACGCGCCCCGTAGTTGGGACCCAGCCAACAGTGACTGCAGCCAGTCCTAGTACTTTTATCAACCCAATCTACAGCCCAGGAAACTGAGGCCAGAGAGTCAGGGTTCCGGGTACACGAAAGCTGGAGTGACGCTTCCCCACTCCAAAGTGACTAAACATCCGGTGGCAGCATCTCCCAGCCATGCCCTCACACAAAGTTCCAGACCCTTCCAAGTCCCCTGAACCAGAGATCTATGGAGGGCGAAGCAGCTCCCTGCAGGTGTAAGGAAGGCTGGGACGGGGGGGGGGGGGGGGAAAGAGGGGGGGGATGGGACGGAAAGAGCTCCGGGTTTGCGCCCCAGCTGGGCCACCTGTGGCCGCGGATTGCTCAGAGCCTCAGTTTCCCCTGAGATAATATCTTGGGGAGCGCCTGGGAATTAGGTGCAGGATGAGCGTGAAAGCGCTTTGTTCCCCGGAACAGTGGCCTCACCTTGAGCTGCGGGAGGGCAGGGACCAGGTCTGAGGTCCTGGTTCCCAGGGTGGGACAGGGAAGTGGATGCCTATGTGATGACCAGGTACCAGCGCATGCAGCCACGGCTGTGGTGGGGGAGGGGGGAAGGCTGGGGGAGGGGCGGATGGATAAAGAGTCCCCTGTGGGGTCAGAGGTGGGGACCCGGAGGAAGGAGGAATGTGGAGGGGTGGGGGCGGTTTTGGGGCTCCTTCTGGAGAGGGGTTGCCCTAGGTCAGCTTTGTCCTGGATCACAAAGTCCCTCTGCCTAAGAGACAGGGCTGGGGACACTGCAGAGGCGGGAGGGCCACGGTGGGACGGAGCTGTGCTCTACGAGCCGCACCCAGGACCCTCCGCAGGGTCCCAGCCTGTAGGGCCCCCCCACCAGCTCTGGTTTCCCCCCTAAGTGCTGGGTGACCTTCAGAAGATTGTGTCCTGTGATTTTCCTCGCAGCCTAGCCTGCAGCTCCACCTTTAAAAACAGTTGCAGAAAAACCCATTGCTTATTCAATGAGTTCTTTTGTTAAAAAAACAAAACTCTGCAGCTCTGGTGTGTTTACCTCCTACAAGTTCCCTTCATCAAAGTGCCTGCCTGTTAAAGAAAAAGAGGGTGCGGGAAAGGAGTGGAAGAGGGCGAGCTTGAAGTCAAGGTCGAAGAGCCCCCGCTGGGCTGTGGCTCCTCTGGCTCAAATCTCAGGCCTCTCTGGAACCCTGGGGGGATCGTCTCACCTCTTGGGGCCCTGAGTCTTCCCTGCGTCTGTCGGGATAATGACGATATCAGCAGGTCCTGGGATTCAGAGCCAATCAGGACACGAGCTCTCCCTCCACCACCCTCTCCCTCCGGCTCTGCCCCCCACCCCCACCCCAGCCAAACTTCTAACAAGAATTGTGCCCACTCACGCCTCGGGTCCTGCTCATCAGCTGCCCGGCACAGCCCGGCTCCCACCCACACCCCCCGTCACTGCTCTTCCCGAGGTTGTCAGTAATGATCACGTGGCTAAACGCATGTTATTCACCAGACAGTTGCAGAGCATCTCTGGGAGCAGGTGCGGTGCCCTTAGCCCCCGTCCTGCCTGGAGGGCAGCTGTGCTGGGTCCAGGGCAACAGCCCATCCTCCCTGGAACCTGTGGGCTCTAGGCTGCCCTGGGTTCCTTCCCACCCCTCGGGCACTGCCTTCTCTCCCTGGTTCCTTGACTTTCTCAGTGGAGATGGCCCGTGGTCCACCCAGCCTCCATTCTTTTCATTTCCCTTAGGACGGGGTGGGGTCGGGGGGAGGGTCCCACTTTTGTTCAGGGCGGCCATGCTCCCACCTAAGTGACTTCTCCTGTTCTCCCGTACAGCTGGGGGTGGCTGATGAGATAAAGGCAGACGTTTGGGTGAAATGCCTGCAAAGCCCTCTTAAACAAGAGACAAAGAGTTTTTCTCCATTCTTGCAGCCCCCCTTGGTGGCAAGCCAAGGTCCTGTCTGATGAGCTCAATGGCATTGGCTTCCAACTGGTGTCCTGCTCCCCCCACTCTTTCCAAAGCCAAGGTCAGAAGGATCCTTCCCAGGCATCCATATCTCCTCCTGTCATTGCTCTGCTCAAACACCTGCTGTGGCTCCCCATGACCCAGGAAGAGGTTCCAAGTCTGTGTTGGCAATGAAAATTGAATCAATATTCAATCTGAGAAAGAAGTGGAAAATTTTATTAGAGCCAACCTGAGGATTATAATCAGGGAGACAGTCTTTCAGAAAGCTCCAAGGACTGTTGGAGGTGAAGGCACAGTTATATAAGTTTTGGAGACAAAAGAGTATATCTCAAAGTGACATCTTGACAGTTTACATAGTCCAACAAAGTGGGTTGTTGTGACTTCTTACAGGATTGAACAAGGACTATTATCTCCTAAGGAGTTTCCTTGGTGGCACCAAGAGGAAATTTTTTGTTCCCCAAGTGGGCATTCCTGTGTCTTCTAAGGGGAACTAGTTAGTGTGTAACACAGATGCACAATGCACACTAAAGGGGAGAGGGTAATGGCTCAAATGCACAGAGAGAGAATTTTCTTTAAAGTTTCTTTTTCCCTGCCTTAAAAATAGTTTTGAGCCGACAAGACCTCCAAACCCACTGCTGACCTCTCAGCTCACGGCCCAACCCTCCAAGCCCTGGGCCTGCGTTGTCCCATGGAAAGAAACTCAAGTCACACATGTATTTTAATTAATTGATTAATTGACTTAGAAATGTTTAAAATTTGTATAATGATATTTATTTTTTTCCATTATTGCTGGTTTACAGTGTTTCGTCAATTTTCTACTGTACAGCAAGGTGACCCAGTCACACATACATGCATACATTCTTTTTTCCTTTTTTTTGTCTTTTTGCCTTTTCTAGGGTCGCTTCCGTGGCATATGGAGATTCCCAGGCCAGGGGTCTAATCGGAGCCGTAGCCGCCGGCCTACGCCAGAGCCATAGCAGCACGGGATCTGAGCTGCGTCTGCAACTTACACCACAGCTCATGGCAATGCCGGATCCTTAACCCATGGAGCAAGGCCAGGGATCGAACCTGCAACCTCATGGTTCCTAGTCGGATTCGTTAACCACTGAGCCACAACGGGAATGCCTACATTCTTTTTTCTCACAGTATCATGCTCCATCATAAGTGACCAGACATAATTTCCAGTGCTACACAGCAGGGTCTCATTGCTAACGCATGTAATTTATTTTATGTTTTTGTCTTTTTAGGGCCACACCCATGGCATATAGAAGTTCCCAGGGTAAGGGTGGAATGGGAGCTGCAGCTGCCGGCCGACACCACAGCCACAGCAACGTGGGAATCCTTAACCCACGGAGCAAGGCCAGGGATCGAACCTGTGTCCTCATGGATACTAGTTGGCTTAGTTACAGCTGAGCCACGGTGGGAACTTCCCACATATGTAATTTAAAATGTTTCAATGTCCACACTGAAAAGGAAAGAAACAGGCCAGATAATTTTACTCGCATCTTTTTTTATTGTACTATATCCAAATTATCATCAGCCCAGCATGTCACCAACATAAAGTGTATTAGTGAGATGGTTTACCTTTTTTTTTTGATACTATGACTTCACCATCTGGTGTGTGTTCTTTCTATAGGAAACTTCCAACTTCATCTGTATTTAGATTTCATGAAATGTACAGTTGGAAAAATAGATTCAGACACCCCAGTTCTTCCAAATATAATTAAGAGTCTTCTAATGACTGAATTAAAGATGTTTAAAATGTAAACTCAGGAGTTCCCGTCGTGGCACAGTGATTAACCAATCCCTCTAGGAACCATGAGGTTGCAGGTTCGGTCCCTGCCCTTGCTCAGTGGGTTAACCATCCGGCGTGGCCGTGAGCTGTGGTGTAGGTTGCAGACGCGGCTCGGATCCCACGTTGCTGTGGCTCTGGCGTAGGCCAGCAGCTGCAGCTCCGATTCGACCCCTAGCCTGGGAACTTCCATATGCCGCAGGAGCGCCCCAAGAAATGGCAAAAAAAAAAGACAAAAAAAAATGTCAAGTCGTTACAATGCAGTAAATTTTGAAATTCAGTTCCTCAGGGGCACATTTCAAGGGCTCAGCAGCCCCTCCTTGTGGCTGGTCGCTGTCACAACAGACAGGGCAGCGTGGGGTATGGACCAGCCCAGACCAATAATACCCCTCCTGCAATAAGAATGCTCAGTACGGAGTTCCCGTCGTGGCGCAGTGGTTAACGAATCTGACTAGGAATCATGAGGTTGTGGGTTCGGTCCCTGGCCTTGCTCAGTGGGTTAACGATCTGGCGTTGCCTTGAGCTGTGGTGTAGGTTGCAGACGTGGCTCGATCCCGCGTTGCTGTGGCTCTGCTCCAATTTGACCCCTAGCCTGCGAATCTCCATGTGTCACAGGAGCGGCCCAAGAAATAGCAAAAAGACCAAAGAAAAACAAGAATGCTCAGTACCTGTGGCCTGGGTTTTGAGCACTGAGGAACTGAATTTTAGCTCTATTTACTTTTCACTGATTTACGTTTAAAAAGCCACATGTGGCCAGTGGCTATCCTCTGGGGAAGCTTCTGTTATTTTTCAGGCTCTTAGCATCCCAGGCTTGGCCCGCTGCTCCTCCTGCCTGCCCCATCTCCCTGGTCTTGGCTGAGTCTTAAACATTAATTTGTTGTGAGAGTATGGCCCCTCCTCCGTGGTCCCCTACATCCTCTTTCGTTCCCCATCCTAGTAATGACACTTTCTTTTTTTTTTTTTTTTTGCTATTTCTTGGGCCGCTCCCGCGGCATATGGAGGTTCCCAGGCTAGGGGTCGAATCGGAGCTGCAGCCACCGGCCTACACCAGAGCCACAGCAACGCGGGATCCGAGCCGCGTCTGCAACCTACACCACAGCTCACGGCAACGCCGGATCGTTAACCCACTGAGCAAGGGCAGGGAGCGAACCCGCAACCTCATGGTTCCTAGTCGGATTCGTTAACCGCTGCGCCACGACGGGAACTCCGTAATGACACTTTTTATCACACTCGATCATTTAATATTTCCTCCTGGGTGGAGGGTGAGCTCCAGTAGGCCATGGACCATACTTATCTTGTTCATCATTTTCTGCTGGTGACCTGGGGCTAGAAGAGTACAGGCTGACCTCGAAGATAGCGTGGGTTTGGTTCCAGGCCACCGCAATAAAGTGAAGGCTGCAATGAGTCAAATGAATTTTTTGATTTCCTGGCACATGCTTACACTTACACGGCTTATACTATAATCTGTTAAGTGTGTAATAGCATTATGTCTAAAATACATACATATATACATATATATGTATATATATATATATATATGTTTCCAGTGTGGCGCAGTGCGTTAAGAATCTGGCTGCAGGAGTCCCTGCTGTGGTGCAACCAGACTGGCAGTGTCTTTGCAGCACTGGGACACAGGTGCAATTCCCAGCCTGGCAGAGTGAATTAAAGGAGCCGGCGTTGTGGAAGCTGTGGCCTGGCTTGTAGCTGCAGCTCAGATTTGATCCCTGGTGCAGGAACTTCCATATGGCATGGGTGCAACCAAAAAAAAAAAAAATCAATGTACATGCCTTAATTAAAAATCCTTTGTGCTAAAAGAGAATAAAAAATAAATAAAATAAAAACTAAACAAACACATAATGTTATTGCTAAAACATACCAACCATCATCTGAGCCTTCAGTGAGTCACTGCAGTAAAATCAAAGCTCTCTGATCACAGATCACAGTAACAAATACAATAAAAATGCAAAAGTTTGAAATACGGCAAGAATTACCAAGATGTGACACAGACATGAAAGCAGCAAAGGCTGTTGCAAAAAAAATGGAGCCAATAGACTGTTTGACTCAGGGTTACCACAAACCTTCAATTTGTAAAAAACGCAATATCTGCAAAACGCAGCAACACGAGGTACGTAATGGGCATTTGATAATATGTCCTGAATGAATGATGAATGAATATTCGTGAATGAATGAAGTGTCACAGTGGCTGGAATCTGCCATTAGAGTTATTTGCTTCATGACTAACCCCTGCCTTTCTTTTCTTATAAAACTCACAAGCTCCCTTTATAGGCCAACAAATTGCAACACTCCAATAATAGTTACTGTTTATTGCGCACTCACAAGGTGTTAGGAGAATTGCTGGAAGCACTTTACATCGTTAGCTCACTTAATCCTCACATCAGTCTTATGGCAGGGGTAGTATTATTAGTGGCACGGCACTGAGGCACAGAGAAGTTTAGTAACCTGCTCAAGGTCACACAGCCAGCAAGGTGCAGAACCAGAACCAAGGCGATCTGACTGTGGAGGCTGCAGTCAAATCAATTACAGGGGCAAAATGACTCTCTAGCTCTTTGGACCTGAGCCACAATAAGCAGTACATTTTACATTCAGAGCCAGGACACCATACACATGCCCGTGAAAAAAAAGTCACCGAGTATTATATTATTAAATGTGATGCACTCTGGTGTGTTCTAGCTTGTTCTATTTTATTCTATCTTATTTTTTTAAATGCTAGTTATGACCCCCTGAATTGATCTCATGACCCTTTCCACTATGCACTTTTTACAAACATTTTATTAGAGAATATTTCAAACACAGAAAAGTAGAGAAAAGCATACAATGACACTCCGACCGTGAACCCATCACCCAGTTTCAGCAATTATCAGTTTGTAGCCAACTTTGTTTCACTTCTACCCCATCCGCTTCCTCTTTAGTATTATTTTTTTATTTTTTTATTTTTATTTTTTGTCTTTTTGTCTTTTTCTAGGGCCGCTCCCTCGGCATATGGAGGTTCCCAGGCTAGGGGTCCCATCGGAGCTGTAGCCGCCGGCCTACGCCAGAGCCACAGCAACGGGGGATCCGAGCCGCATCTGCGACCTACACCTACACCGAGCTCATGGCAATGCCAGATCCTTAACCCACTGAGCAAGGTCAGGGATCCAACCCATAACCTCATGGTTCCTAGTCGGATTCGTCAACCACTGCACCATGACTGGAACTCCTCTTCGGTATTATTTTGAAGCAACTTTCAGACTTGATTTCATTTAATCTGTAAATATTTTTGCTCTTGTCTTAGTCTCTTAGGACGGCCATAACAAAATACCAGTGCTTGGGTGGCTTAAACGACAGACATTTATTTCTCAAGGTTCCGGAGGCTTCAAGTTCAAGGTCAAGGTGCCAGCAGACCTGGTTCTGGTGAGGGCTCTCTTCCCAGCTTGCAGACCGCTGCCTTTTCTTCTCACTGTGTCCTCACGTGGCCTTTCCTCCGTGCGGGCATTCAGGGAGAGGGAGCTCTCTGGCGTCACTTCTTATAAGGACACAAATACTGTCAGATCCGGGCCCCACCCTCTGACCTCTTTTAACCTTAATTATGTCCTTTAAAGCCCCTTCTCTTAATACAGCCACATTGTGAGTCAGGGCTTCAGTATGTGAATTTGGAGGGGGCGGGGGAACACATTCGGTCTGTAACAGTTCCAAAGCGTTTTTAGCAAAAGTGTCCTCCTCCAAGGGGGGAGAAGGATGGGGAGCTCAAGGATCTGGGGCCTGGAGTGGAGAGCACAGGACAGGAGAGCAAGCTCTGCCCACCTCACCATCCGCACCCCGGCAGAGAGGGGAGGGTGGGGCAGAGCAGTCACCCAGGCCTTGCCAGCAACAGGTGTCTGCATCGGCAGCCCCAGCTGGGAGTCTCCTTGTGGTGTAGCAGGTTAAGAATCCAGTGTCCTTGCAGCAGCTCAGGTTGCTGCTGTGGCTTGGGTTCAATCCCTAGTCCAGGATGGTCTACATGCCATGGGCTCGGCCAAAAAGGAAAAGAAACTCTGGCCATAACAACCAGGAAAAGCTGCTCATTTAGACAGTTGTCCTTGGGGGATCTTGGAATATTTAAGGATCCCCCCACCCCCCCCCGCCCCAATCCAAGTCTGGACTCTGTGCCTGGGTGCACCTGCTGGCAGCGGCTGGGCTGAAGCCCTTGTGCTGAGTAAGGAGACCTGGGCTCCCCACTCCCAGGGGGAGACCCTGACCTGTGGGCCGGCTTAGGCGAGCGTGTTCCCTCTCTGGCCTCAGTTTCCCCTCTGCAAGGGTCTCAGATCAGGTCTCCTCTCATTTGTGGATTCTCACCACTGCAGCGCAAGGCAGATGGCTCTAGGTTGTTTCTTTTGTCTTGTTAGGGCTGCACCTGCAGCATATGGAGGTTCCCAGGCTACAGGCTGAATCAGAGCTGCAGCTGCCAGCCTACGCCACAGCCACAGCAACGCGGGATCCGAGCCCCATCTGGACCTACACCACAGCTCACAGCAACGCTGGATCCTTAACTCACTGAGTGGGGCCAGAGATTGAACCCACATCCTCATGGATACTAGTGGGGTTCATTACCACTGAGTCACAATGGGAGCTCCTCCAGATTGCTTCTAGAAGGACCAAAGAATTGACTGCCTGAAAGAGGGCTCGGCAGGGGCCACATTTCTGACCCAAGCAGTTCACCAAGCTTGTAGATCAGGCCAGTTCCATTTAAGGAGGGGACGGGTCACTGGAGGGACAAAGGGTTGGGGTGGGGGAGGGGCCACTTTGTTTTCACCAACCTCTGACGGGCCGTTTTGATGAAAGAGCAGTTTGGGCAGGTTCTGGACAGAGCTCCCCACGGAGTCCTGGCCATGGGACATCTTCAGCCAGGGTTGCCTCGTTTCAGCTGAAAGATGTCAGAGGCTGTGATGAGCCCGGAAAAAGCCACCTACGGCAGTGAGCTCCTTAAAGCAGTGTGAGTGTGACGTCTGGAGAAGGGACGGCTGGCACGGGGCAGATGGAGGCGTCAGTGAAAGCCGGAACTCGGTGCCAGGTGGCACTGGAGCCATGTCAGCTTGCAGGGACTCCCCAGGGAGCGGCAGGAGGCTGGCGTCCCTCCCAGGCCCTGGTCGGGGGCCAAGGCCAATTTTGTAGACATGCACCAGGACCTGGAGACTCTGACTGGCCGGCGGGCTTGGGGGGTGACAGGAGATGCTGGCAGATGGGCCAACAGCAGAGAAAGCGCATCCTGTGCTTTTGGCCGGGCACCCCACGCCTGGGCCCCCACCCCCCACCCCGCGTAGGTGTGCAGACACGTGTAGACACGCCGGGCGGCAGCCTCACCCCACCCCAGCTTTACTGCTGACACTTTTTTTCCCTAGAGGTGTGTTGTCCTAGAAAGCGCTTTCCATTCGAGGAAAACTCGGAGGCTGCAGCCAATTTTCATTCCTGCCTTGGCGTCCCCCACAGACCCTGCCAGGAGCATCTCTTTTTCATTTATTTCGGGTGCCGGAGAGGCAGTGAGAGAAAGAGCGTCCCTGGTATTTTCACGCACATGACAGCCTCCCAGCCTCCCAGGCACGTACACCCTGGAAGCCGAGGCCGGCTCTGGAACCGGAACTGTGTCTCTGCCTCTGGACCAGGGTCCCTCGGTGGGAGGCAGGGAAGCAGGGTGGAGACAGGTGTCCTAGCGCCTGATGCATCTCCATCCCACCTGCCCCATCCCCAAATCTCTTGTCCAGGGAGGCCAGGAGCCACGCCTGGGGGGCCCACCTTGGGAGCTCTGGCCCCCAGCACTGGTGCCCGGCCCACAGAGGGTGTGTTGCTGCAGGTCTGCTGGCAATCATGCTGAGAGAGGAGTCGTTAGGGGAAATGCTGGGATTGTGGGTGAAACAGTGTCTTTCCCCCACATTCCCCTCCACCCTGACCTCAGAACGTGACCTTGTTTGGAAATAGGGTCTGTGCAGACATAGTTAGTTGAGGTCCTCAAGATGCAATCGTCCTGGATGGAGAGTGGCCCCTAAATCCAGTGATGGGCGTCCTTCCTTATAGGAAGAGGAGACAGTAGACAGACCCACGGGGAAGAGGGTCACGTGACTGTGGAGATGTCCGCAAGCCAAGGGACGCCCGGGACAGCCACTGCCGGCAGCCACCGCGAGTGAGAGGAAGGCCTGGGGTCACTGTCCCTCCCTCAGAGCCCCGGGGGTGGGGGTGGGGGGGTGGGGGGCGGGGAGCCAACCCTGCAGATACCTTGATCTTGGACCTGGTCTCACGGGACTGAGAGAACACACTCCCGAGGTTTACTGCTGCACAGCCCCAGGAGACCCAGGCAGCCCAAAGGGAGGAACTGGGAGGGGGCTGGGGGGGCGGGATGCCTGGGATCCAAGCAATTGGACCCCTGATGGAAGGGGAGCAGGAGGGAGGTGTGCAGGGAACTGTGCCTAACTGGCGGGCAGCCTCAGGAGGGCTCAGGGAGGTTCCCGGGGAATCCTGGGGCCAAAGCTGGCTGCTGTCATCTCGAGGGCCCCAGGAACAGGCCTGCTGTGGGCAATCGAGGTTGGAAGTGGTCCCTGGGAAGGGCGACCTGGGGCCAACACAGCTGTGGGGTCCAGAGCACAGCAGTTGTGTGGGGCTGCTGGGTGCGTTCTCACGGCCACTAGCGTAAGTGATGGAACGCATGGACAAGGAAGAGGAGCTGCTGTTGGCCTGGGAAGGACTGGACCCTTTGGGGACAGGGGCCTTTATCGAGAATTTGACACCAGGGAAAGGGGCGGCAGCAGAAAGCACCAGAAGGGAGAGGGCTTGTATTTGCTTCCTAGGGCGGCGGATAAATTCCCACAGACTCCCAGCTCGTGAGCGGCAGAGCTGCTGGGGTTCTAGTCCTGATCTTCGTTTGGCTCCAAACAGCAGAGCTGTATTTCCTCCCAGTCCAGGAGCCCCAGGTCCCACGTCCTCACCTCTGGCTCCCAGGGTCTCCAGGACACCAACTGTAGCTTCGAGGGCCCCCAAGACCACCCTCGGGTTTGATAATTGGCCAGAGGGACTCACAGAACCGCGAGCTGTCCTGCTCAAGGTTATGGTTTATTACAGCAAAAGAGACAGATGAAGGTCAGCCAAGGGCAAAGGCGTCTGGGGCAGAGTCCAGGAGGGTTCCATCTGTGGCTGTCCCTCCCAGGGGAGTCGTGCACAGCACTAACGTCTCCCAGCAGTGACGTGTGACAGCATACACACATTTACAGCCCACCAGAGATGCTCGCCTGTCCGGGGTCTTTACTGGGGCTCCATCACACCAATGTGTGGCTGACCTTAGCCACCTGCCTCTAGAGGTCAAGCAGATACCGCATGGCTCCAAGTGCCCACCCTAAATCATGTTGCTAGACTTGCTGACACGGTCCAAGGCCCCCAGGTCTACAAAGACACTCTTACCAGGCAGGACATTCCAAGGGCTTAGAGATCACCTCCAGGACCAAGGACAAAGGCCGGACCTCACTTTGGATGAGGTTGATTCTTTACGAGACACCTGCGGAGGCACCTCAGACAAGATACTGAATCTCACAGTACCTCAGTGTTCACATCTGCAGAATGGGCAGGCAGGCACTTTCCTTCTGGGGTTGTCAAGACGATGAAGTGATACGGCCTCTGGGAGAGCCCCCAGCTCCACCCCCTTGCACTTGACTTGTCTGCAGTTAGGGGGGTTGGCAGGGCTGGCCTGACTCACAGGTGGTTCAGCCCCAGCCTAAGGGCAAGATCGAAGGGTCCTCAGCCAGTGTGCGGGGCTCTTAAAAAGGGAGCTGACGGCCCCCGCTGTGGAGTAAGAGCTGAGCTCATTATGTGTGGCCTTTTTGATGAATTATAAAGAGCCCGAGCCACATGCTGAGATTGGAGATGAATGAAGAGATGGGAGGCCACCAGCAGATGCGCACGGGTTTTACTTCTGAAGTGAGAGGAATTCTGGTTCTTTACCGGGGGAGCTGCACCCTCATGCAGAATGACCAAGCCAGCTGGGGCACAGGGCAGAGGGGGGCTGAGCCCGGGACGGGCCCATGGAGGAGAAGGCGGCAGGGCGAGGTGCCAGCGGTTCCTTTTAGTGGACTCTTGGCTGTCTTGGAAGTCCGGGCCATGTTATCTGCTGGCGATGAGCTGTTTTTCTCTCCCTGGAGAAATACACTGCCAGGCACAGCCTTTGCAGGAGGAGGAGCTGCGCTGGGCCGCCCTCCCTGAAGACAAGCGCTGGGAGGAAGACAGGTGGTTGGCAGGGGCGGGGGTGTGCTGCTCCTGGGGTCTCCCATTTTCCTGCTCTTCATCCCTCTTCCCAGCTCCTGACTCAGGAGCACCCCCTGCCTTAGTTTGGCCTTGGTGCCCTGTGACCAACACCCCCCACCCCGCCCCCTAGCTTCCCGCCGGGTTGGTGGCCCCTCCTCCTGTCCCGTGTCACATCGCCCTAGAACCATCTCTCTTCAAACACCACATCCGTTTGCCAAGCAGTCCCAGTTGAGCCCGGGGCTTGCTGTGTGCCTGGCCCGTGGCTGAATGCTTTTTGAGATCCATCCGCTTTACTCCCGGCAATGACCCAGTGGCCCGGGGGTGTGGGCCCCATTTTAAGGTGAAGAGGCTGAGGCTTGGAGAGGATAAGTAATTTGCTCCATCGTGGCTCAGCGGCAAGGCCACAGGGCTGGCCCCGATCTCTCCCTGTTGCCACCGGTCCTTACAGGGCTTTGGCTGGAGGTGGAGACCTGGTGTGTTCAGGAGCCCCTCCCTCCTTCGGCACAATCTGCCTCGTCTCCGCCCCACCCCACATTTTTCACAACCTGCCAAGTCCTGTGCCCCTGGGGCTGCTGTCACAGACTGTTAGTAGCCCAGCCACCCCTTATCCAGACTCTCCAGGCTCTACCAAGGGGACAGTTTCCAAAAATACACATTGGCACCAGCCAGCCTGTGGCTGAAGGGCAAGGCAGCCTGGAGTTGGGGGCAGGGCTGGGATGGAAAATTTTACCCAAACCCCGGAGCCGAACCGTGGCCGGGACCCGCTGCAGACGGCAGAGCTCCCTGCGTGGGGGGTATCTTGGGCATCTGGTCTCCCATGGCCTCGCCCGTAACCGCTGTGAGTCCCGGCGAGAGCAAGGACGCTCTTTCCCAAGGTGAGGGCGGATCTGTGTGCTGCGGCCATAAAACCTAATGTGTGGGCCACGGAGAAGACCTTTTAATAAAAGCCACTACACACCCTTTTCAAGGCAGGCTCGTCTGATGAATAGCTCGGAGAAGCCTAATAAAGTTATAGGTGAATGGAAATTAGGTCTTTAATGAGTCCAGGAGCAGCCGAGGAAGGTTCGTGCTGCCTTTTTATGAGACTCGGAGAGAATACCTCTCCTTCTTCATTCCTTCAATTCCAGCCTGCACCAAACAGACCTAGAATGTTCCGTTAACCCCTCCCAATCCTCGGAGCTTCCTTCTCCCTTTAGACCCACTGGTCTGCCTCTGTACCCTCCATCCTGGCTTGCACAGGGACCGGCTCAGCGCTCATAGCATCCTTAACTGAGGATAAGGATGGGAGGGAGCAAGGGAGAGGGTCACGGGCCTGCCGGGTGCCAAGGAGGTGCCAGTCTGCGTCTGCGAGCGCGAATTCTGCGTCTCTGCCAGGGCCCCGTACGGAGCCACACGCTCCGTGACGGGCATCTGGAAGTCACCGCCCTGGGAGGAAGGTGTGGGCCTGGCTCTCAACCTCAGGGACCTCATCTCGGCGTCGGCTCTGAGGCCGGCAGAGGAGAATCCTTCCCCGGCCCCGTGCAACCATGGAGGACGCTGCCCAGCCTCAGAACCTGGGGGCAACCTGGAGTCCAACCCGGGTCTCAAGGCCTCCTCTTCCTCCTCCACTTCTCATTCTCCCACGGAAAGCAGGCCTGGCCTGTGCTTGGTGTTTGCAAACATTCTGGCTGGTGGAGCCTCCTACACATGGAACCCCCTCCCCTGATGCGCCGTCCCTGGCAGCCCTGGAGGGGCTGGGCATCTGGGCACGTGAGCGGGGAGAGCCCAGGTCCGTCAGCCTGGAAGCTGCAAGACCGGAAACGAGACCGTGAACTTCCGGCTCTCCCCACCCCAGGTCCGCCGCCCTGCCTTGCAGCACGTCTGTGGGCATCTGCTGTTTTATACATCCACGTGCTATCTGACTTGTGGTTTGGGGGGAGCTTGTGACTCTTTGCTCTCTTTTGTAGAACCATCATCTTCATCTACCGCTGTGACAACCTACGATTAACTGGGAGGCTTATAAATAGAAGTTTATTTCTTGCAATTAAGTTACAAAGCTGCGAAGTCCAAGATCAAGACTGCAGCAGACTCAGTGACTGGGTGGGACCTGCTTCCTGGGTCACATACAGCAGTTTCCTCTGTGTGTCCACAGCTGGCCGACTGGGTAAGGGAGCTCCCTGGGGTCTCTTTTTGTCTTTTTAGGGCTGTACCTGAAGCATATGGAAGTTCCCAGGCTAGGAGTTGAAGTGGAGCTGTAGCTGCTGGCCACAGCCAGTCACACAGGATCTGAGGTGCGTCTGTGACCTACACCACAGCTCACAGCAACGCCGGATCCTTAGCCCACCGAGTGAGGCCAGGGATCAAACCCACACCCTTGTGGGTACCAGTCAGGTTCTTAACCCACTGAGCCACAGTGGGAACTCCTCTCTGGAGTCTCTTTACAAGAGTGCAGGTCCACCGGGAGGGCTCCACATTTAGGAGCAGAGCACTCCCCCAAGGCCTCATCTCCAAGCACCATCACACTGGGGGTCAGGATTTCAATCCAGGAATGTGGGGGAGGGGACACAAACATTCAATCACTTGCACCCCTAAAGCACTTTCTGTCCGTTAGGGTGGAGCAAAGTGGAGAATTTTTTTTTTTTCCCTTAATATGACCGGAAAGAAGCTACACACACTTTTGAGAGCACATTCGCAGGGCCTCAGTTCTCTAGGTAGAGGCTTCAAAGCCCCTCCTTTGATGATGACATCAAGGTGGGCAGGTGGGCAGCTCAGAGCCCTTGGCTTTGGAGAAGTCTCAGCATTTCATGTCTATTTTTTAAGTTCACCTGAAGGTCACCCTTGTCCAGGAAACAAAGGCTGGGGTTGGGGGATGTGAGGATGAATTAGACGTAGAGTTCAAGGCTGAGGGTGGGAGGGGGAGGTGCTCAGGGCCAGGATGGGAGGCCAGCCAGAGGGCCCTGGGGAAGGGCAGGGAAAGAGCCAACCCCCACAGGGTTTGGGTGGGAGGGAATCTTTGAAGGCTGCTCAGAAAAGGGGAAGTTCCCACTAGCTGAGAACTTCCCATCATTTAGACTTGACCTTGGAACCGTCTATGAAGAGACAGTGTGCCACATGAACGACAGTGTAGATGACACTACAGAGAGAAGCTTCCCAAGTTTCTTTTTACAGGGCCGTGTTTTCAAGCACTGTCAAAAACCTTGTAGCCACTGGATTGGGCCAGCCAGAGAGCAGGCTGAAGACTAGGCACCAGCGCAGCGCCCCTGACGGCCCGGTGACAAGACCTGGACCTCTTTTCTTTTTTAGGGCCACACCCAGAGCATAGAGAACTTCCCCATCCAGGGGCTGGATCAGAGCTGCAGCCGCCAGCCTACGCTACAGTCACAGCAATGCGGGATCTGAGCTGTGTCTTCGACCTACGCCACAGTCATCGCAACACTGGCTCCTCAACCCACTGAGCGGGGCCGGGGCTCAAACCCGCATCCTCACGGATACCAGGTGGGTTGTTACCCTGCTGAGCCACAACAGGAACCCAGTGA
This sequence comes from Phacochoerus africanus, assembly GCF_016906955.1. Lineage (NCBI taxonomy): Eukaryota > Metazoa > Chordata > Mammalia > Artiodactyla > Suidae > Phacochoerus > Phacochoerus africanus. Next base: position 7,527,701 of record NC_062548.1, on the reverse strand, counting down.
CCTGGACCTTCACAAAATCCCAGTGCCGCTGCCACTTAGACACTCTGTCCTCACTGGCTGAGGTAAGGCCTGGGCATCAGGAGTTTTAAAACCTCCCTAGGCGACTCCACTGGCAAAGTAGAGCGAGGGCGGTCTGGAAGTCAGGTCGACTGGGTTTTGCTTCCCGCTCTGCCCCTGCCTCGCTGGCTGATGGCGAGGCCAGCTGGCACCCTTTTTCAGCCCATTTCCCTAATGTGGCCTACGTGGGGGCAGAGCTCTATACACTGTGCTCTGCTCTGTCACTGGGGTCATGGCTGGCTGGCCACCCCTGCCCAGCAGAGAGGGGCGTTTGAGTTTTCCTGGAGTGAAAGCCACCGCAGACAAGGATTTCTTTGCTCTTCCCTCTACCTGGAGATGCGCCCCCAATTCTGTGGGATTCCTGCCCACCCTGCCCCCAGAGCCCGAGACCAGCATCCCACCGCCCACAGCTCCCCACCATGGACACAGAGCCTGGAACCTCCTTGGGGCTCCAGGTGCTAAGACCTTTCCAGTACCTGACGGAGCGGGCGGGCGGGGCTTCCTGTGCCTGGGCCCACGTTTCCAGCTCGCTTGGGCTCCACGCTGCCCTGGGGGACCAAGGAAGCTTATGATCCAGTGCAGTGAGCGTTTGGTCTTTGCCCCAGTTTCTCCAGCTTGTGGGTTCTGGCTGCCCTTCCAGGGCCTAGAAAACCAAAGCCAGTGACCCTCCTCTGGGGTGATGGGTTTGGTTGCCATGGAGACGTTCTACATCTTAGCCGGCTGACCCCTGAATTCTGCCCTTTGCGTCTTCTTTCCAGGATGGGGCTGGCCCTGCTGGGCAGAGTTCAACGCTTGGGGTTGTTCCCTGCCAGGGATGCGGTGGGGGGCGGGGGAGGGGAGGACAAAAAGGAGCCCAGCTTTGCACCAACAGCAACAGTCACGGTAGCTCAGATGTGCTGAGAGCTTAGCCCAGGCTAGGTGCTCTGTTGGCACCTCCGTGAACCACCCCACGTGCTCCCCTACTGTCCTAGGAGGTGGGTGCTGGTGGAGGGCACAGCTGCAGCCACAGACCCTGGCCAGTCGCCAGGGTAGACACCTGAGGGACACTGCCCCCTGAGCACATCCAATGACCCCACAGCCGTCCTGGCGGTTGTTAGAACAGCTGTTTGGGTGGGTCAGTAGTGGGTGGGCTTCGCCTGCTTCTGGGCCCTCCGTACACCTCCTCGTCCCTCTCGTGGCAGGGGACTACGTCTCATTTATATTTCTTGTATCCTGGGCAGACAGCTGGCACCAGTAAGGGATGCAGGCTGGAAGTGAGTTGCAGACTTCTCAAGCCGCCGCCTCCTCCTCCCCCAGGGCCAGTCTCAGGTCCACAGCAGGCTCCCCCAAGTGCCCAGAAAGCCTCAGCTCCATAACCAATGTGGCCACCAGGCGGCCAGCTCCCACACCCCGCAGGCCTCAGTCCTCCAGAAAACTAGAAGTCGGCTTTTTTTTTTTTTAACTTCTGCTGACAGCCCGAAAATCCTGTGATTTATACGATTAATATGAGAAGCAACATCATTATTCTGTTAATATATTATTCATTCACTAGTGATCTATTCTCTCCACACCCAGCTCTGAGAGTCAATTTTCCCTCCCTGCTATTTTAATAGACCCGCATTTTAAATGGCGAGAGCAGTCCATTAAACATGTATAAGATGTAATCTCATTTAGAGTATGCGCTTCCAGGGGATCCGCCTCATAAGCACACAGACAACAACGCTGCCTGGTCTTGTTGGGGCCCACATGGGTGGGCAGCTGAGAACGAAGTCAGGCTCCGAGTAAGGAACGTGTTAAAACTTCTGATTGGGGTCCGAGGCTCCCTGGCAGGGGGAATGAGCTCTGTCCCTGGACACTTGGGTTGCAGAGGCCCCACCCACTCTCTGTCCCCACCCGCACCCCGGCCGTCCACGCCTCTGAGAGTGCGGCATTTGGGGGAAGAGGGAAGGAGGGGTCTTCTCTAAGGGAGTCAGATCCTCATTTTTTGCTTAATTAAAAAGCACTGGAGGAGTTCCCTGGTGGCCCATTGGTTAAGGATCTGGCATTATCACTGCTGTGATGTGGGTTCAAGCCTTAGCACAGGAATTTCGGCATGCCATGAACACCCCCTCCACCCCCCCCCCAAAAAAAAACTGGGATGGCTGCAGCCTTCGTGAGCTCCACTTCCTCCCTTATAAACAATAAATCAAATCATGAATCCAGCCCTGGGATTGCAGGGGAGCCCGTTCGGGTCCATCCACCAGCCTGCGTGGGTGCAGATGGTTCTCTATACAAGGTCAGAGGACAGACATATGGGGACTTTGAAAGGTTCCAGCAAAGTTGTTACACTGTTACTGCTGTGACTGTGGAATATGAGGAGCCCACGCAATGGGTCTTGACCTTGAGGAGCTTCTGGTCTGACCTAAATTGGTGACTCACCCCAGTCCAGGGCTGGGAGGCGCCCTAGAGTCTGGCAATGGTGCTCTAGCAGCACAAAGACGAGAGCTGTGACTCTGAGGCCACTGCTGAAGGCTTCCTGGAGGAGAGGGTGTTTGATGGCACAGAAGGACAGACACAACTTTGCCAGGTTGGGTTCACTGGGGAGGGCGGAGGGGCAGCAGCAGTGAGGTGACAGCGTGGATGTGGTGTGGAGCCAGTTTACAGAGGACTTCAGACCATAAGCCAAAAAGCTAGGACCTGGTGCAGGCAATGGGGAGCCACTGCAGGCTTCAGAGCTGAGTGACCAGTCGGAGCTATACAGGTTCACCTTTCAGAATGCCACGGCTGTGTCCAAGTGCATTCTGCAGATAGCTCAGGGCTAAGGTGGGGGAGGTGGTGGTATTCCTGAGGTTCCCCTGCCATGGGCAAACTCCTATTTATCCTTCAAGACCTTGCTCAAGCGGCCCCTCCTCTGGGAAGCCTCCCCTGACTCCCTTCTCTGTTGCCTGTCTGCAGATGGTGACCAAAAATCAAGCCTGGCTCTAAGAGTGTGACCCGCAAAGCAGCAGGTAACCACTGAGATCAGTGGCATCTCAGGCAGGAGGGGAGCCTAAGGGTGCGTGCCACCAGAAGCGGATCTTCGGACCTCAGAGAGTGCAGGTGATTTACCCAGGAGGCATCCTGGAAGCACTCGCTCGGGCATCTGAGAGGCAGGGATTGCCAAGGCTGCCAATAAAAGGTGAAGAATGACCTCCCTGGGAGCTGAAGCGGAAAGCCTTGGGACACTGCCGCGGGAGACAGCGTGGAGCTTGTGCTCCGAGCTGCACCTCCACGACCCGCAGCAGGGCGGGTGAGCTGGGGTACTAATGCGCCCAACCTCAGTGCTCGCTGGCTGGGAACGGCCCCTGGGGGCTTCCCGTCTGTTGGGTGTTCAAGAGAAAGCCCTCTGGCTGTGGGACATGACACTGGCGGTTGGAAGCCCGGCGGTCTGTTTGGCAGCGGTGAGATGGGAGGGGACACAGGTGCAGCACCAACCGCGTCAGCTACAGAACCCTGCCCATCTTGCGGGAAGTACACGTTGCGCGGCCACGAAGCTGGGACCTGAGAGAGACATGAGCTGGGGGCGAGGGTCCAGCTCGGTCCTGCCCTGTCTGTGGCTTGGTCACCACACAGCTGTCCTCTGCTGGGAAACCGGCCCCACTCCGGCCAGGACACCTCAGCTCTCCCCTTCCAACACCAGCTCCCACGGCCTCCTGCTCGGAGCCTGCACTGGAACGTGGTCCTGGATGGTGGCCATGGGGACGATGTCCCCAGCAGGGGACAATGGCTTCTCCAGCTCCCTCCTGAGAGTGTGTCTGAGAAATGGGATCCCCTCTGCACCCCGACGATTCCCTAAGTCTGGGCCACACTCTGGGGACCAATCTTCCTGCTCTGTCAAAGTGCTTCTCTGCTCCCTTCAAGGCAGGAGCGCCCTGGGTTGGGAGGCTGGAACCCGCACTCCTGACCCCCTCCTCTGTCACCCCCACTGGAATGAGCACCTCGGGGCACGGACTAGAAGGAAGGGGATTCTGCCGAGGGGACCAGCCCAGGGGCCCGTCACGGAGCGCTAGCAACGAAGGGCGCCATGTGCAATACTGATGTGCTGACGAGACCATTTGTCCCCCATGGGGCGTGGGCACCCCAAGGGGCTAAAAATACTTCTGGGAGGAGGGCATGAAAAAGTCTCAGCTGTTAATAGTGATTTGTGTCCACTCAAAGCTCAAAGCGAGCTGCTACCCACCAAAATTGCAGGCCTTAGTATTTAATTTCACGGGGGCCGTGGGATTAGTTTTAAAAGGTGTCCTTAGGAAGGTGATAGTGGAAAGTGGGCTGGGAAACGCTGGGCTTGATGGGATCCCGCCTGGTACCAGCCCATCTCCGTCCATTACTAGGAACCATCATCTTCACCTGACTTGGGAGAACAGTGGGGGCCACACCCGCACCGCTGGACTGAGTGGGGCGTCTGTGCCCATCCCAGGCCCCCAGCTCTGGAATGGGCAGGTCTCCCAGCCCCAGGAGTCCCCACAGAGCCCCCCGCCCCCCGTACCTGCTGGACGCGCCCCCAGATTCACTCCTCCCTCAGCGGCAGGCCAAGGCCGATGCACGAGGGCGGGCGGGTCGGAGCGCTCCTTCTCCAGCCCCCCTTCCTGTGCCCCTCAGCTCTTCCTGCTTCTGGTGCCAGAGGGCCAGTGACCCCTGTCCCCAGAGGCCGGCACGTGAGAATGAGTTTTCCTTCCCGGCAGTTTGAAGACGGCATCTTTGTGTTGCCTCCTCAGCAAATCAGCAGAAAGGCTGAGCTCCTCCCTTTCAGCTGAGGGGTGGCACCCCCAACCTGGGACACAGCCGCTGCAGCTCCTGCTGCCCTTGGCCTTGCCCCCCCCCCCCCCCCCGGAGCTCCGGAGCCATGTGGTGGACAGAAGGGGCTGGCATCCATCCTCCCACTCCTGGAACTCCCTGGTCCTACACGGGCGTCCGCAGACCTGCTCACAGTGGTGGCCACGCAGGGTCCAGCAGCCTCCCTACGTCAGACGTGGGACGGCTGACACCCGGTTTCCCACACCTGGATCAGCCACCCGGCCTGTGCCTAGCGGCAGAGTGGCTAACCCCCACCCTCGGTTCAAAGCCCGGCTCTCCCTTTTGTGAGCCCTGTGTCCCTTGGCAAGAGACCTGATGGACTGTTATCAGCAAAGGTGCAGGGGAACCAGCAGTCCTCACCTGTGGTTCACCTGCGTGTGTGTCTGCAGACAGCTGGGCCCTGCTGTGGCGGGGGTGGGGTGGGGTGGGGGCGGCGGCAGGGGGGTTTGTCCGATTTTCAGGAAAGGTGAGGCTCTGGACCAGGGGCAGGACGGAGTCCCACGGTCTGTGGTGGTGAGGTCGGCCTGGGCCAGCCTGGGACCCCGACTGTCTACACGCCATGACGCTGGCAGCTGACTTACCAACGCAACTTGGGTGCCCGGGCAGATCTGGGACACGGGGTTGTTCGCTCCTGGGCTCTGGCCACGTGGGGCTCCTGTGGGGATCTGGCCTCCTCCAGAGCGGGCGGGCCCACAGCCGCCTGCCCACCAGACACTGTGAGCTGGCCGAGGCCTCCGAGGACGGGAAGGGCTCCTTTTTCTCACCTTCCTGGTTCCCCGCAGACCCAGACCACAACCCTGGGCAAATCCCAAACTTCCTTCCACCCACCTCTAGGGGCAAGCAGCTATGCTGGCTGGCCTTTCAGGTGAGATGGCGCAGAGGCCCCCCAGTTCCCACTGAGGCTAAAAGGCCATGTTTGTGGGTCCAGCCCTGGGCTCTGGGCGTTTGGCATCTACGGTTTGGTAAGTGGCAGATTTGGCCGCTTGGCAGGACAGACTGCTCTGCCCTGTGGTCTGGGTTTGGCAGCTCCCAAACCAGTCCCAGGACTGTGCTGTCACTCCAACTTCTGCCTCCCCACTACCCCCACCCTCATCACCCCCACTGCACCCAGTTAATGAGTCCCAAGGAGATGCTCGTGCCAGGCAGCACCTCTGTTGCCAGAGAGGCCCCAAGAGTCCCCGGCATGTTTGGCTCTGCTAAGTGCGGCCCTGACTCATGGTTTCCATGGCAATGGCACTCGTGGTAACAGCCCTGGCTTGCTGCCAGGGCAAATGACAACCGTGTCAGCAATTCAGTGTGTCCAGCTGTGCTCACAGCCAGAGGGGACAGGATGCTGAGCGGGGGTGGCTTGCCTGCCCCTCTGCCCACCTGGGGTCCCAGCCTGGGGCCCTGAGCCCCAGACAGCCACCTTTCTGGCCTGGAGAACCTCAGCAGGGAGGTTAGGGTGCAGGAGCAGCCCTGGGAGCAGGCCAGAGACCATGCACTGCCTTGCTACGTAAACTTGGACAGGACGGTGTCCCTTCTGGATCCCGTTGACACCAGGGGCCTGGGATGGATCGCCAAACCCAGAGCCCTTGGCTCCCAGGAGCAGATCTTGCCTGGTGTGTGCCAGCAGCCAGAGGCTGAAGTCGGGGGTAGGGAGGGCTCCCTCTGAAGCTCCCGGGGAGAGGCTTCCTTGTGGCTGGCTCCCCGGGCTCCTGGCAGCCTTGGCGGTCGAGTCCCTGGCAGGGCCACCACAGGCTCAGCCAGCAGCACCTGGGAGGTACATCCAACCATCAGGGGGCCTGCTAGCAAAGCCTGGGGTGGGGGTGGGGCACCATGAACCCCCGGAGCCAGCTCTCTTCCAGTGCGATGAGCTCTCCAGGTCACCTGGAAGCACCTGCAGGTGACAACCCAGGTGTCCCCTATGCCCCTCCAGCTCAGACACTCAACACCTTCAGGACACGGTCACTTGCCAAACAGAACCGCAAACGCCTGCCGTCCGGGGACAGCCCTAAGTGACCATCCACGCTACAGAGAAAGAGGCAGACACTTGGGGACGGGGAGGGACAGGCTCGAGGGCACTCTGAGCCACAGCTCAGGGCCTCAAAAAGGCCCCGTGGACACAGAGCTGCTCCGTCCTCCCCACAGCCACGTGTGGTCCTCAGAGCCCTCCGTCCAGACCCAGTGCCCCCTGCCCAGTCTGCCTCTGTCCCCACACGAGCAGTGATGCCCTGCCCTGGCCTCTGCCACAGCTGGACACAAAGAAGCTCCAAAAGGGCGCCACTCACCCCTCCTGGCACAGGCCGGCACACCGTGACCTGCTCCAAAGGACTTGGGGTCCCGCGGCACGGCACTGCTCTCGATGGGTCCGAGGTGACCCTCTCCGAGGGCAGCAGCACAGAGGGTGGGTGGCAGCATGCGGGCAGGAGGTCTGCAGCAGGACGGGAGAGAGCGCCGATGCGCCACAAAGCTGGAGCCCCCACCGCATCTTTTAGGGAAACGGAGGTCTAGAGAGGGGGACGGACTTGTCTGAGTGGAGAGTCAGCAGAGCCGGACAGGCCACTGTGATACAGCAACACTTAGCCAGGAGCTTCCTGCTGAGAGGGAGCGTCTGCTTATGTGGCAGCAGGTTCCCCGCTACTGGGCCAGCTCACAGTGAGACTCCTGGGGAGCAAAGCTGGGCCCTGGGCCGTGCTCAGGGCACACTGGGTGCTGCCAGCGTGAACACCAGAGACAAGAGAGTCTTTGGGAGGGAGAAGGGACAGCCTGTGGTCAGTACCCAGTGGGTTCCGAGCCCAGTGTTTTGTGAAGCACTACTGTAGGCCCAACTCTGGGCCCCTTGTATTAGCTATCCAGTGCCGCTTAAAAAATAACCTTAAACATAGTAGCTTAAAACAACCCACGCTATTTTTTTTTTAGGGTTGGACCCATGGCATATGGAAGTTCCCAGGCTAGTGGTTGAATCAGAGCTGCAGCTGCCAGCCTACACCACAACCACAGCAAAGCCAGATTGGAGCCATATCTGTGACCTATACCAGAGCTCACTGTAATACCAGATCCTTAACCCACTGAGCAGGCCAGGGATCAAACCTGAATCCTTACGGATTCTAGTTGGGTTTGTTTCTGCTGAGCCACAACCGAACTCCCACATCATATACCATTAACCTCACATTTGTGGGCAGGACTCTGAGCCCAGGCTGCTGGGATGCTCAGCCCACGGCCTCTCGCTGTAATGGAGGCAGTGGCCAGTGCTGGTCTCATTTAAAGGTTGCCCTGGGGTGGAACTGCTCCCAGGTCCACTCACTTGGTTGTGGACAAGATCGTTTCTCTAGGGCCTCGGTCCCTCCCTGGCTGTTGACCAGAAGCTGCCCTCTGTGCCCTGTCGTGTGGTCTCTTTGCAGGGTGGTTTGTGAGACGGGGACACAGGGAGGGACAAAAGACAAGAAGGTGAAGGCTGCAGTCCTCGTCTCCTGCTCCTGGAAGTGACAACCCTTCCCTCTGGCCACATCCTGTGGTTTAGAAACAGGTCTCTAGGTCCAGCCCATCCTCCCGGGGAGGGATTTCTCAAGGGGGTGGGTACCGGGTGGGATCGCTGGACCCGATTCAGGCACTGCCCACCTCAGCCCCACTCTCAGGAGGTGCTCTCCAGACAAGGCTCGAGCTCACATGCCTCCATGGCTCTGCTCCTGCCGGACGTGACCCCAGCTCACCGGCCTCAAGACCAGGCCCCCACCTGCCTCCGGTGACGCCCCTTCACATGTGGCCATGACACTTGGGGACCTCAATCTTCACAGGCTTCCTGCCCCTCTGACCTGTCAGCCCACACTCGCGACAGCAGAACCTCCACTGCACACATGATTCTGAGCTCGCGACAGCCTGAGGCAGGAGCCAGGGCAGCGGTCAGCCCCTCAATCCCTCTGGAACCTTCCGCAAAGTCTATGCTACACAGTAGGCAGCCTGCCCTGGGCTTACTCTCCATCCACGTGTGCAGCCAGGGGCTCGCAGAACAGAATCAGGCTGATGACAGGTGGGAGCTGGAGGACAAGGACCCCGGTTTCCTCACCCCTCAGGCAGGACAACTCGGGGTGAAGTCAACCATCACCCAGAGGTCCCCAGAGGTCTGCCTCCGCCGGCTTCCTCACCCTCCCCGTCTCCCACCCACGCCTCTGGGGGTCACCTCCCGGGACAGACTGCACACTGCCTCCTCCCCAAGACATCTGTGTCCTGACCCCTGCTGCCTGTGGATGTTACCTTAGACGGCAAGACAGTCTCTGCAGATGCATTAAGCAAAGGATCTTGAGACGGGAGGTTATCCTGGGTTGCCTGCAGCGGGTGCTAATGCAATCACAAATGTCCCGAGGAGCGGGAGGCAGAGGACACTGGACACAAGAGGAGAAGATGACGTGAAGACGGAGAGATTAGAGTGACGGGGCCACAAGCCAAGGAACACAGGCGGCCACCAGAAACCAGAGGCGCAAAGGACAGATGCTCCCCGGAGGCCTCTGCAGGGCGAGGAGCCCTGCCGACACCATGACTTCACTGCAGCGTCCCTGATCCCTCACTCCTGGCCTCCACGGCTGGGAGAGAACGAGCTTCTGGCATCTTAAGCCACCCGGCTTGTGGTGATTGGGTACAGCGGCCCTGGGCAGCCGCCCCACCTGCACTGCATCTGAGACGCAGGCTCTGCTGCTGCGGGAACCTGGCCTCCGACAGCAGCCCTGGGTCCAGGCACACGGGTCTGATGGACGTGCTCTGGGAGGCCGAGGGTCCACAAGGACCCCAGGGCCTGGCTGCACAGTAGGGGAGATGCCCCCTCCCTTGCGGGGCAGAAAGAACCCATAGTTGAAGCACCTGTGTGGCCCCGCACAGCTGGAGAAGGCGGGAAAGGGTCCTGCCCTCTGCCCTCGGGAGAGCGCGGCCCTTCCCACACCAGACGGCAGGCGTCGGGCCCCAGGCTGGTGGGTGGACGAGCTGGCCTTGTGAGAAGCTGCCCACTTGCAGTCAGCTGGCAGGCGGCCCTGGGAGACCCACGGAGGCGCCGCAGAAAAGCAACAGGCAGCCTTGACGAAGCGGGTCCCACGAGAAGCTCAGATGATTCGGGGCCACAGCGGGCAGCACTTCAGGCCCTGGAGAGAGATTCTGCCTCTAGACAGCTTGCCACCCAAGGCAGACAGTGGCGACAGGGACCCTGAAGCAAATGGCATTCTCATCAAACCCAAGGGGCTCCAGCTCATTTTCGGGGGCTGCCGGGACAGCGCCCCACGAGCTGGGTGGCTCAGAGACGCACGAGTGAGTCGTCTCACAGCCCTGAGGCTTCACATCTGAAGTCAAGCTGCAGCTGACAGCTGGGGAGTGGGGTGGGGGTGGGGTTTCTCCAGGGGCCGTGGCTTGGAAATGGCCTCCCCCGGGCCTCCATGTCACCTCCCCTCTGGGAGTGTCCCTTCTCACTACTGTCATTCTTTTCCCAGAGACCCCAGTCACACTGGATTAGGGCCGGCGCTGCTCGAGGAGCCAGCTTTGCTAATTACATCTGCAATCACCTTACTCCAAAACAAGGTCCCATCCTGCGCTTCTGCAAGCAGGACTTCAACAAGTGAATGTGGGGAACAGAATTCACCATATAATGGTGCTGGACGCAGGGCAGGGCCACCACCACCAGTGACCCTCGCTCCTCATTTCTTGCCTCCCCCGCCCCCCCCCCCGCCACATGCCATGGGCCTTCCCCCCATTTTCCACCCTGGGAGCCTGCAAAGCACAGACGGTGACAGAGGCAAGAGCTGGCTCAGGGGTGCTGCTCAGTGCCAGGCAGGGAGAAGAGGGACCTTGGTGGGGGCATCGCAGGCTCAGAGGGAGCCCAGCATTCCAGCTGAAGCTGAAGGAAGCCTTTCCTGGGATGCGGCGGACAACCCGGCCCTGGGTCGCTCACCTGCTCACCAGCACCTACCTAATGATGCTCTTTGCTCTAGTTCATCCTCACTGACCTCTTGCTCCATGATGCAAAGAGCTCCCTCTGCGAGAGCTGCAAGCTCTGTTTGTTGGTGGTCCCTGATACGTGTGAACGGATGCAGGTGTAGCCCGGAGCCAAGCTCTGCACGGATGGACGAAGCGCACAGACTTTGCAGGGTTCTTTTCCGTGGCAGAATGACCAGGCCATCCATGGAGGGCAGCCTGGTCAACCGGCCGATCCACACAGCAAGAGGGAGGTGACGCTGGCTGCGCTGGGCGGTGGGCTGGCAGCATGACCAGGGTGTTTCAGTGGCTACGGTAGGGAAGCGAGATAAAGTCTGGGAGAGCCCTGGTCTATGGACAGTCGCTCGGCAGGAAGAAGAACTCGGGCTCTGACAGGGCTGCTCCCTCTGTAAAATGGGGTGCTGGGAATGAAGCAAGGCGCCCGGAGATTTAGTTTGCCTTGGAAAAGTACAGCAATAGGATGTTTCTGAATTCAGGTGTTGCAGAGTCACTCCAGAGCGCCCGCACTGCCTATTTTTAACATTGTGGTAAAACGCACATAAAGCCTGCCCCCCACCCACGTGTAAGTACACAATTCAGGAGAGGAACCACACTCACACTGCGGGTAAGAGAGCTCAACTCCTGCATCTTGTAAGCGCAAACTTTGTCCCTGGGAAACACCAGCTCCCACCTGCTCCTCCCCCAGCCCCGTCTCCTCGTCTCTGTCCCCAAATCTGGCTGCTCCAGGACGTCCAGCGAGTGGAGCCCTACAGGCTGGCTTAGTCCCCGGGGCGCAAGGTCCTCAGGGTCCCCGTACTTTGTGGCCTGCGACAGGGTTTCCTTCCTCTTCATCGCCGGGGGGAGAGCCCTCTTTACGCGTCTGTCCATGATGACGCGTGGGTCGCTCCCCTCTTGGTGATGGTGAATATAGCTGCCACGCGTGTGGGTGTGCAAGTAACCGTTCAAGCCTCTGCTTGCAGTTATTCGGGTACATATCCAGCTGTGGAATTACTGCATCCTGTGGCAGTTCTACTTTTCATTTTGGAGGCACTCACCCACTTACGAACCTGCAGGGGAGCGGGTGCCACTCAGGGCAAAGTCGAGCGTTTCCCCTCAGAGGTGTCAGCAGCGGGGTACGGGGTGGGGAGGGGGTGGCGCAGAGGGGGTGAGGCCTGTCCGCCTTCTTTCTTCAGGCCTTGCTGGCGAAAGCTGACGCTCTGATCTCATCCACTTTCCAAGGGAAAGGCGCTGATGGAGAGCCACGTGACACAGGGTTCCTGGGGTGGAGGGGGTCTCATGACAGGAGACAGAGCAAGCTGGATGGGGGGCTTTGCTCCATTCTGTCCAATGCAGGTCCTGAAGGTTCCAACCCAGGGCAGGTCTTGCACCTGCTGAGATCCACTGGGCAGGACTGGAAAAAAAAATTCCATTATTCAACAGCGTGACTGAGTGGGGGCAAGAGCCCTGTTCTGTGCAGAGTGAACAAATGCCGGAGGACGCCTTTACTGCCTGTCGCTCGGGCAGCTCCCGACAAAACACATCACACCGTCTGGACTCAGAACGAGGGCTCTGTTCACACCGCCCTGGGGACCGGCTACTCCAATCACCTTTGCAGTGTTACCGAGAAAGCCGCGGGGGCGTTTCTGCTGCAGATATTATCACCAACTTGCTGATGGTTCTGGGGACAATTTTCCAATTGGGATACGTCACAGTTCAGGGAAGAAGAGGGCATGGAAAAACCTGTCTTGGGTTCAGGCAGATTTTTTCTTTTTCAGGCTGCACTGCGGCTTATGGAGGTTCTCGGGGTAGGGGTCCAATCAGAGCTGCAGCTGCCAGCCTACACCACAGCCACAGCAACAGGATCCAAGCCACATCTGCAACCTATACCACAGCTCACGGCAACACTGGACCCTTAACCCACTGAGTGAGGCCAGGGACTAAACCTGCGTCCTCATGGATGCTAGTCACGTCAGTTACCGCTGAGCCACAAAGGGAACGCCCAGGCAGATTTTGAAAACCTGTAGGGAGAACGGGAGATGACTAGAAAAGGCCAGAAGATGCCTCTAAGTCATGCCTTCCCTTGTGATGAAGCCAAATCACCAGAAACCCAGCACCTCGCCTCTGATCCCTCAGGCCGCAGGGAGCCTGCTTCTGGGTCTCAGTGGCGTCCAGAGAACTGCTTCTGGCCTTAGGGGTGGTTCCCTTGCCCAAGCAGCCGGTCCTGAGTGCCTGGGGGGTGTCCCCCGACCCGCTGGAATCAAACATGGAAGGAGGCGCAGCCCAGCTCCAGGAAGACTACAATCCAGCTCAGTGGAGCCGAGCCAGCAGCGCAGGTGCGCCCGGGCCAGGAGCTGAGTCCCTCCCTCCCCGGCGGCATCAAGGCCGGAAGCCCGGGGTGGCTTCCTGGGGGAGGAGAGGGCTAAGGCGCGGAGCTCGGCTGGGTGCTTAACACCGGCTCTGCTTTGCCTTCTCAGCCGCCGCTGTGATTAACCACCTTTGCCGTGTCTGGCGTCTCCATGCGGCATCTCAGTTGTCATGGGCTGAACGGTATCCTCTTAAAATCTGCACTCCAGTCTCTCAGCATGGGACTGGGTTTGGAGACGGGGTCTTTAAAGAGGGGAGGAGGTTGCACTGCGGTCACTGGGGTGGATTTGAATCCACGGTGGCCGGGGTCTTATAAGAGAGAGGGGGGAGCAGGGGGGTCACGGAAGCCAGCCCTCTGCACGCCGAGGAGGGAGGCCGCAGGAGGGTCCACCCGGCGGACCCCCTTGATCTCAGGCTTCCTGCCTGGGTGAAGGCGGCTCTGCTGTTAAAGCCGCTCAGTCTGCGTCACTGTTACGGCAGCCAGAGCAAAGGAGTACGCGGTTTAGTCCCCATCACGGCCCGGGGAGGGAGTGGCATTAAGAAAGGGGGTGAACACGATGAAGGATCATGGGAGGAGAAGGTACACATGCACGCGTAACTGGGTCACCTTGCTGCATGGCAGAAATGGACAGAACAGCGTAAATCAACTATAAAAAAAAATTAAAAAAAAAGAACGGGGAGGGTGCGCCTCGGCGAGGTCAGACCCTTGTCCAAGACGCCTGGCTGCGCCCTCCCGCTGCAGCCTCCAGCAGGGCCGGTTCCTTCCCTAGGACTGTTCCAGGCTGGATCAGCTGCGGCTGGATCAGCTGGGGTCTCCCTCCTCTCTGACCCGTGGCTGAGGTTCCAGTTCCTCCTCGGCTACACCCGGGAGTGCTGCCTGGGTCCTCGGCTACCATTTGGGCTGGATCCATGCCTCCGCCTCCCACCTCACCCTCGGCTGGTGGTAAGAAGCATGGCGGGGCAGCCAGACCAGCGTCTGAGCCAAGAACCCTGCTCAGGCAGGGAAGCTCCAGCCCGAGGGTCCCTGGAGAGTCCAGGACACAGGACGGCAGCCAGGGGTTTGGCTCGAAGGCTAGGGGCCAGCACCAGAACAGCGAGGCCTCATCCCAGCATGTGGGTTTGCACTGCAGGCAGTGACACTATTTTGGCACAGAGAGGCCCCATCTGCTGTCCAGCGGGAGCCCCCTTGCTGCTCAATGCCAGGCCGCCGGCTGCTGGCTGTAAAAATTCCAAGGGCTTTAACGCCCGACCTTATGAGGTCTCTACTGGTGTGATTTATACTTCACGTTAGTTTGAGGACCCCCAGAAACCACCCCAGCCCAGCATCCAGCATCTCTACGGTACCTACCCTCCCAGAAGCCCCAAACACTTGTGTCTCCTTTCCAGAGCCCTTCAAGCTCCATCAATAATCAACGCTCTGCATGTTGAAAAGAAAGCAGGGAAGTCCTGGCTCTTCTCGGGTCGTGTTATTTTCTGCTTGTCTTCTTAGCTGTTCCCTCTCTGCTTCCTGGAGACCGTGTCATCACGTACACCACATTCGATACGTCATTTCTTTCCCGGGCTCTGGATGCTGGCGCTCAAGTCAGAGACGGTGACTTTCCCTTCGAGGAGCGAGGCCATCTGTCCAGGGGCCCCGAGAATCCATCCCAACCCATCAGGGCCTCAGCAGAGCTTCTGGAATCGAACAAAATGCTCGCACATTTGTATTTCAGTCCAGCGCAGGCTGTTCCTTCATCTGCAATGTTATCGTCACATAAAAAGGGGGGTGTCGAACAGCTCCCGCTTGCTCCCTTTCTCTCCCTCTCTCTCACACACACACACACGTGTCACAGGTATCAAGACAGGAGAAAATGCAATACACTGGGCTTCAGACAGACCCATGTCTGAACCTGGGATCACTACCTACCTGCTGTGGTATAAACTGACTTGAGCAAAACTGACCTGGCAATCAGCTTAAGCAAAGGGGGCTTTACTGGAGAGGCAGGAGACTGAAGGAGCTGGGCTGGAGGTGGGCAGGAGGAGAGGAATGGATGGATCTCAGGGGTCCACAAAAGCCCCCCAAATGCCCACGGCAGCCTCTGCGTGGAGAAAATCGAGGCGTGTGGGGGCCATAGGGGGTCCATTGGAGGAGAGTGTCCCCGGCTCTCATCAGGGTCTCAGGGCGGGTCTGTCGCCACCCCAACCCCCCAGAAAGGCTCAGAGTCACGGCCCAAATCGCCCCCCTGACCACTCAGGGCTTAACCTGCCATGGCCTCCCGCCCCCCCACCCTTACTCCACACTTCACAGCAGACAGAGTCCTCGGAGAAGGGACGGACTTTGTCACATCGTGTTCCTGCAGGAGACTCTCCAAAGTCCTCCCTTCCTCTGAGCTCTAAGATCTGCCCGCTCTTCCCTGGCAGAAGGACCCCTGGTGACACTGCCCCCTCACTTCTCCCCACC
Organism: Phacochoerus africanus; assembly: GCF_016906955.1. Classification (NCBI taxonomy): domain Eukaryota; kingdom Metazoa; phylum Chordata; class Mammalia; order Artiodactyla; family Suidae; genus Phacochoerus; species Phacochoerus africanus. The sequence goes on along the minus strand of NC_062548.1, from coordinate 7,512,118 downwards.
CCCTGCCCTGCTCTCCACTCCAGACACGGGGTTCCTAGGAGCCCAGACTCTAGATGCTAAAATCAGGACAGTCCCAGGCAAGCGGGGAGGTTGGTCACCCTGGCTCCCTCCCACCTGCTCCCGGCAACCCTGCCCCCACCTCGTGGCTGACTACCCACCCCACCCACGCCGAGTTCCGTGTCCCACATCTGTGCTCCTACAGGGCCCCTTTCCTCCTGTCACATCCCCCCCCCCGCCCCCCGTGCTGAGCCCAAAGTCCTTAATCATCTCCTTTCCTGCAGCCTCATTCACCGCTGCATCCCTGCGCCAAGCCCCAGATCTAGATCAGCTGAACAACTGTGTGGTGCGGGTGGTCTGGGCGAGAGGGAGCAAGCCAGGCCCCCGGTGGGGCGGGGAGATGCCCCCTCCCTGCCTGGAGACCTGCCTTAAAGGGGTGGCTCTTGGTTCTGGCTTCAAGCAGGAACATCTGATTGACAGCAAGAGAAAACAATTCGGAATTCGTATCAGGAATTCTGGGGGCAGCTCAGAGCTGAAGGGGAGGCAGAAAGAAGTTCCCCCAAGAAGATCGCCCAGCTGGTGGAGGATGGGCGGGGTGCTCACTGAGGCCCTGGGATGCACATTCCAGCCAGGGGCTTCTGCAGGGGCGGGCGCCCTCCTGGCCAGGGCAGGTGGGGCGTCGGAGTGACACTCCCTCTGCAGCGGTTCGCTAGGACGGCCGTTAAAAGCACTGCAAACGGAGTGGCTTCACCAGGAATGGACTGTCTCACGTTGGGCAGGCTGGACGTCCAAGACCAAGAGGATGGCAGGGCTGTGCTCCTTCCCGCCGGTGCTCGGGGAGGACCTGTTCCAGGCTGCTCTCCAAGGGAGATTCGGAGGGTTCTTTCGGTCGGTGGCAGGATACACGGCATCCTTCCGTGTGTGCGTGTCTGTGTACAAATTCCTCCTGTTTTACTGGAACACTGGTTACACTGCATAGGGGCCTCCCTATTCCAGTGCAACCTCATCTCTCATTCTCTCTTTTTATGACAGCAGCTTGATGCGGGATCTCAGCTCCCAGACAGGGACTGCATCCAGGCCACAGCCGTAAAAGTGTCTAACCACTGGACCACCAGGGAGCTCCCAGTATGACCTCAGCTTAATGAGGTCCGACATGGCCCTAGGTCCCAGTAAGGTCACACACTAAAGAACTGGGGGTTAGGACCGCCACACATGGATCTAGGGACGGGAGGCAGGATGCACGACATCCATCGAGATGGAGTTCAGTGGGCAAAGAGGCCCCTTAAAACGACACGAGGGTGCCATCCCCAGAAAAAAAAGGGAATGGATGCTGGGCTGTCCGACCACAGCCGCCCTGGTGGCTGGGAAAGACTCGCTAGGTGATCGGATGGCAGGGGGCCACCGTGTAAACCAACAGCTGGCTTTCTCCCGCATCCACTGTGCTCAGGCTCTCAGAACCCAGGCACACATCAAGTCTACCCAACACACCTGCTACACAGCTGTTCGCAGAGCACCTACAGGCAACCAAGCATGTGGCTCAAGGCATGTGGACTACAGCAGTCAAAACAGCTGAACAGCCCTGCCCTCCTGGGGCTTCCGTTCTAGAAATGACCCCCCCCCCCACCTGTTGACCCCACCACAGTTCCTCTTGCTGTGGTTTCAGTGCTCAGCTACACGACTCCAGCAACACTCCTCCTGGGGGGACAACCGCCTCCTGAGGTGTCAGCCCCCAGCCACAACCACGTATCCATCTGCTCTCCCTCCGCAAGCATCTTTGTCTCAGGAACTAAAGCAGGAGATGAGTTTATCAGACGCAAATTGCTCAAGGACCTCATTCATTTTGTGCAGTAATTAAATAGAAGCTGTTTGGAAATATAATTATAGATTGGCCCATCAAAGCAAATTAAATCTTTGAAGAGTAATGGCCTAATTAGCTTCCAGATTTTGCCATTAAAAAAAAAATCCAAATGCCCTGTTGCCCCGAACCAGGAAATATCAGGGCCCAGCTGTGAAAGGCACCAAAGGGCCATTAATATCACCTGGATGTGGATTCTAAGCAGATGAGAGGCCACGGGTATAGACCATTTATCAAGATTAAGCTGGCTGGCTAGACTTGGGGTCCTTATTCATTTGCTTCCCAGTCTTAACGTCTGTGTATACACTGGGCCCTTCGGGGCTGCTCAGCGAGAGATCCTGGCGGGGCCGCACCCCCATCCTCTCCCAACCCCGGGACTCAGCCTCTTCCCTTCTTAACAAGGACCCTGCACACGTGTCCCGCTGCCTCAAGACCAAGCCCGTTTCTGCCGCGGTCTCCCCCACCCTATCCCTTCTCACAGTTTTCCACTGACCTGGGAGATGGAGGACGCTCTGGAAAGTTCTGGAATGTACCGGGATGTCTCAGGTCCTTGCCCCATCTGAGCCCTGACTCTGTGCCATGCATGCCCGTGGGCCTTGGGCTCCCCCTCTGCTCGGCTCCCCCAGCAGCACGGACAGCCCAGCAGTCCTCTGGGTCCCGTCTTGCGGTGCCAGCACCCAGATTTTCTGGTGCAGAACGCCCTCCTCGCCGGGTCCAAGTGAATTGCGCGGGCAAACCCCACCCCTTGGTCCCGAGGATGGACACGTGATCCAGGCCTGCTCAATCAGAACACTTCATTCTCCTGGCCCAAAGTGATTGGTCAGTGGTGGGCATGTGACCCAAAGCCAGGCCAATCAGAAACACAGGACTTTGACACGGGTTTTTCCACAGAGTGGCTGAGCTGAAAGGGGCAATCTTGCTCCTGGAGACGTGCGCCTCCCTGTGGATGCCCAGCCCCACTGCAGGCTGGAGCCCTAGGCCCGCCTGCACAGGAAGTGAGACCCTCCCTGGACTTTTCCAGTTACTACACGAGCCTTTTAATGTTTATGTCCCCGTTGAGATGGAATGCTGGCAGTTGCAATTGAAAATCCTCTAATTCTGCCAGCTTCTCCCTTCTTGGCACCTCCTAGGAGGCCCAGTTGCCAGCACTTTGCCAGATTCCCAGGCTCCAGCCAGGGCCTCTTATCTCCGGCCCTAAGTCCCCCAGAGAGTGACAGGTGGGGGCTCATCCCTACAGGTCGGTCCCCTCAGAAGCAGATGGGACTCCCCTCCACCCCATAGAAGTGGATGCTAAGACCAGGTTAGAATTTTATCGGGGAAACACCCGTGGGAAAAATGAGAAGGAAGCCAGGAAAGACTGGGGGGGCAGTAAGCCCACAGTGCAAGGTGAAGCAGCAGAGAAGGTGAGAGGGCAGGAGAGGAGGTTGGGTGGAGCGTGCTTAGATGCCCGCAGCCTTGGGGAGGCTTGCAAGGCTGTTGGGGAGCCCTGGAGCCCCCGTCTCCCACCCTGTCACTCTCAGGCACCAGCTGGGAGCAGGGGTCCCAGAGCACAGTGTGGGGGTGCTGGGCCTGCCCTGCTCCTTGCAGAGGGTTCTGTGAGGAGACCCACACCCTGGGGTCTCACCCCTCCCGTCCCGGATCCCCAGGCTGGACCCTGAGGAGCAGGGCTGAGTGTTGCGACCCTGAACCTGAGCTGCTGCTGATGGGGACCCTCTGTGGGCCAGCTCTGTCTCTGCCACAGACTGTATCTAGTGACACTTGTTTGGTTGCTGCGACAAAAGGACTTTGGGCTTCTCTTTACTTCCTGCGTGCTCTCTGAGTCTGATGCACCTTCCTGAGCGCAGTGTCCTTGGCTGTAAAATCTCTCCCGGGGGGTGTTTTGTGGATTGAAGTCACTCACTCATTCATTCACTCACTCTTCACTTGTTCATTCATTCATTCACTCGTTTGCTGGGTGCTTTATTTTTTTATTTTTAATTTTTTTTGTCTTTTTAGGGCTGCACCTGTGGCATATGGAGTTTCCCAGGCTAGGAGTTGCATCGGAGCTGTCGCTGCCGGCCTACACCACAGCCACAGCCACGCAGGATCCAAGCCATGTCTGCGACCCACACCACAGCTTATGGCAACGCCAGGTTCTTAACCCACTGAGTGAGGCCGGGGATCAAACTTGCGTCCTCATGGATGCCAGTCAGATACGCTTCCACTGAGCCATGATGGGAACTCCTCCTGGGTGCTATCTAGAGCCAAGGCTTGTGCCAGAAATTGGGGTGAATGAGCGGATTTGGGGCACTGCCATCCTGGAGCTAAAGCCTAACTTGGAAGAGAGACAAAAATAAAAGAGTTGGAGTTCCCGTTGTGGCGCAGTGGTTAACGAATCCTGCTAGGAACCATGAGGTTGCGGGTTCGATCCTTGCCCTTGTTCAGTGGGTTGACGATCCGGCGTTGCGGTGAGCTGTGGTGTAGGTCGCAGACGCGGCTCGGATCCTGTGATGCTGTGGCTCTGGTGTAGGCTGGAGGCTACAGCTCCCATTCAACCCCTAGCCTGGGAACCTCCATATGCCGAGGGAGCGGCCGAAGAAATGGCAAACAAACAAACAAACAAACAAATAAAAGAGTTAACAAAATGATTGCAATTGTCATGATTGAGGAGATTAACTGTGGGGGGGGGCGTGGTGGGAGGAGGAGGGGACATGGCTTGGGACAGTGAAGTCCCCTCTGAGGAGGTGACATTTATAATTTCTGAGGTCCAAAGGATCAGAGTGAGCCCCCTGGGGTGGGAAGGGTGATGGGAACAAATGAGAGAATGAATGAGAAGCATTTGCTTCGACGTTGCTGCTGGGGGCATGGGCTCCCTGGACCTGGAGGGCCGTAGGATGTGAGATGCTGTTAGCAGAACCGACAGCCATCGCGAGTGCTGAGAAAGCAAGGCTGGGAGTTCTCTGGTGACCTAGCAGTTAAGGATCCAGTGTTGTTACCGCTGTGGTGAGGGTTTGATCTCTGGGCCTGGGAACTTCTGCATGCCCTGGGTGAGACTGAAAAAAAAAAAAAAAGAGGGAGTTCCCGTTGTGGCTCAGTGGGTTCAGAACCCAACTAGGATCCCTGAGGATTCAGGTTCAATCCCTGGCCTTGCTCAGTGGCTTAAGGATCTGTTGTTGCCATGAGCTGTAGTGTAGGTTGGTGGCTGCAGCTCCAACCTGACCCCAAGCCTAGGAATTTTCATATACTTCAGGTGTGGCCCTAAAAAGAAAAAAAAAAAAAAAGAAAGCAAGGCTGGCCCTATCTGGAGGGGAGACCTGGTTCAGGTGCCCCACATTGGCTGGGAGGTGACCATGCTGTGGCAGAGGAAGAGAGACAGACTGGCCTTGGACCCTCCCATCTCAGCCTCCAGCAAGAAGAGTCCCCAGCCTGGAGGCCCCAAGAGTTTCCTTTGACCAGAACCTGGAATATGTCAATTCACAGCAGACAAGAAGACACACCTATCGTGGATTTAATAATAGCTTGGGGAGGGGAGGCAGAAATACTGCATCGGAGATGATCACTGGCTGTTAGATACATGTGGAACTAAACATTAAAATGTAGGAGGAAAGAGAACCTTAGAATCAAGGAAATACAGGAGTTGGAACCCCCCCTGCAGTGGGGTGAACTGTGGCTCCCAAGGATATAGTCAGTCCTTGTGGCAGTGACCTCATTTGGAAATGGGGTCTTTGCGGATGTAACTAAGCCACAAATCATCCTGGATTCACTGGGTGGGGCCCTCACCAATGGCAAGTGTCCTTGCAAGAGACAAAAGAGGAGACACAGGCTCAGGGGGAGGAAGGCTGTGGGACCACAGAGGCGGAGATGGCAGTGATGCGTCTACAAGCCAAGGAGCACCAGCAGCCAGCCCGGGAGCCGAGCAGCGTGGAGTGGCTTCTCCCCGGAGCCTCCAGAGAGAACCAGCCCTGCTGACACCTTGACCTTGGACTTCTGGCCTCCAGAACTGTGAGACTGCGAATTTCTGTTAAGGGAACCAGTTTGTGGCCCTGTGTCATAGCAACCTCAGCAGACGGATACAGCCTTCTGGATGGGGAACTCTTTTCCAGAAAAGCACTCATGGCATTTTTAGAGGCTTGGACACAAGGGCTGTAGGTACAAAGGGGGCACTAACAGCTAAGGAGGGCAAACTGCCTGCCCATCTCCAGGCTCAGAAATGATCAGGCAGGGCAGCCTGGGCAGCCAGGGCCCTCGGGGCATCCTGCATGGTTCACTGCCCCCCCCCCCCGGAGGGCAGACTGGGCAGGAAATGACCATTCCTGGAAACATCTAGAGTGGGCAGCCAAGGCAGAAGCCCTGGGAACTGGGGAAGGGGGAAGGGGCGAGGCGGCTCCTCCAGGTCCCAGCTTTGGTGACGATGATGCAGAGTCAGTGAAGACACACACACACACACACACACACACACACACACACACACACACACGCTGGAGATAATTACATTAGATGTTGCCAGGGGTCTCACTACACGCTGATGTGGTCTCCTGTAAGCCTCCCCCGACTCCCCAGCCCAGCAAAACAGCTGTCCGCTCCCCATTTCTCAGCTCAGGAAACTGACCACAGAGACATGGAGTAACTTGCCCCAGGTCACACAGCTGGCAAGAGGCAGAGCTAGCAGAGACACCTCCGCTCCCATCTGCCCTGCACTGCCAGGGGTGTTAGGTCAGGGGCTGCTGCTGTCCTTGGACACTCCGCCCCCGCCCCCCCATTGCCTCACTGGAAGTGGGGGTGCTGGATTTGGTCCTTAAGCAAGGGGTGTCCCAGATCTATCCCAGGAAGTTCTCCCAAACCCTCCTCGGCCTCACCCAGTGAGGGGACCAGCAGGGTGCGTTTTGTAAATGTCCCCTGGGTGGCGCTCCCAGGGTGAGTCTTGAGAACCCCTCAACCAGGAGAATTAGCTGATCCTCCCAACACCCCAAATTCCTCCCTGTGTGGCAGCTGGGGCCGAGAAGTTTCAATTTATTCATGTTCATTCTTGGTGCGTTTGCAGAGCTGCGGGGAGGATGGGCTGGCAGGCCGGGTTGCAAATGAAAACCAAACATATTCTAAATGATGAAATGCACAAAAAAACCCCCGGAAACCAGGCTCTTTCATTCAGATCCGGAGGACTGGATGCTGTATCCTTGGTAACGCAGTTTGAGAAAAACAAGTCTTTCTTCCAGCAGCCAGCCTTGCGTTGAGTGGCCCAGGCTCCCATCCTCCTGTGCGGGGATGGGAGGCAGGGCCTCTCTTTGGCCTCTGGCTCCCCGAGCCCCTCAGGATCAACCTTATTTCATGAGTATTGGTCCGGGGACTGGGAGGGAGGGGAAAAATGGCCGAATTCGAGACATTTGCTGGACACAGAGTGAAAGAAGCAGATCTAAGCGTCACATTGATATAATTCCCGGAACTGGGGCAAACTAATTCTCCTTCCCCAAGTTCCTTCATCTTTTTGATAAATGGGCCCTATAGTCACATCTCTTGTCAAGACGTCCAACAACAAAAACCCCAAGCCCGCGAGGTCAAGCTGTTGCTCTGTCATCATATTGTTCCAAGGCGACCAGGAACACGCTTGGGGTACATTTCGCTTTAGGTTTATTCCATCTTGATTTTCACCAGTGTGATCGATGCAATTACCTTGGAGCTAATTCTTAGTTAAAAAGAAGTTAAAAGTTACTCAGTGTGGCGTTCCCATTGTGGCTCAGTGGTAACGAATCTGATGAGGATCCATGAAGAGGCGGGTTCGATCCCTGGCCTCGCTCAGTGGATTAAGGATCCAGCGTCGCCATGAGCTGCGGCGCTGGTCCAAGATGTGGCTCGGATCTGACACTGCTGTGGCTGTGGTGTAGGCTGGCAGCTGCAGCTCCAGTGTGATTCCCTAGCCTGGGAACTTCCATATGCAGCAAATGTGGCCCTAAAAAAGAAAAAAAAAAAAATTTAAAAGACAAAAGAAAAAAAAGAAAACAAACCACAGTTACTCCGAGTCTTGGAGGTGTAGAGATTGGGCAATCAGCTGTTACTTGGCTCCTTGTTTACAAGCGGAACCCAATAAAATGGTGAGAGCTTAGGGGTGCCCCACGCGAGGAGTAGCTCCCATCCCACAGCTGGGATGGCAACATGGGGACCCCTATTACAGGTGGATACCCTGAAAGCCTGGAAGGTTAAGTGTCCCGAGATGGGTGGGAGCTGGGGTCCCGGGAAAGGTCACAGGTGTTGACTCCAAGTCAGCAATGAAGAAAACAAACTGGGCCCCTGGGTGGCTGTGGCTTGGGCCTCCTCCTGGGGACTCACCTCATTCATCCCCTCTGCAGGTGTCTATGAGCAGCTGCCTGGCACTGGCTTGCTGGCAGGCAGACAGGTGACCTTTACGAGAGGTGCTGGGGGTGGTGGTGGGAGGTTTCCAGCGTTCACGGAGGAGGCAGATGTGATGGCTGAGGAAGGATGAGGGGGATAGGATGTGAAAGCTGGCCAGGATGCCGGGACGGGAACAGCCAGGCACAGCCGGGGCGGGGGTGGGGGGTGGGGGGTGGGGGCCCACCCTCTACCTGCAGCTTCCCCTTTACCAGGACACCCACACCCCATCACTTCCTGGGTGCCTGGAGTCAGGGTACACGGGGTGTGAGACAGTGTTTGGGAGAGGGGGAGAAGGCTTGGAGCCAAACACTGGCGGCTCTGGGTGATACCTGATCCTTGCTCAGCCACTTAAGAATCTGTGCTGGAGGGAACATTTCTTTATTAAGAAACAGTGCCTTTGTTCTGCTTAAGTAGGCGTGTCCTCGGCCCCCAGTTTTCTGACTCCACAGGGAAGGCGTTGGGGTCCTCCCACTGCAGCAGGAGGAAGTGGGGTGCTGTAGCCACACTGCCTTGTCCTTGCAGAGTGGATTCAGACCTGGGGCGGGAGGTGGGGGGGATGGATGCACTGCGAGGGGCTGGATCTTGCACCCTCGCTCCCCCCTCCTCTCCTGCTGAAGAAAACACCGCATCCCTTGAGCCCTGCTCAGGAGGTATAGCTTGAGGTTCCACGAGGCTCTCGTGAACACAGGCAGGGTTGAGTGGTGGGGGAGGCAGGAGGGGCCGCCCACGTGGTGGATGAGTAGAAGCTCAGGGACACAGGAGAGCTGCGAAGAGGGCGCTGCTGAAGCAAAGCGTCGGGCAGGGGATCAACCATGAGAAGCCTGGGCGGGATGGGGGCCTAGTCAAGGTCAGGCATTGACCTTTCTCTCCCAGCATCTCCATCTCTATGATACTCCACAGGCCTGGAGGACGCCAGGGGCGCTAGAGAGGGTCTCTGCTGACCGGCAGGCCTCGCCTGTCGACCACACCCGTCACCTGGTCCTCAGGGCATCTGCAGGAGCAGGTGCCCAGGTGGGTGGGGTGTTGCCTCACAGGCACAGAGCCCTCGGGCTGCAGGCTTTTCAAAGGCCGAGAACACATTTGAAACCCGGGGAAAGTAATCATTGGCTGTGAAAAGTGGAAAAGAAATTGCAAAACTGTAATCAATGTAAGTTTAATGAAACATCTACAAAATGTCACTACAGCTGCTAGTCCGCTGGGATGTGGTTTGAAGACTACGTTGCTGGCTGTAAACGGTGTTTCCAGAGGGTCACGGGCGCGCACAGGTGCCGAGGGGGAGGTGGGATGGCCTTGTCTTAGTTTCCTGGGGCTGCCGGAACAAATGACCACAAATCAATGCCTTCAAATTTCCAAAGTCAAGGTGGGAGCAGGGCCAGGCTCCCTCCGAAGGCTCTAAAGGAGGGCCTGCCTTGCCTCTTCCGGTTTCCAGTGGCTTTATCCTGCCAATCTTTGGCCGTGGCCATGCGCGGCCGTCTTCTCTGAGTGTATCTTTTTGTGTCCTGCTTTCTTATATGGATACCTGTCCTTGGATTTAGGGTTTACCCTCACCTAGCATGAGCCAAACTTAACTTTATGACATCTGTCAAATCCCTATTTCTAAGTGAGGTCACAGTCTGAGGTTCTGGGTGGACATGAATTTGGGGGGGAGGACACAAATCCAATAGGCTACAGCCTCCGAGGTGAGAGTATGTGGCTGCCGCAAGGGCTGGAATGGCCTTAAGGAGGGGGCGGGGCTTGTTCCTCAAACCTCTGGGACGGGGACAAGGGACAGCTCTGACCAGGAGGGGAGCCAGGTGTTCACCACTCGCCCAGCTGCCAGCAGGAGAAGGGAAGGATGAATGAATGAATGAATGGAGCTGGGCTGAGCGGTTCTGCGGGAAGGGACAGGGGGGACAGAGAAATGGGGCTTCTTTGAGAGCAGTAAGCTACCAATGTTAACAGCAGGAACCCGTAGCCAATGTTTTCCTGAGTAGCTGGTGCGGACCAGGCACAGCTCCACACTGTGCCAACTTTTAAGTCACAGGAAGCAGAGGCTGCTGCCACACCCATTTTACAGAGGAGGACACTGAGGCTCAGAGAAATGAACTTGCTCAAGGGCACAGGACTAGGAAGTGGCAGAGTCAGGATTTGAACCCAGATCCCTGGCCTTGTGGCTTCGGAGCCTGCACCCATCTTCGGGAGCCAATGCTGCCTCTACATGGAGGGTTCGATGAGGTGGTGGGAAAGGCGGCAGACCACTGTCCCCGAGGTGGTGGTGGGGGGAGGCAGGGAGAAAGTAAGCCCCCTCGGGGCAGGTAGAGGGAACAGGGCCTTGTGGGATGGGCCTTGGGACAAAGCAGCTACAGCTTGGCCACTGGCCAGGCCCTAGGAGGGGATGGAAGGTGGAATTGGGACGGTTGGCTGGCCCTTTATAGACGATGACTCTGAATTAATCAGAACAACTCCCCCCCCCACCACCCACGCACGCACTCATAGGCTTCTCTCAATAGCCAGCCCTCACTCCTACCTCTGTCTCTGCTTTAATAAAACTCCCTGGACAACCTGCCCCCCTCGGCTCGCGTGGACACAGCAGCCTATTTTAGGACGCGCTTCATCTTCACGTGGTTTCTGCTCCCACTGGTTCTATTCGCATCGGTTGTTTGGCACAAGGGTTTGAATTGTTGGTTTTTGCGCTAAATTCATTTCCCAGAAATGTCAAGCATCACCAAGGCCACGAGTGGGACACGCGCTGTTCTCGGTCTTTTGTTCTGAGGCTTCTCTTTTCATGCACAAATGCATGATTTCCTTGGGCGGCGGCGGCGGCGGCGGCGCAGGGAACCTCTGTACCTTGAACTTAAGCCGAGAGCTGCGGCGCCGCCTCCCACACACTCCACGCCGCCTCCTGCCTCCCCAGCCACGTTGCGGTCTCGTTGCTTAATGTGTGACGAGGGGGAAGAAAGAAGAGGGGTGGCCAAGGTTCTCAGACCCCGACTGAATGGTGGGACCACGACACCCACCTGCCGTGTGGCTCTGGAAGGATACCAGCCCGGGTTCCCAGCAGACGTGGTGGGGAGTCTCTGGGTTGCCTGTGCTAAAAAGGGGGACCGCTGCTGTCCCCCATCCCTCCTCCGCAGCTGCCCCGGGGCAGATTTCAGAGCGATCCCTTAAAACCCTGCTATCCACCAACTCAGCACGCGCGCCTGCTCTTTGCGCATCTTTTGGTGCTAAAACCCGCTTACAACTGTAAATACGGCGAGGAGGCTCTAGTGGGTTGTAACTTTTATGATCACATCTATCGCCGCGGGTTCCGGCTGCTGGCGTTCAGTAAATGAGCTAACCCTTATCCTTGAGGTGTTGGCCGTTTTCCTCCTTGGCTCAAACTTTTCCTAAGCGGTTATTGTGTCTGACAAGCTTGAAGACATGGAGCTAGACCTTCTCTTGGGGCCCTGGGCTTGGTGAGCCTGGCCAGCAGCCGAGATTGAGGAGGGGATGAAAATGAGGGGTACGTGCCCGCCCCCCCCCCGCCGCCGGGACAGCACCAGTGCAGGGGCCAGCAGGAGGGTGTCTGGAAGAGTGGAGACCGTGCCTTAATCCACGAGAATAGTAAAAATAACAGCCACATACCTGCACGGTGCTAAATGCTTAATAGCTGTAGATAATTAATCCCCACAATTAATTATCTGCTAGTGGCCTTGTCTAAGTCAGAGTCATATGGCAAGAATTGGGGGTTGCAATGTGTCCCCAAAAGATGTTGAGGTTCTAACAAAGCCCCTGGGCATGTGAATTTGGAAATGGGGGGGTGTCTTTGCGGATGACTGAATTAAGATGAGGTCATCAGTGTGGGCCCTCCTCGGGCAGCACTGGTATCCTTCCGAAAATGGGGCATTTGTACGGAGAGACAGGCACAGAGGGAAGACCGTGTGAGGACCTGGGGCGAAGCCCAAGGGGAGAGGCTGCAAAAGGAACCAAGCCTGCTGGACACCTTGACCTCTGACTTGCGGCCTCCAGAACCGGGAGACAGTGCATTTCTGTTGTTTCAGCTGCCCCAGCAAGCAAACGAAACAGCAAGTACGTTATGAAGGAAGGTCTCCCAGGAGAGGCTGCTCAGGCAGGTCGGGGAGGCGAAGAAGCTGCAGGTGTGAGATTTTAAAATCTTGCTGGCGCAAAAATAAATCGATCAATAAAAAATAAATAAAATCTCGCTGGGGGTGCCCTGGGAGTGTGGGCCGCGGAAACCAGCTGTGGCTCTTTTGTGTGATATGAAGTTGATCCTAACAGATCTTCCGTGATCGAAATTGTGACCAGAGGGAGTTCCCGTCGTGGGGCAGTGGTTAACGAATCCGACTAGGAACCATGAGGTTGCGGGTTCGGTCCCTGCCCTTGCTCATGGGTTGATGATCTGGCGTTGCCGTGAGCTGTGGTGTAGGTTGCAGACGCGGCTCGGACCCCGCGATGCTGTGGCTCTGGCGTAGGCTGGTGGCTACAGCTCCGATTAGACCCCTAGCCTGGGAACCTCCATATGCTGCGGGAGCGGCCCAAGAAATAGCAAAAAAAGAAAAAAAAAAGAAATTGTAACCAGAGCAGAGACCTCTGGGTTGAGGGGAAAGCAGGACCCTCAGCTTCCTGTTTTTATCCTTGAGTCATTCATTCATTCATTCATTCACTCCTAAGAGTATTACTGGAAGCCTGTGGTAGACGAGGCTTGCCTGGTCCATTAAAGAAGCTGGAGGGGAATTTTTACTTTTTGTATTTTTTTTAAATTTTAATTTTATTTACTTTTTTGTCTTTTTAGGGCCATACCTGCAGCATATGTAGGTTCCCAAGCTAGGGGTCGAATTGGAGCTGTGTCCGCCGGCCTACACCACAGCCACAGCAATGCCACATCCGAGCTGCTTCTGCGACCTGGACCACGACTCATGGCAATGCTGGATCCTTAACCCACTGAGCAAGACCAGGGATCAAACCTGCATCCTCATGGGTACTAGTCAGATTTGTTTCTGCTGAGCCATGACGGGAACTCCTGGATGGGAATTTTAAAAAATTTGGAGTAACTATAACTATTTTTTAAAAAACATCTCCTCCGTGTGGTTTTCAGTTTGATATATTTATGTTCCTAATTATTCACGTTCCTAATTATGTTTAGGCACTTCTTTCAACCTTGTGCAGTTAATATGTGACGCAAATGAAAACTATATAAAAAAAGGGGTAGTCACAGAAGCACCCCACTCACCCTCACATCCCCTTGGGTCACCAATTTTGTTAAGTTTGAGGTTATCGTCCACTGTTTCTGTTTGCAAAAATTAGTAGATATATGTGTATGTCTTTCTTACACAAAAAAATAACTCCACAGTAAATACATTTTCTCACCTTGATTTTTTTTTTTTTTTTTGCTTTTTAGGGCCGTACCTGTGGCATATGGAGCTTCCCAGGCTAGGGGTCTAACCCGAGCTACCGCTACTGGCCTACACCCCAGCCACAGCAATGCAGGATCCGAGCTGCGTCTGCAACCTACACCACAGCTCACGGCAATGCCCGAGATCCTTAACCCACTGAGCAAGTCCAGGGCTCGAACCTGTGTCCTCATGGATGCTAGTCAGATTCGTTAACCACTGAGCCACAATGGGAACTCCACCTTGATTTTTTTTTTTTTTTTAACAATACACTCTGGAAATCCCTCCAGATCAGGACATAGGGCTCTTCATTTTCTTTTTAACAACTGTGTGGCTTCCATCATGCAGACACACTGTAAGTGCAACAGCTGTCCACTGTATGAATGTTCCTACAGATAAGGCTACAATTGCTTCCTGGAATGTCTGTGTCATTGCTGGAGGTGTATCTTCAGGGTGGATTCCTGGAAGTGGGAATGCCTGGGTTCAGGGAAAATGCCTGAAATTTTCTCAGCTGGGATCCAATTTCCTTCCAGGGAGGGTTGCACGCCTTTGTCCTCCTGTCAGTGATGTGTCAAGGTGCCTGCTTGGGGAGGGAAGGTCAGCATAGAGCCTCTTTTCTGTGACGTCTCAATGGCAACTCTCCACCAACAGGGAATAAATCCATCAGAGGAGACATGGGAAGCAGATGGGTATACGTGCATTTGTCTTCGAGACGTCTGCTGCTCGGAATTGGGGGGGTGTGAGTCTAAGAAAGGGTCTGGTGCCCAGAGACCCTGTTGATTAGAGCGACATCCTGGAAAAACATCCTCCCTCAAACCACCCTGACTGCTGTCCCCTCTGAAAGGACAGGGATGAGAGGGAGCGACCATGGGTCTCCCTTGTGAAGGCAGCTGAGAGGACCCTCTGTGAACCCCCAGAATGAGTGGAGCAAGGGGGTGTCAAGATAATTCACATCGCCATGACTTTGGTGTCTCCGAGTGGACATGGTTTTACGTCCAAGGAGGGTCCGGGGTCCTGCAGGGCTCACTGCCAGGCCAGGGAGGACCCCCTTATAATGGCAGGATGGAGAGAAGGTTTGGGGTTTGGGGGGGGGGGTTCTTGGAGTGGCCAGGAGGCCCTCAGGGAGCTTGGAGCAGAGGTCACTGGCCATGTCACATTCTAGTTCATGGACAAGCTGTGGAGTGGTCCCAGAGCACGCTGGCCATTTCAACCATCTCTTGCTGTGTGCATGAATTCTCTGTTGCTGCATAGCAAATTGCCCCAGAACTCACCAGCTCCAAATAGTAAACACTTGTTATCTCACACAGTTTCTGAGAGTCAGGCATCTGGGGGTGGCTTAGCTGGGTGGCGTGGGTCAGGGTCTCTCATGAGGTTGTAGTCGGGGGACTCACAGGAGATGCAGAGCTTGGTGGGGTCTGTCACCTTCTGAAGGCTTGACAGGACTGGAGGATATCCCCTTTCTGAGATGGCACACTCTCATGGCAGGTGGTGGGAGGCCTCGGTTCCTCTCACGCGGACCACTCCACAGAGCTACTCGGGTGTTCTCACCACATGGCAGCCAGCTTTCCCCAAAGTGAGCCGTGAGAGACAGAGACAAGGAAGCTGTAGTGCCTTTGATGACCTGGTCTCTGAAATCTTACATAACTGCTTCCACCCCATGCTATTCCTTAGACGTGAATCTCTGGTCTGGCCCGCACACAAATGCGGGAGAATGAGGTTCCTCTTTTGGGAAGGGAGTGTCAAAACATTTTCAGACATATTTCAACCCACCACACTGTGTGACAGACCTGCCCACAACCTGGTGGCTTAAAACAACAACCGTTACTCATTCTGTCATCTGGGCTGGGCTCAGCTGCATGGTTCTTCTGCTGGTCTCCTGTCGGGTTCCTCGTGCAGCTGTCATCACCTAGAGGCTTGGTTGGGGTTGAAATTTCCAGGTGCTTCGCCCCTGTGCCTGGCACTTCAGCTGGGATACCTGGAACAGATGAGGCTTGGCCAGGCATCTCTCTCTCCCCAGCAGGTGGGTTAGGCTTCTGAGAGGGGAACATCCAGGAGCTTAAGTCCTCACCTGCTTGGTCCTTTTCAAGACTCTGTTTGTGTCAAGCTTGCTAACAATCCACTTGGCCAGAGCAGGTCACATGACCGAGCCCAGCGTGCAGGGGAGGAGACCACAGGAAAGTGTGAGTGTTGGGGGCGTGGTTCAGCCTTTCACTAGCTGCGTGCCATTTTACGGTGGAGGGAAAGAAAGAGAAGGAATGGTTTTTGGCTAGACCTCCAATTCTGTCTCCCCTCCCGCCACCTCCACAGGCCTCTGTGGGTCCTAGTAAGATCTGATAAGAGGGTCAGGCGCTGGGGCTCCATGGAGAAACCTTGGTGGAGAAATTCTAGAGTTCTTGAAAAATACTATGACAAAGAGACTCTCTTGATAGAACTGACAGAAGCTCAAATCTGGGGGAGCAGAAATACACCCAAAGTTCCGTCCTTAGGGAAGCAGGTTTCCCATGAGTCTCCTGGGAGGACAAGGCCTGAGGGGAAGGTTTGGAGTGACTGGAGTTGTTTTCAAACAGAAGGCAGAGTGGGGTGCTACCTACATGGCATATGTGGTTGGGGGTTGGGGCTGGGACCAAGGGGGCTGCCTCTTTCCTCCAATCAATCCTCTTTCCAGTCATGCTGGAGGTTCCACTAAATTATGAACTCATCTTTAAAATGACTGGGGATCTCTGAGGTATGGAGATCAGCCACAGTTTTGGGTAAATCCATCCAATTTGATTGCTTCTCTCTTTTCATTTTACTTCATCTACCTGAAGCCAGGCTTTAGGGTGGAATGGGAGCTCTGAGTGGTATGTTGGGGCAGAGCTGACAAATTCTGACTGCTCTTCCAGCCTGCCTCCACCTAACCTTCACTGCCTTCATGTGTCTCCATCTTGGAAATATACTTTGTGATTCTAGAATTTTTTCTGGGAGGCACAGTGTGAGAATGTAGATACCCACTTATGTCTCTATTTATTCACTTGTCTGTCTATCATCCATCCATCATCCATCCATCCATCCATCCATCATCCATCCATCCATGCCATCCATCCATCCCACGCCAGCCAGAGCCAGCCAGCCAGCCAGCCGGCAGCCAGCCAGCCAGCAGCCAGCCAGCCAGCCAGCAGCAGCCAGCAGCCAGCCGGCAGCCAGCCAGCCAGCAAGCAGCCAGCAGCAGCCAGCAGCAGCCAGCCAGCGGCAGCCAGCCAGCAGCCAGCCACAGCCAGCCAGCCAGCCAGACCAGCCAGCCAGCCAGCCAGCCAGCCAGCAGCAGCAGCCAGCCAGCCAGCCAGCAGCCAGACAGCCAGCCACAGCTCAGCCAGCAGCCAGCCAGCGAGCCAGCCAGCAGCCACAGCCATCCAGCCATCAGCACCAGCCAGCAGCCAAGCAGCCAGCCAGCAGCCAGCCAGCAGCCAGCCAGCCAGCCGGCACCAGCCAGCCAGCAGCCAGCAGCCAGGCCATCCACCGGCAGCCAGCCAGCCATCCATCCGCATCAGCAGCCATCCAGCCGGCAGCCATCCATCATCCATCCATCACCATCCATCCATCCATTCATCCATCCATCCATCATCCATCCATCCATCCATCATCCATCCATCCATCCATCCTTCATCCATCCATCCATCCATCCATCATCCATCCATCCATCCATCATCCATCCATCCATCCATCCATCCATCCATCATCATCCATCCATCCATCATCCATCCATCCATCCATCATCTATCCATCCTTGCATCTATGCACTCAATAGATATTTTTATGCCCCGGTTGAAAAAGACAGTCTTTTCAGCAAGTGTTGCTCAAAAAACTGGACAGCTTCATGCAAATCAATAAAACTAGAACACACCCTCACACCATGCACAAAAATAAACTCAAAATCGCTTAAAGACGTAAACGTAAGACAAGACACCATCAAACTCCTGGAAGAGAACAGAGGCAAAACATTCTCTGACATCAACCTTACAAATATTTTCTCAGGTCAGTCTTCCAAAGCAACAGAAATAAAAGCAAAAATAAACCAACGGGACCTCATCAAACTGACAAGCTTTTGCACAGCAAAGGAAACCAAAAAGAAACCAAAATACAACTTACAGAATGGGAGAAAATATTTGCAAATTATGCAACCGATAAGGGCTTAATCTCTAAAATACACAAACAACGTATACAACTCAACAGCAAAAAAGCCAACAACCCAATTGAAAAATGGGCAAAAGACCTGAATAGACTTTTCTCCAAAGAAGATATACAGATGGCCGACAAGCACATGAAAAAATGCTCAGCATCACTGATTATTAGAGAAATGCAAATCAGAACTACTATGAGGTACCACCTCACACCAGTCAGAATAGCCATCATTAATAAGTCCACAAATAACAAATGCTGGAGAGGGTGTGGAGAAAAGGGAACCCTCCTGCACTGTTGGTGGGAATGTAAATTGGTACAACCACTGTGGAAAACAGTATGGAAGTACCTTAGAAAACTATACATAGAACTACCGTATGACCCAGCAATCTCACTCTTGGGCATGTATCCAGACAAAACTCATTAAAGAAGACACAGGAACCCACATGTTCATTGCAGCACTATTCACAATAGCCAAGACATGGAAACAACCTAAATGTCCATCAACAGATGAATGGATTAGGAAGATGTGGTATATATATACAATGGAATACTACTCAGCCATAAAAAAGGACAAAATAATGCCATTTGCAGCAACATGGATGGAACTAGAGACTCTCCTACTAAGTGAAGTAAGTCAGAAAGAAAAAGACAAATACCGTATGATATCACTTATGTCTGGAATCTAATATACGGCACAAATGAATCTTTCCACAGAAAAGAAAATCATGGACTTGGAGGTCAAACCTGTAGTTGCCAAGGGAGAGGGGGAGGGAGTGGGATGGACTGGGAATTTGGGGTTAATAGATGCAAATGACTGCCTTGGGAATAGATAAGCAATGAGATCCCACTGTAAAGCCCTGGGAACTATATCTAATCACTTATGATGGAGCATGACAATGTGAGAAAAAAGAATGTATACATGTATGTGTAACTGGGTCACCTTGCTGTACAGTAGAAAATTGACAGAACACTGTAAACCAGCTATCATGGAAAAAAATAAAAATCATTATAAAGTTAAAAAAGTAGATATTTCTGTGTGCTGTGAGGCCACTCTTCAGGGCTCAGGGACCTCAGTGTGACTCAGACGTGGCCCCCATTCTTGACAAACCTCAGGGCACAGGTACATGTAGGCTGGTCCCACCATGGGTATCATGTTTTACCTGAAGAGCTGAAAGTTTTCAAAAATGTTTTCTGGACAGGACAAGAAAGGTTCTGTGAGCTGACACAGTGGGTTGGAGATGAGGTTTTAGCCTGTATCCTTTGCACAGAAAGCTTTCACTTCTAAGCTCTATTGAGCATTGATGGTGTGTGTGTGTGTGTGTTTAAATAATGACCCATCACCAATTCTGAACAAAGTATAATAAAAGTGACAAATATTGGTCCACGGTACACAGATTGTCACTTTGGATTTACTGCCCCCCAACTTTTTCTGGCAAGTCACACTAAATTCACACTTTGGGCCTTAATCCATCACTCTATCTTTTAATGCAACATCTAATCTCGCCGTTTCTGTTTCTCCCTTAATACGATTTCTCTTGAGGTGCATTTGCAGAACTGATTTTTATCATGTGTAACGTGTTTAAAACAACGCATTGGCTATAAATCAGAGCCTTTATTGGGACGCTTGAGAACTTGCTTTAAACACCATAAATTTCATGCCTTTGATTCATCCTGGGAGATAATAGTAGGAAGAATAACCGGAGACCCTCAAACTCTGGGGAACAGGAGAATCATCCCTTCAAGGTGAAAATCGAGTATTTTCTCCAACTTCAAAATGTTCATTTCTGAAGGTCAGGATTCAGGAGCAGATCTCAAATGGTTGGTAGAATCCACAAGGGGCCAGGGAAATCTTGGTTTGAATGCCAACTCAGTCACTCACATGCTGTGTGACCTTTGGATAGTCACACAACCTCTCTGGGCCTGTTTCCTCTTTTAAGATGGAGAGAGACTGACTGTCTCAAGGTTGTGAGAGTTAATGAGGAGGCCTGTGGGGCGTGTCCAGCATATGATAGATCCCGGATACATGGTTGTTTCCTGAGGTCGGCCCTCTACTCAGGAATCAAGGCTTCCCTCCCTGATTGGCCCGGGGACCCTGGTCTTTCCGGAGGGGATGTCGATTGGGTAAAAGCCTCCAGGGCCCACCCCCTCAGCCCTCGCTCCTCCCTCTGGGCAGAGGAGGGTCTGCTTTCTGCCTCCTGCCCCAGATCAGAGCCTGCTGCTGGGGGTTGTGGGGCTCCCAGGCCGCCGTCCTGGCCTCTAGTGCCTTCCCTAGGGTGACCCCAGAACATCCTGGGGGCTCCAGAAAGGTTCCTGCCACCCCCAGTCTTTTCTGGAGGGAAACATGCTCACCCCACAGGGCTGATTACAAGAGCCAGAATTTCCAAGACCCGCCCCCGGCCCCCCATCTCCACGTCAGACATCCCACCCAGCCTTCCCAGCTGATAGGAGGAGACCAAGGCCCCATGCTGGCTGGGAGGGGTGCCTGTGTGCCAGGCAGGAGGGTACCATCAGCCTGGGTTCATCTCCAAGGTTCTGATCCCCAGCTCCCGACAGCCCCGCAGGGGACCCAGCAAGACTCCGCAGTGGCCCCATGCTCACAGCAGGCACATTTCAGGTCCAGACTTAACAGCTACAGTGAAGCCCGTCCGCCCCACATGTATACACTTTGCTGTCTGTCCCTCCCCATTCATTCACCTGCCATCCTTAAGGCTCCTGCTAGGTGCCAGGCCTGTGCGGAGCAGGGCGAGGACCAGCAGTGTGCCGCTTCTGCTGGCCTCCTTGCTGTTTGAATGCACGTTAGCACGTGGGACCTCAGGGCCTTTGCACTGGCTGTTCTCTCCGCCTAATGCCTCTTCTCCTAGACTCCCACTTGGCAAGGAGCGTCCAGGCTAGAGGAAGGCCAGTCTGGGCACAGATGGATGCCCCCAGTCCAGTCAGACTGAGGTAGGGAAGGATGAGGGGCTGGGAGCCCAGAGCGGGTGAGGGCTCTGCTGGGGGAGCCGGGGCTGGTTTGAGGGGCAGAGATGGGGCCTGGGGAGGAGAGTCCCTCCCTCCCTCCCCCACTCACGTTCTTCCAGAACCCCCACCCCCCGATGCGTTTGCTGACCCCAACCCCCTGAAGCTTCTGTCACTTCTCTGAAGCCCCTGGTCCTTAGGGATCTGCTTATGTCACACCTTCTCCGGGAGGGGCTCTCCAGCTCAGCCTAGCCCATCCTCTCCAACTGTGAAGTTCCGAGGTGGCCTTTGTGAATGGCCACATGGGGGATGCCATCTCTTACGGACCCACCCCTGTACGCTGCAGGTCTGCACATCCCTCCGGGAGTCCTGAGGCCACCCTGCCCCCTGGGCTGCTTGCCATATGGCCATCTCAGCAGAGAGCTCCTTCCAGCAGCAGCGCCGCTAAAATTAAGGGGGATGAACGGCTCCCAGCATTGTTACCAGCAAGACATTTGGGGGAACATCAATTACACGAGGAATTAGTCACTCTAGATGGCTTTATTTGGTTTTAACTTAGAATAGGGCCCAAGTTATTCAGCTGGGGAGGGGGAGGCGGGGAGAGGAGCAGGTTGCCAGGCTTGGCATCAGTGCCAAGCAGTCACGGGCGGGCGGGAAAGGGGCGACATCTGTCTGGGGGTGGCCGTTGGTAGCTTGTGGGCCGCCTGGATTCCTTCTGGATTTGGTAAAAGCACGACTTCGAGCTCCACAGTGTGGACTCAAGGGGAGGAATGACGGGGTATTCCTGCCACGTGAAAACCCTCTCTCCTGACCCCACATCCTGCTCCGGCTCCAGCCTGCCATCCGCTCTGCTTTGTAACAAAACTGCCCTGGTTCCAACTCTCTTTTCTTTTCTAGGGCTGCACCTGCGGCTTATGGAGGTTCCCAGGCCACGGGTCGAATCGGAGCTACAGCTGCTGGCCGACCCCAGAGGCACAGCCATGCTGGATCTGAGCCGTAGTTCACGGCAATACTGGATCCTTAACCCATTGAGCGAGGCCAGGGATCGAATCCACAGCTTAGGCACAACGTCGGGTCCTTAACCTGCTGAGCTACAGTGGGAACTGTCCTTCCTCCCTGAACACATGCCAGGTAGGTGATCCTGAGGCCCGGAGACCTTCCTGCTGACGAATCCACCAGCCCACGTTCACGGCCCCCGCGACCCTGAAGCCCGTGGGGCTCGATTGCTCACTCTCGCCTCCTGGGAAAACCGTCTTCGCTGGGTTCCTGCACTGCACGTCTGCTGGGCTTGCCCTTTGCAGGTTTCTCTCCTGACTCCCCCCATCCCTCACCAATCGCCCTCCTCTCTGGACCCCGGGACTCAGACCTGGGGCCCCCTCCTCCGACAACACTCCCTACTTGGTGAGTTTTAAAGCCATCAAGTCATCAGGGACCTCTAAGCGTGTCTCTCTGGACCAGACCTCCCCTGAAACTGCAGACTCATGGCTACCATCACCTTTTTTGTTTTGTTTTTTTTTTTGCTTTTTAGGGCCACACTCATGGCATATGGAAGTTCCAGGGCTAGGGGTCGAATGAGGGCTGCAGCTGCCAGCCTACTCCACAGCCACAGCAAGGCCAGAACTGAGCTGCATCGGTGACCTAAGCCGCAGCTTGCAGCAGGCCGGACCATGGGCTGAGGGAGGCCAGGGACTGAACCTGCAACCTCATGGATACTAATGGGGTTTGTAACCAGCTGAGCCACAACGGGAACTCCCCAAGGCCTTTTTGACTTCACATGGATGTCTGCATAAACATCAGCCTCAGGCTGAATTCCCAACACGTCCCTGCCCCCAACCCCTCCTGCCCCCCAGGGGACCTCTCCTGCCTGTTGAGAGCAGCTCAGTGCCGGCTGCTCAGGCTCAATCCTTGGCATCCGACCTGATCACCCTCTTCCCCTCACCTGCCCTACCGAATCCATCTGCGAATCCCATGGGCGCCACCTTCAGAGCACATCAGAAGCCACTGTCCCCTACCCCCCGCCCTCCCTGCCCGTCGCTACCTAGACAGCGGCACTAACATTTCCTGTGCCCGCTTCTGCCCTGCGATCCCATCTCAGCAGAGCGGCCAGAGGGAAAGCCCATCGAAGGCTCCTGACACAGAGGCAAGTCCTTACAGGGACAGGCAGTCCCCCAGCTCTGACTCCGCTCCTCTTTGCTCAAGACCTTTCTCCTGCCTCTGGTCTCCTTGCTGTTTGAGCACATGAGGCAGGCTCGACCTCAGGGCCTTTGCACCGGCTGCTCTCTCTGCTGGGTACTAGTCCCCCCCCCCCCAACCTGATATCCTTTCCTTACCTCCTACAAGTCTTTGCTCAGATGTCACCTTCTCCATGAGGCCCACTCTGCCTGCCCCACTTGAAATTCAATGCCCACTCCCTCTGCTCTGTACCCTTCTTACCTTGATCTAGTTTTTTCATACCATTTACAATCTTCTAACAGATGCTACACTTTCCATAGTTATTATATTTAATATTAGGCATCTCTTTCCCCTGCTAGAATGAAGCTATGCTCCACGGAACCAGGCGTTTTTGCTTCTCTGGTCCCTGCTCTATCCTCCACACCTAGAACAGGGGCTGGCAGAGAGTAGGTGCTCACTTAAGCATGTGCTGGATGAATTATGCCCCAAAGCCTTGGCGAGACATTGGGAGAACCTACGATATGATTCTGTTTGAATCGTGGGTTTGAATGGCAGTGCTGTAGGAATCCGTGTCACATACACAGCTCCCCTTCACAAGGTCCACAGGCAAGGGCTCTGCTCGTCTGTGCCTGGGTGGCTTTTGCTGAGTTAACAGGGCCTCAGGCGACCACTGCCCCACCATCTCAAAGGCTTGAGGCTGCCGGGCTGGCCAGCACCCTCATACGTCCTGGGTGAGCATGTGGGCACAGGGGGATGCGAGGGTCATGAGGGCTGCAGGTGTCATGGGGCTCAGTGAGAGACAGCCTGCAATTCGAAGCTTTTTACACAATTTTTTTTTTCATTTTCCTACTCTGCATAAAAAAACAAAAAGTCCAAGATTTTAGCAAAATGCAAACATCTGGTGGAGACAAAGAAAAACGTAGGAAAAGGGGACATGAGGTGGCGGACCAGCCTGTGGTCAGACAGCTTGGCCACCTGATGCCTGGGGGCTTCGGGATGTTCAGAAAGCCCCAAGCCAGGTCCCACGTGGGACCAGGGATCAGAGCGGCCCAGAGGCACCCCCTGCAGAAGGCCTGATCAGACTTTCACGTTGGCAAGTAATTAACACGCTTAATTAAGGCATGCAGGCGCCAAACTCCTACCGGAGATGCACTGGGATGCTATGTGACACACGCCACAGATAGGGTCTCGTGCGCTGTTGTTACCGTGTGTCAGGGGTTGATGGGAGAAAACTAATGAGGAGGTGGGTTTGGAAAGTGCGGTCCCTTGAAGCAGAGGCCTGGGCGAGCTGCCAGCCCGGGAGGTGGGCTGGAGCCCTGGATGTCCTGAGGGGGCCCTGGAGCCCCATCTCCCTGTGACAGCCCACCCATGTGGGTTTGGGGATGGAGAGGGAAGAGCTGGCACTGCCTATTGGGCTGCAGGCAGGGGCCCCGGGCCGATGAGCTGACATTTCACATCCGTCTCGTTAAATTCTTTTTCCAGAGATGCAGGGGGAGCCCCTGTCCCTCCTGAACCACAGGTGTGAACTCACTGGTGTCCCTCCCTGGACCAGAAGGATCTGGTCCCGTGGCCTTAACTGGTACAGAGCTGGTGCCCACAGCAGCCAGTCTGCCACCCAGACCCCTGGACTTGCAGCCGCAGATCCTGGCTCCCCTCGGCCACTGATCCAGTCTAGGCCCTTGTCCCTGCTCATCCCTGGGGATCTGGCTTTCTCTGCTCTGTCCCACCCTTTGTCCCTGTGACCAGAAGCCCTGACCACAGCCCCACACTGTCGCTGCCACCTCCTGGTGCCCCTCCCGGTGCTCTGTACTGTTTGTGTTGCTGTCTCATCAGACTCCTGCCTCAAGGCTCTATTAGTCATTCAGCAAACACTGAGTGCCTGGCGTGTGCCTGGAGGCTGCAGGTGGCAAAGAGAACAGTCCCTGCTCCTGGGGGAGCTCCGTTATCCCCGTGGTCAGGGTGGAGAGAGCTCAGGGTCTGTCGGGCGGCATGGATGGGATGTGGCAGGGAACGTGGCATGAGGGGACGTCAGGGAAGGCCCTTCTGGGGATGGGACTGTTACGGGCTGAATTATGTCCCCCAAATATTCACATGGTAAAGTCCTAACCCCCAGGACCCCAGAATGTGACGATTTGGAGACGGGCCTTTAAAGAGGTGATGAAGTTGAAAGGAGGTCATATGGGTGGGTCCTGACTCTACGACTCTGACTCGGGTCTTAAAAGAAGATGAGATAGGAGTTCCCGTCGTGGCGCAGTGGTTAACGAATCCGACTAGGAACCATGAGGTTGCGGGTTCAGTCCCTGCCCTTGCTCAGTGGGTTAACGATCCGGCGTTGCCGTCAGCTGGGGTGTAGGTTGCAGACGCGGCTCGGATCCCGCGTTGCTGTGGCTCTGGCGTAGGCCGGCGGCTACAGCTCCGATTCGACCCCGAACCTGGGAACCTCCATGTGCCGCGGGAGCGGCCCAAGAAATAGCTAAAAAGACAAAAAAAAAAAAAAGATGAGATAAGGACACAGACACACAGAGCAAAGAGGAGTGAGGACACGGGGAAGACGGCTGTCTACACGCCCAGGAGGGAGGCCTCAAGGGAGCCGACCTGTGGTCTCCGATGTCTAGCACTGCCAGACAATAAATTCCCGTTTGAGCCCCGGTCTGCAGTAATTCTCGATGGCAGCCCTAGCGAATTAACAGGGGCCTTTGAGTAAAGACCCAGCCGAAATGAGGGGCGGGGCCTGGGGACAGCCTGGGAAGGGTTCCCAGCGGAGATGCTGAGAAGGGGACCAATCAGGAGGCCACAGGGGCTGAGCAGAGTGAGGGGAGGAGCCGGGTGGGCGGTAGGGAGGGGTCAGGTGTTCAGAGTGGGACGGGGGTGAAGGGCGGGACCTTCCAGATGTGTTCCCAGCTGCCTCCCAGTGTGGAGACAGACGCAGAGAGATGGGACAAGATCTCAGGGCCTCCAGCATGAAGCCCCTCCCAAACCCACATGAAGCCGGTTCCACCCAGAGAGTGGCCAGTCTACACACACGCAACATGCCACCTCACAGAATCCACCCACCCTCGGTCCTACTAAGCAGAACTGGGCTGGGTGGGAAGGGCACCCTTGGGGCAGGAGCTGCATGGACAAAGGCTCAGCCTGGGGTGCATCCCCAGGGTCCCTGAGGGGGTGAGCAGAGCATGGGCAGATGCAGATCCAAGAGATGGTGTTGGTTTGATTGAACTCAATTGGCCCCAAGCTGCCTCCATCCAGCCTAGGGCTGTGCTGTGGCCGCACTGGCCTGAGGACCCAGGTTTTAGACCTGGCCGTGATGGGGGGGACAGTGGGGGAAATTCATGGCTTCTGACTCTAACCAGGCTTTCCTGCTAAGGAATATCCTCTTTCTTTCTTTCTTTTTTTTTTCTTTTTGCCATTTCTTGGGCCGCTCCCGCGGCATATGGAAGTTCCCAGGCTGGGGGTCGAATCAGAGCTGTAGCTGCCAGCCTATGCCACAGCCACAGCAACGCGGGATCCGAGCCGCGCCTGCAACCTACACCACAGCTGACGGCAACGCCGGATCGTTAACCCACTGAGCAAGGGCAGGGACCAAACCCGCAACCTCATGGTTCCTAGTCGGATTCGTTAACCACTGTGCCACGATGGGAACTCCTCCTCTTTTTTTTTTAAGTTGAAGTATAGTTGATTTAAAACGTTATGCCAATTTCTGCTGTACAGCAAAGCAACCCACTCATAAAATATACACATTCTTTTTGAGGAATGTCTTCTTTTCTGATGAGCCAACAGGTCAAGGTCTATGGAACCCATCCTGAGAACAAGCTCCCAAACCTTCCCACCAGGCCAGCTTCTGGGTCAGGACCCCACAGTGTCCTGGGCATGGCTGGGTCCTGGGATGGTTCAGACCCTTCCACCCCCTCCCCCGCCCCAACCAGCTTGGCTCTAAGCTGTCTAATCTCTGACACCTTCACAGCTCCCATGTTGAATCTGGCTTCTCCCAGGAGAACTGACAGGTGGCTGGATGGGAGCTCAGCTGCACCAGAGCTGCACCCCCTCAGGGTGGCCTGGCTGCTGCCCTGCTGCTCTGCAGGTGTCCTGAGTGGCCAACCAGGGAGGGCAGGTCACGCCCCAGCCATCCTTTCCTGCAGCCCTCAAATGCAGCTCTTCTCCTCTATCCCGTCTCATCACCACCTCCCTCCTTGTGGTCTGGCCTCAGGGACTGCTCTAGAACACTCTCTCCTCGCCTCATGGACCTTCTCTGACTCTCCTTCTCTTCCTCCTCTCCCCCTGCCTGAATTGTGTCCCGTGTTCCAGCCCCATCAACCTAGCCTTTCCTGTCTCCTGGCTCCAGGCACCACTCACAACTCATCATTCTAGCATTTTCTGCCTGGAAGCCCCTCCCTCCTCTTCATATAACTAAGAGCCTTTAGGAAAGTGTGTTAAAGGAGGAAGCTATGGGTGGGATCAGATTTCTGGGTTCAAAACCCCATTATCATCTCCTTGAGCTTTAGTTTCCTCAACCATAAAGTGAGACTAATTTTAGCCCCTTTCTTTCTCTATAGGCAGCAGGGAACCAACTGTGTTGTGAAGGTTTGGTTTAATGTAACAGAAAGCCCAACTCAGCTTCAACAATTAAAGGAATTCATTAGCCTAAGTGGAAAGTTTAAAGGTATGTGGGTGTCAGGTGAGGGTTGATCTAGTAGCTCAAAGAGGTCAACGAAGACTGTTTCTCTACGTTCATGGCTCTGGTTTCATCTTGGGGATGGCACCCCCTGCTGGTTGCAGGAATGCTGCAAACAGCAACCAGAGGTGCCCATTTCCTCATTCACATCTAATGAGACAGTGAGAGATTTTTTCTCCCATCACAAAACAAGAATCCTGGGCTATTGGACCAACTGGAGCCTGTGTTTGCCTTTGAAGCAATTACTGTGGTGAGGGGAATGGGATGATATGGTTTGGCTTAGACCAGTCAGGGTCCACTCTTAGACCCAAGGGCAGGGCCAGACCTCTACAATCACCACGCAATGGGGGAGTTCACTGGGAAGATTGGAGATGCCAGCAACAAACTCCAACTCTGGCTAATCTGACCCCCAAAAATGGATATATTGAAAGGACGTGGTGACTCCCCAAATTCACAGACAATAGGAAGACCTGGGCACCAGAAAGGACAGGACCACATCTAGTCCAGGGACCTGGTGTCAGTAGCCAGTGAACTTGAGTGCGGTTGTTGGCCAGATGGACTCAAATGTTCTCAGCCTTTGTGCTCCCTGCTTTAGCTTCTGGCTGGCCTAGCCTGCTGGGGACAGGTGTCTGATCTCCGGCCAGGGCAGGCAGGAGACACTGATTAACAGGCCTTCTGGACCAAGTCCAATGGAAAGGGGGCTCCCCAAAGTAAAATCTGGGTTCTGCCACCAGAGATAAGGCTAGAACTGCCAGGTGGCAAACCCCAAACTGCCCCATTGCCTCTGTGGTTCAGGTCAGGTGCAGGGGGTTGGGGAGTGAGCAGGCTGCTTCATGGAGTTGGTGCTGGGACTCTCAAGGCCCCTCCTCCAGGAAGCCTTCTGGACTTGCTTTGGGGCTTGTCTGTGACCTTGGGACAGGCATAGGGTCTGGCACAGCACAGGTGTCTTGGGTATTGCTTGTTCCCGAGCTCAGTCCTCTGTCAGTTCTCTGGGTCAAGTTTCCAAGGCTGCGACAGCATATTTCTCTTCTGGGCTAAGCAGGACATTGGAGGAGGAAGAAATGGGAGGACAAGTTAGGGCACGGAGTTACTTAGCTGGAGCTGGGAGGGATCCCAGAATCCCTTGCTCTGAAGGGAGGCTGTACCAAAGGCAAGGCATTTGCTGCTGGTAGATAATGCAGCTGTGCTCCGGGTCCATCCTGGGGGCGCTGGGACAAGTGTACTTTCCTTCACCACAACCTGGTGTCAGTAGGTTGCCTTTACTGCAGGCAGGCAAGCAGGACCAAATCGAGATTTGGTAATAACTTTACAGATAAGGAGACCGGGGTCAGAGAGGAGAAGCAACATGTCCACAGACGCAGAGTGAGCGATGCAGAGCTGGGAACAGATCCCAGGCCTGTCTGATTCAAATACCCTGCTCTGCTCTCACCAGCAAATGTTCCAATAACCAGGGTCATGGGTGTGGATCCCACTTGGTGTTATGAGACTTTGAGGCCTTGGAGTCGGGGTCCTAGAGGAGGAAGGAGCCGGAGAAATCAAAGGGCCTCCCCACTGAGCTTAGTACAGGGTCAAAGGCTTCTCAGACTCTAGGTAGGAGGCTGTGAGCACAATGATGGATGGAGAACAGGCTAGGAATTGGGCAGGACTGAGTATGAATTGCAGCTTTGACCTTGACCTTAGGTGGATTGTTTAATTCCTCCCAGTCTGTTTCCTCATCTAGAAGATGGTAGTAATAATGCATGACTCAGCCATGTCCCGCCCATGGTCCTTCACATGTGGTGGGGTGTTGCTCCAGGACCTTGCTTCAGACATAAAGTTATGTAAAAGAGAAACCTAGAGATGGGATTAAGAGGGCAGAATAGAGGGATTGGAGCTTAACTTCTCCAAACAACTTCTAAAAACAAACAAACAAAAAAATCACAACTAAAGGCTGAACAATCTTCAACCAAATGGACTGGAAACCTTAAAAATGATATCCTACTCAAGAAGACAAAGAGGAGGCCACATCAAGAGGTAGGAGGGGTGATTACACATATAAAAAATCCCATACCTCCTGGGTGGGAAGCCCCACAGACTGGAAACTAACTGGTTCACAGAGATGCACCTACAGGAGTGAAAGCTCTGAGCCCCACATCAAACTCCCACGAGTGGGGATCTGGCACTGGGAGAAAGAGCCCCTGGAGCATCTGGCATTGAAGGCCAGTGGGGCTTGTGCACAGGAGCTCCACGGGACTGGGGGAAATGTAGACCCCATTCTTAAAAGGTGCACACAGACTTTCACGTGCACTGGGTCCCAGGGCAAAGCAAAGTCTCCAGAGGAATCTCAGTCAAATTTGACTGCAGTTCTTGGAGGACATCCTGGGAAAACAGGGGTGAATGTTGCTTGTTGTGAGGGAAGGTCATTGGAAGCAAAGCTCTCAGGAATATTCAGCAGCATGCCTTTCTCTGGAGGTGGCCATTTTGGGAAAATCTGGCCCCACCTACCAGTTCTGAGAAGCCCCAGGGCAAACAACAATCCAAGCTCGGATCACAGCCCCACCCCTCAGTAAACAAGCACACAGCTGCCCCTAATCCCAACCAGAGACAAAGCCACACCCACCAGAGGGATTAGAATCAGCTCCACCTACCAGTGGGCGGGCATCAGTCCCTCCCATCAGGAAGGCTACAGCAAGCCCCCATACCGACTTCAGCCACAAGGGGGGCAGACACCAGAAGTAAGAGAGGCTACAACTCTATTATCTGTGAAAAGGTCACCACACCAAAAACCTATAAAAATGAAAAGACAGAGAACTATAACTCAGATGAGGGAGAAAGAAAACCTCCCAGAAAATCAGCTAAGTGATGAGGAGATTCTCAGCCTCCAGGAAAAAGACCCTAGACTGTTGATGCTGAGGATGATGCAAGACATTGGAAATAAACTGGAGGCAAAGATGAGTAATTTACAGGAAGCACTGAGCAAAGAAATACAAGATATAAAACTTAAATAAGAAGAGATGCAAAATACAATAACTGAAATAAAAAATTCCCTTGAAGCAGTTAACAGCAGAATACAAAAGGCAGAAGAATGAATAAGTGAGGTGAAGGACAGATTAGTGGAACTTATGGATGCAGAACAGAAAAGAGAAAAAAGATTGAAAACAAATGAAGAGCGTCTCAGAGAACTCTGGGACAACATTAAATGCACCAACATCGTATTACAGAAGGAGAAGAGAGAGAGAAGGGGACAGAAAAAATATTCTAAGAGATAATAGCTGAAAACATCCCTAACATGGGAAAGGAACCACTCACTCAAATCCAGGAATCACAATGAGTATCATATAAAATAAACCCAAGGAGGAATACACCGAGACACACTAATCAAACTGACCAAAATTAAAGACAAAGAGAAAATCTTGAAAGCAGCTAGGGAAAAGAAACAAATAACATACAAGGGAACCCCGATAAGGTTATCAGCAGATTTTTCAGCTTAAACTCTGCAGGCCAGAAGGGAGTGGAATGATATACTTAAAGTGAGGAAAGCAAAAAACCTCCAACCAAGATTACTTTACCCAGCAAGGCTCTCATTCAGATTTGAAGGAGAAATCAAAAGCTTCACAGATAAGC
Organism: Phacochoerus africanus; assembly: GCF_016906955.1. Lineage (NCBI taxonomy): Eukaryota > Metazoa > Chordata > Mammalia > Artiodactyla > Suidae > Phacochoerus > Phacochoerus africanus. Next base: position 7,480,977 of record NC_062548.1, on the reverse strand, counting down.
AAAAGCTAAGAGAATTCAGCAACACTAAAGCAGCCTTACAACAAATACTAAAGGAACTTCTCTAGGCAGAAAAGAAAAGACAGCAACAGGAAACAAAAATACCACAAATGACAAGGCTCACCAGTAAAGGTATATATACAGTAAAGATACAAAATTATCCATGCACAATTACGCCACCAAAACCAGAAATCATGAGAAGAGGTGGGTACAAATGCAGGACAATGGAGATGCACTTGCAATTAAGAGAACAACAACTTAAAACAATCTCATATGCATATAGACTCTTATATCAAAACTTCAGAATAACTTCAAACCAAAAATCTACGATTGATACACAAACAAAGAAAAATCAACTCAAATACAACACTAAAGATAGTCATCAAACCAGAAGAGGAGAGAACAAGAAAAGAAGGGAAGAAAAAAGAGCAACAAAAACAAATCCAAAGCAATTAATAAAATGGCAGTAAGAACATACATATCAATACTTACTTTAAATGTAAATGGACTAAACGCCCCAACCAAAAGACATAGACTGGATGAATGGACACAAAAACAAGACCCATATATATGCTGTCTTCAAGAGACCCACTTCACTTCTAGGGACACGTACAAATTGAAAGTGAGAGGATGGAAGAAAATATTTCACGCAAATGGGGATCAAAAGAAAGCTGGATTAGCAATACTCATATCAGATAAAATAGACTTTAAAATGAAGAATATTTTAAGGGACAAAGAAGGTCATTACATAATGATCAAAGGATCAATCCAAGAAGAAGATGTAACAATTTTAAATATCTACGCACCCAACATAGATTTACCACAATATATAAGGCAACTTCTGACAACCTTAAAAGGACAAATCAACAATAACACAATAATAGCGGGGGACTTTAACACCCCACTTACAGCAATGGACAGATCAACCAGACAGAAAATAAGGAAACACAGGCCCTGAATGATGCATTAAACCAGATGGACTTAATAGATATTTATAGGAGATTCCATCCCAAAGCAACAGAATACACATTCTTCTCAAGGGCACATGGAACATTCTCTAAGATTGATCATATCCTGGGCTACAAATCCAACCTCGGTAACATTAAGAAAATTGAAATCATATCAAGCATCTTTTCTGACCACAACGCTATACAACTGGACATCAACAACAAGAAAAAACCTGCAAAAAACACAAACACGTGTAGACTCAACAACATGTTACTAAACAACCAACGGATCACTGAAGAAATCAAAGAGGAAATTAAAAAATACCTAGAAGCAAATGACACAAAGATACAACACTCCAAAACCTAGGGGATGCAGCAAAAGCTGTTCTAAGAGGAAAGCTTATAGCAATACAAGCCCACCTCAGGAAACAAGAAAAAGCTCAAAGAAACAAGCTAACTTTACATCTAAAGCAGCTTGAGAGAGAAGAACAGACAAGACCTAAAGTTAGTAGAAGGAAAGAAATCATAAAGATCAGAGCAGAAATCAATGAAATAGAAACAAAGAAAACCATAGGAAAGATCAATGAAACGAAAAGCTGGTTCTTTGAAAAGATCAACAAAATTGATAAACCCTTAGTCAGATTTATCAAGAAAAAAAGAGAGAGGACTCAAATCAATAAAATTAGAAGTGAAAAAGGAGAAGTAACAATGGACATCACAGAAATACAAAGGACCATAAGAGACTACTATATGCAACTATACGCCAATAAAATGGACAACCTAGAAGAAATGGACAAATTCTTAGAAAAGTACACTCTTCCAAGAATAAACCAAGATAAATAGAAAAGATGAATGGACCCATCACGAGAACTGAAATTGAAACTGTGATTAAAAAACGTCCAACAAACAAAAGTCCAGGACCAGAGGGCTTCACAGGCGAATTCTATCAAACATTTAGAGAAGAGCTAACACCCACCCTTCTGAAACTATTTCAAAAAATTGCAGAGGAAGGGATACTCCCAAACTCACTCTATGAGGCCACCATCACCCTGATACCAAAACCAGACAAAGATACCACAAGAAAAGAAAACTACAGGCCAATTTCACTGATGAACATTGATGCAAAAATCCTCAACAAAACACCTGCAAACCGCATCCAACAATACATTAAAAGGACTGTACGTCATGATCAAGTGGGATTCATCCCAGGGATGCGAGGGTTCTTGGATATCTGCAAATCCATCAGTGTGATACACCACATTAACAAACTGAAGGATAAAAACCATATGATCCTCTCAATAGACGCGGAAAAAGCCTTTGACAACATCCAACACCCATTCCTGATAAAAACCCTTCAGAAAGTGGGCATAGCGGGAACCTACCTCAACATAATAAAGGCCATATATGGCAAACCCACAGCAAACATCACTCTCAATGGTGAAAAGCTGAAAGAATTCCTGCTGAGATCAGGAACAAGACAAGGATGTCCGCTCTGGCCACTACTCTCCAACATAGTTCTGGAAGTCCTGCCACAGCAATCAGAGAAGTAAAAGAAATAATAAAAGGAATCCAAACTGGAAAGGAAGAAGTAAAACTATCCCTATTTGCAGATGACATGATACTATACCTAGAGAATCCCAAAGGCTCAACCAGAAAACTATTAGAGCTCATCCATGAATTTGGCAAAGTTGCAAGATACAAAATTAATACACAGAAATTGACGACATTTCTATACACTAACAATGAAAGGTCAGAAAGAGAAATTAGAGAAGTAATCCTGTTTACCACCCCATCCAAAAGAATAAAATACCTAGGAGTAAACCCACCTAAAGAGACAAAAGACCTGAACTCTGAAAACTACAAAACACTGATGAAAGAAAACAAAGATGACACAAATAGATGGAAGGACATACCATGCTCTTGGAGTAGAAGAGTTAATACTATCAAAATGACTATACTACCCAAGGCAATCTACAGATTCAATGCAATCCCTATCAGATTACCAAGGACATTTTTCACAGAACTTGAACAAAATATTTTCAAGTTTGTTTGGAAGCACAAAAGACCCAGAATAGCCAAAGACATCCTGAAAAAGAAAAATGGACCTGGAAGAATCAGGCTCCCAGACTTCAGACTATACCACAAAGCTACAGTCCTCAAAACCATATGGCACTGGCACAAAGACAAAAATACAGATCAGTGGAACAGGATAGAAAGTCCAGGATTCAACCCACACACCTACAGCCAACTAATCTATGACAAAGGAGGCAAGGACATACAATGGAGAAAAGACAGCCTGTTCAATAAGTGGTGCTGGGAAAACTGGACAGCCACATGGAAAAGAATGAAATTAGAACACTCCCTAACACCATACACAAAAATCAACTTGAAATAGATTAAAGACCTAGATATAAGACCAGACACTATCAAACTCTCAGAGGAAAACATAGGCCAAACACTCTCGGACATAAACGACAGCAACATCTTCTCAGATCCACCTCTTAGAGTAATTACAGTAAAAACAAAAATAAACAAATGGGACCTAATCAAACTTAAAAGTTTCTGCGCAGCAAAAGAAACCCTAAACAAATGAAAAGACAACCCACAGAATGGGAGAAAATCTTTGCAAATGAAGCGACTGACAAGGGACTAATCTCCAAAATTTATGAACATTTCCTGCAGCTCCATACCAAAAAAACAAACAACCCCATCCACAAATGCAAAGAAGATCTAAAAAGACGATTCTCCAAAGACATACAGATGGCCAAAAAACACATGAAAAGATGTTCAACATCACTCATTATTAGAGAAATGCAAATCAAAACCACAATGAGGTACCACCTTACACCAGCCAGAATGGCCATTGTCCAAAAGTCTACAAACAATAAGTGCTGGAGAGGGTGTGGAGAAAAAGGAACCCTATTACACTGTGGGTGGGATTGTAAATTGATGCAACCACTGTGGAAAACAGTAGGGAGATGCCTCAGAAAACTACAAATAGAACTCCCATTTGATCCAGCAATCCCACTCCTGGGCATTTATTCAGAGAAAACCATGACTCACAAAGACACATGTACTCTGATGTTCACTGCAGTAGTATTCTCAGTAGACAAGACATGGAAACAACCTCAATGTCCATTGACAGAGGAGTGGATCAAGAAGACTTGATACATATACATAATGGAGTATTACTCAGCCATTAAAAAGAACAAAATACTGGCATTTTTAGCAACATGGATGGACCTTATCATGCTAAGTGAAGTCAGCCATACAATAAGACACCAACATCAAATGCTTTCACTGACATGTGGAATCTGAAAAAAGGACAGACGGATCTTCTTTGCAGAACAGATGCTGACTCACAGACATTGAAAAACTTTGGTCTCCAGAGGAGACAGTTTGGGGGGGGCGGGGGGGTTGTGGGGTGGAAATCCTGTGAAATTGGATTGTGATGATCATTATCCAACTACAGATGTGATTAAAAAAAAAGGAAAAAAAGAAAAGAAAAGAGAAACCTATGCAATGGTCTTCCAGAACCAAAAAAAGAAAAAAAAAAAAGCATGACTCATGGGGATTTGGTGCAAAGGAGATGATGGCTGTGGAGGGCTGAGCCTCTGAGTGAATAACAGCTGCGACGACTATTACAGTAACTACAGGGTCCTCCTGGGCCCTTATACGTACACTGTCCCTCCTCCGCCCACCCCGCCCAAACGTAGAACAGCTGCTGGGCCGGGGCCCCTCGGGCCCGAGGCTGCCCTTGACCCAGCACTGGCCATAGCCGGTATTTTTTTTCTCTGACAGATTGTCTTTCGGCTTGATCCTCAGACCTTGGGGGAGCTTTATCCCTGGCAGATTTGGGGATGTGTTCTGTGACTTGCTCCCACGTCACAGCACGTCCTTGGGGCCCATGACCTTCAGAGGCACCTAGAAGCCGGACTCAAAGGCACAAGGTAGTCGTGGTTGCCTTTGCTGGAAAAGTAAGTCGTCTAGTTTACCTTCACTTAATTTAGCTGTGAGCCCGCAATTTATCGAGAACGCAATGAATGTGGGGCACAAAAGGAACACAGTTACGCGCTCCCCAAGTCTGTCCCGGGAGCAGATGTGTGATTCCTGGGCATTCTGAGCTGTCACCCACAGAAGGGAGGGTTGGTTGCATGCATTTTTTTTTTTCTTCTTTTTCAGCCACCCTCATGGCGTATGCAAGTTCCTGGGCCAGGGATTGAATCTGAGCTGGAGCTGGAGCTACTCTACAGCTGTGGCAACGCTGGATCCTTAAACCTCTGCCCTGGGCCAGGGATTGAACCTGCGCCTCCACAGAGACACGCTGGATCAATAACCCTCTGTGCCACAGTGGGAAGGTGTGTATGTTTTGCACCGTGAGAAAGAATAAAAGCGGGACGCCCCCATGGGAACCTTCTAATTCGCCTGCGGAAAAGGCCAGGAAAGAGAACAACCCTGTTGCCAAGAGCAAGGACCTGATTTCTGGGTAAATCACGGCTCCTCGCTGCCGTGTCTCCAGGCACGTCCGGGGCCAGATGCATGCTGGCCATCTGGCACCTTCCTGCTCTGCCAGTCTGCTCCCCCCCCCCCCCCCCGATATAACAGCCCCCCCAACGCCCAGCTCAGATGATAGCAGACATCCGCCTCCCTCCCGCTGGCAGCTGGTGGGGCCCCTGATTACGTGAGACCTTGAGCTGGAGCGAGGTGGCAGGACACAGCCGCGGACGTATTACGGCCCAGCTTCCAGAGGAACCATCTGCAGCAGTGTCCTGGATAAAAGCCCTGGATGAAAGCCTGACGCAGGTCCGCCTCTCCAGGGGGCACGAGGGGCCTCCCAGGAGAGGCAAGTCCATGGCAGAAGGGCTCCGGCTGCCACCAGCAGAGGCTGCGAGGCAGGCTGGGGGCTATTTGCTAAGGGGTCAATCGCGTCCCCCTCCCCCCTTCATAGCTTGACGTCCTAAAGCCCCCTACCCAGGAATGCGACCCTATTTAGAGAGAGGGTCTTTCAGAGTGGAAATGAGGTTACTGGGGGGCCCCAATCCAGCAGACGGGTGTCCTTATCACAAGGGGAAACTGTGGGGAGACACACACACACACACACACACACACACACACACACACACACACACGGAAGAGCATGTGGAAACTGGAGTTTGCTGCCATGAGCTGGAACTTCCAGAAGGTAGAAGAGAAATCCTTTCCTTAGCACCGTAAGACACCAGCCCAGCCGACACCTTGAATTTGGCCTTTGGGTCTCCAGGACTGTGAGGCGATACGTTTCTGTAGTTGATGTGCCCTAAAATCTGCGGTACTTTGTTAGGGCAGCTGGAGCAGATGAGAGCCTGCTGGGCGCCTGGTGGGGAAGCCAGTGGCGTGCGGGCAGAGGGCACGAATCACAGCCGATCCAGGGATCGGCTACGGGGATCAGACCCATTGGAAGGGGGCCCTCTCCTCCCCCCTTCACTCAGGGGAGTTGACTTGCTTGCGGACAATAAAATCTACAAAAAGCTGAGGGAAAGATTAAGGTAACTGAGAGCCCTTCTCCCTGTGAGAGCCGGGCCTTTCTCTCAGGCCCCGGGTGAGCCAGCCCAGATGGGGTGTCCCCTCTCCAAACACATGCCCCTTGGTGGGGACCCCCACCCACCTGCCCCTTGCCATGAATCCACCCCCACCCCCCCGCTGGGTTCTGGCTGGAGCAGTTATCCTCACCGGGGAGGCAGGAACCTTGTGCCAACTGCAAAAGTGACAGGTGATGCCACACCGTGCTGATGCTCACTGATGCTTAAGGGGGCTTCTTGCTTGGGCACTGACCCCCAACACCCTGCCTGGCCCCCCAGAGACCCACAGAAAGGCCCCACTGCAGACGGGACACCCCATTTCCCTCCAGACCCCTGGGGAGTAGGCACTTTCTGCAAAAGCATGTGCAGCCCGGGAGCCCCAGCACAGAGCTGGGGTCACATCGGATTTGTTTATTTATTTAAAAAAATTTTCTTGTGGTCTTTTTGCCTTTTGTAGGGCCACTCCGGCAGCACATGGAGGTTCCCAGGCTAGGGGTTGAATTGGAGCTATAGCCACTGGCCTACACCAGAGCCACAGCAACACAGGATCCAAGCTGCGTCTGCAACCTACACCACAGCTCACTGCAAAGGGGGATCCTTAACCCACTGAGCAAGGCCAAGGATCGAACCCGCAACCTCATGGTTCCTAGTCGGATTCATTTACCACTGCATCGCAACGGGAACTCCATCGGATTTGTTTTAAACTTTATTTATTTATTTGTCTATTTAGGGCTGCATCCGAGGCATATGGAGCTTCCCAGGCTAGGGGTCGAATCGGAGCTGCAGGCTCCAGCCTACGCTGAAGCCACAGCAATGGTGGATTCGAACCACATCTGTGACCTACACCACAGCTCAGGGCAATGCTCGATCATTTACCCATTAAGCGAGGCCAGGGATCCAACCCACGTCCTCATAGATGCTAGTTGGGTTCCTTTCCACCGAACCACCATGGGAACTCCTGGGGTCACCTCTTTCTTTGCAGGCACAGAGCACGTTCCAGCCTATGAGCATGTGGGCTGATCTGGGGCTCCGGGGGAAATGGGCTTGGTCTCTTTGGGCGTCCCTGGCTGGGTCTACTGAACGGTAACCCCAGGCAGACACAGCTAGCTCTTCCTTCTTATTGTAGAATAAGAAATTGGGTCCCCCGTAAAGAGGGTCTGGCCTTTGTCCCGACTCCTGGGAGGTACCCTCTAAGCCCTTGGGGGTTCATGCTGGGGCCCTCAGACCACACCTGATCATTCAGGCTAACGAGGTGAAGCGTGATGGACCCCGAGAGAGTTTACGTTAAAGAGATGGCTCAGGAGAGGCTGCCCACACCAGAAAGACTAACTAAGGGATTGGAAGCTTGGAGCTCCGAGCTAGGAAAATCAGCCTGAGCAGTTCCCGTTGTGGCGCAGCAGAATTGAATCCGACTAGGAACCATGAGGTTGCAGGTTCGATCCCTGGCCTCACTCAGTGGATTAAGGATCTGGTGTTGCTGTGAGTTACGATGTAGGTCACAGACATGGCTCGGATCTGGTGTGGCAGCTGCAGCTCTGATTCGACCCCTAGCTTGGGGACCTCCATATGCCACAGGTGTGGCCCTCAAAAGACAAAAAGAAAAAAGAAATAAAAGAAAAGAAAATCAGCCTGACCTTTAAGGAGGGGAGGGGCCTGGAGATCCAACCGCATGGGCAGGATTCACTTGTGCCCAGGAGGTAACAAAATGCCAGTAAAAACTCTGGACACGGTCGTTTGGATGAGCTTCCTTGGCTGGCAACATGATCTTGGCATAGTCACACATCATGGCCACGAGGGTGAACGCTGTCAGGATGCCACAGGGAGAGGACAGCAGAAGCTTCCCATTTGGACATTCCCCCTCCATCCCCCGGTCTTGGCCAAAGCCAAAGCCTTTCTTTCGCTGGTTCTGCTTTGTGCTCTTCAGCTCTAATAAAACTGTCCTTGCAAGCACAGTACTTTCCTGAGTCCTGTGAGCTGTACACCTCAGTGCCACCAGGGGGCAGTGGGGAGAGAGTGAGGCAGGTTCGGGAGGAAGAGCCCCTCCCAGGACAGATCAGCGGGTTGGTTTCTGGACCCAACCAGAGGAAGCAACCGAGAAATCTCATCGTTAGTTCATCCCCTCCTTTGAGTGCCTCTTTTCTACCACAGCGGACGGCAAGCACGAGCCCCGTGGCGTGAACAGTTTCTCCATCACCAGCAGGTACAGCCCTTGTACCTGCTGCACTACTCCTTAAAGGCACTCAGGCAAGGAGTGTTTCTAGGCTCCAAATGTAGCATTATGATAGATGTTACAGCTCATGATTTATAAACAAGGGACCACATGGCAAAGACCGGTTTGAAGAGATCATGAAATCTCCCTGAAAATCATCATTAAGGAACTGGTTTTTTTGGTTGGGGGTGAGGTGGGGGGCTGTCCTGTTTTCTCTTTCCTGCATGGCCTGGACTCCAGACACGGACGGGTACATGGATGAGTCCTTTCTAATGCATCCATAGTCCTGTGGCCATCCAAACAGCATGGAACACTAATCACACCCCAAAATCACCACCTCGGAAGATTAATTTCTCTCATTGTTTGAAAACAATTTTCCGAGCGTTCCCTGGTCAATTTAGAGCAAGTGCAAGTCCTTGGTTGGTTTCCTTTCATGCCCGTTTCATTGGATGGATTCTTCTGAGGATTCCACTTTGCAAGTGTAATTGACCATATACAAAACAAAAGCCGCTGATGGCCTTGTGAGAATGTGTATACACCACATTTGATGAGCTAATTTTACTGCGTTTTAATTACAATGCTGGATGGCATTATAAATTTGTGTTCAATTAGGCTCAAGCCATCGACTGCTGAATACATTATAAATTTTGTTAAATCAGCCCAACCGATGGTCTAAGTGCCACTGCAACATCGAGCAAAGAGACAGTCATTCGATTAACTGGACACGGTCCCTCCCCATTCAAACTTGTATGCGGAGCCGTAAAAGTGATACATCAAGAAATAACAACCTTATAATGGACATGAGTGTGCACATAAAATCAAATCATAAAGAGCACCGTCAAGTCCACGACGATCGGCAACGCTTTTGCCACCTGCAATTCTATAAGCTGCAGAAAAAGAGTTCATTCAGGTAAAACCACCCACTCTCAACTCCAAGCGGAACAGAGAGGTACACACTGGATGCCTGCAAGTCTGACCCTCTTGGCTGCCGCAGATGCTTTGAGTGAGGCGCATGGGTTGGCTAAACATTCTAGCTAGAACGGAAAAGGGGGAAGCACATTACCAGAGGTCACCCATCTCCAGCTCTCCTCTCCTTTCCGGCTCTCCGAGGCTACATCCGTGCCGTTAGGCGAGGGGTGTGGTCCTATCTGACCAATGGTATAAAACAAACAGGGGGTGGGGCACTTCCAAGCAGAGGCACTGAAAAGACAGTGGGAAGCTCCCAACTCTTCTCCCCATCTCAGTGATGGAGAGGACTTCTCAGCCTGAATCCCTGAGTGACTGAGTGGAGAAGAGCATATTCAGCCCCTCCCCTGGCCCTGCCTACCTGGATATACACTGCGAGCTAGCAAGAAGTCTGCATTAAGTTGCAGCGACTTTAGGGTTATTTTGTTAATGTGTAAAGCTTTTCCTAAACTGACTAATGCAAGAATTAAAAATATATATATATGGTCAAACTCAGAACACCAGTTTGGACCATCAAGGTGTTGTGTCTCTGATGAGAGTTTTGAGGAAGGCATTGCAGTCTCTTGCAGGGCTTGGGGTTAATATTTTGGCCCTTCATGGTTCATGTACAAATCCTGTCTCAAACGTGTTCCTTGGCACCTGTGTGCCCTGAACCGTAATTCTGACCTGACCTCTTCTTGGGTCCTATGTTTGTAAAGTGAGCCTTCATTTCATTCATTCACGCATGCACTCATTCTACTTATTCCTATGGTCTGAACATCAGGATGTGTTAGGGCCTGTGCTGGGAGGGAAGGGGGAATTAGATTAATGATAATTGTAATAACAGTTAGCACTTATCGGGAGCCTGCCATGGGGAAAGCATCGTGTGGAATATTTCTCATGCATGACAAGCCTTAATTCTCATCCTACTGCACGTGGCAGTTTCCACCTTCACTGATGTGTGCGACAACAGAGGGGACTCGAGCCTAGAGATGAAGGAAGATGCTGCCCCAGCGAGTGACAGAACAGGTATCTGAGCCCATCCAGTGGTGCCAGGGGGATCGAAGCTCCCTCCTGCCGGCCCCTCTCCCGAAACATCCTCTGTTCCTGTTGCTTCTCCATTTAAACCCTTCAAAGACTCCCCGCTGCTCTTAGGATAGTGGCCTTCACCCCTGCTTCTGCCATCTGTCCCTCTGTCCCATCTGTGTGACACTTGGGTCCACCCAAGGAGGCTTCTGTTTATCAGGATCAAGGGTGCTTCTTCTGTGAAGCCTCTGTCCCCCTGGGGCCCTGCTCCCCCAATGCCCATTCTCTCCTCCTGACCACGTGGCTGCCTGGCCCTACCCTCTCAAGGTCCACCCCTCACCCAGCATCATCACTGTTTACTCCTGGTCCATCACCCCATGGGACTAAGGTCCCTTATCCTTGTCTCTAGCCCAGCGTGGTGCACAGTGCAGTTCAATGCCTGTTACGTCCAAATGGACCTACGGGGGATGGGGAAATCCTGGAATGGCAGCCAGCGCCCCACCAGGCAGACGCAACCTCGGTGATGACAGCCTGGCTCTGAGAAGCAACACCTCTGGACATCCCCTAACCATGGGCCCATCAGCTCCCTGGAGGCCCATCCCCCATTAACAGAGCTCAATGGCCCCTGCAGCTGATTCGGCGCCGTTTAATTCGAAATAGCAGCCATTAGCACTCACCTCCTTCGTGGTTAAAGAGGACACAGCTGCGGGAAGAGCTGGAAGAGCCTCTTCTTTCCACCTGAACTCAGTCTGGTTCCTGGACGCCCATAGCGCTGTTTGTCTAAGCAGCAGCCCCTCAACCCCGGGCTCCTGGATCTGGACCTGGAGATGGTGCCTGTCACTCAAACCGTCCCCAGGGGCTGGGGGGAGACCCAGATTCCAGAACCTCAGACCAAGCACGAGCACCTGCCGCCTTGTCCCTCCTTCCATCCCACCACCTTCAGCACCAAGATGGGGGGCATTTTCGAGGGGTCACAAGCAGGAAGTTTCTTCCTAGAGGCGACCACCGCTTCCTGGGCAGCTGTTCTCCGTCCTTCTGTGCCTTCGAGTCACAGACTCTCTGGGCAGGGCGCAGGCATCGGTGTTATTTTAAAGCTCCCCAGTAAGCCCAGTGCGGTGCCAGGTTAGAAACAACTCTGCTGGGGATGCTGGGTGGAGGCACGGAGGGACTTCCAGGCAGGAAGCAGAGGGTGCTGGGCTGACCCTTTGCAAGAGGGTCCTGATGCCATCTCCTCGGCTCCCAGGGTCCAACACCAAAGATGCCACCATCAGAGGAAGCCAACAGCCAGCTGCGGAAGAGGCACCACGGGGCCGAGGAGGCGTCTCTCTGGGACGTCTGTGGAGTCCAGGGTGTGCAACCCAGCCGTAGGTTGACGGAGCCTGCTTCTCTTCCTCACGGAGGCCTCCTGAACAGCAGCCCCGCCTGAGTCTCAGCTCCATCCCTCCTCTTCCGGCTCCGCTGTGCCGTGGAGGGAAGAGCCCGGACCTGGAGTGGGAACACCTGGCGTGGATCCTTCGCGAGCCGCCCTGTGATTCTAGGAAACTGACGGGGTCTCAATAACCTCCTCTGTAAAATGGGCAGGAGATCTCCCTTGGCACGTTCGGCAGGACTCCGGTGGGGTCATGTCAGTGCTGGTAAATTGCCCAGGACAAAACTGTCATTGACTTGTCCCTGGGCAAACATTTGCATGGCGACTCTTGGAGACCAGGGATGGAGCTGGCTGCCGGGCCTTGAGAATCACCAGCCCTCATCAGAGTCCACTGTTTGGATTCACCGTGATGTCACCGGGCCCTCCCTCTCCAAGCAAAATTACCGTGGGTCAGGTGGGGCAGAGGGAGATCACCCAGAAAAGACCAGTGAGGTAGAAATTACATCTCAGGACAAGTTCAGAGGGGCTGAGCGGAGGGGTTTCTCTGGATTGAATGAAATGGATGGAGCTTTTAGCCATTGCCACGTCCCCCTCCCCAGGCTCCTTCTTTCCAGCCTCTTTCGTGTCTTCTTCTTTTTTTCTTTTGTCAATTCCAAGACCATTTTAATATTATCAGCATTCTTTCTTATTCACCATTTTCTTCCCGACAATAAAACCCTCCTCGGCAGCTGCATTTATGAGGATATCTGGAGTTATTTGCATTCTGACAGCTGAAATCAAATATTTTAAGACCAGTCATGAGGAGAGCAGTAAATCTAGGACTGGGCTTCAGCCCAAACAAATAATAAAAAAGATCTCACATCAAAGTAATAAACAACAGTAATGCCGGTGGCTCATTAGAGTTCAAGACTCCAAATCACGACGGACAAATATTTTAATAAAAAGGGAAGGGATGATGAGAAACCAAAATGCTTTGTTTTTCTCCCTTTTATTCAGCCTCTTCTCTTTTGGGGGCGGGATCCTCAGCCTTGTGCCTTTAGATGATTCGGTCTTGGAGTGAGAGCATTCTGAGAGCTTCTGGTCTTGACTAATAAACATAGTCAGAGATGCGCTTGTATGGGCAGGAGTGGAAAGAAAAGAAATGCCACAGTGAGGAGTCACGTGGTGAGTTGGAGCTGTGTCAAAGCCCTCCAGTGGTTTCTTACTAACATCCTACCTGTTTGGGGCTAAATTGTCCTCAGATGACTGTCACGTCAAGCCATGGTGTCACCCTGCTGCCGCTCTAAGTGCTGGGTTCTTCCTAGCAGGTGTGGATTCAGGAAGTGTATTAGTTACCTATGGCTGTGTAACAAATAACCCCCACGAGTTCCCATTGTGGCTCAGCGGGTTAAGGACCTGACCTAGTGTCTGTGAGAATGTAGGTTCGATCCCTGGCCTCGCTCAGTGAGTTAAGAATCCAGCACTGCCACAAGCTGTGATGTAGGTCTCAGATGCAGCTCTGATCTGGTGTTGCCCTGGCTGTCAGGCAGGCCGGCAGCAGCAGCAGCTCTGATTCCATCCCTAGCCTGGGAACTTCCATATGCTGCAGGTGCGGCCCTAAAAAGAAAAAAATTTAAAAAAAAAACCAACAAAACCACACACACGCACAAATTACCCCCAAACTTAGCAGCTCCAAGGAAGAAATATTTATCATCCCGCACAATGTTTGTGGGTCAGGAAGCAGAGCCTGGCTTAGCTGGTGGTTCCGGCTTCCGGGGTCTCTCTCAAGGTTCAGTCAGGGTGACTTTTGGTGCCTCCATTGACCCTTCCTCGCCAAGTTCAAGTAGCTGGTGGGAGTCTGGGCAGCTTCCGCCGCAGGCTGCTGCCGTTGTGCATCGTGGTGCACGTTTATAGTTTCGCAAAGTGACTTTCCCGTTGCTGTGCTGACGGATCACAACTCAAGTGAGGCGTCTCACCGGGGAGGCATCTGGCGCCCGTGATTATTAAAATAAAAGCACATCCGTGAGCCATTGTGTCAAGCTCCTTCAGCGTGACTCCCCTCCCTGAGCCCGAAGGTTAAGAAAAGAGAAAACTCAGGGGCAGAAGGCAGATGCTGGGGGAGGAGCTATGGTCCTGGAGAGTCTGGGGGTGGGGGTGGGGGGCGGAGGGGAGCGGGGAACCTGGGGCTCAACTGTAGAAGCGATACCCCCGGCACGACCAAGCTATTTGCACAGCACGTGGAAATGATTTCCTCTCCTTTTCTTGTGGGCTCGAAGAATCCACAGGGAAGCCCGACTGCTGTCACTTTTGGGGTGTGGGCTCAATTTCACACAATGGGGTCCACAACTCTTCAGAAATCAGCAATTTCTTTCTTGCTTGCTCTCTCTCTCTTTTTTTATTAGGGCTGCACCCGTGGCATTTGGAGGTTCCCAGGCGAGGGGTCCAATTGGAGCTGCAGCCACCAGCCTACACCACAGCCCCAGCAACGCAGGATCCAGGTTGCGTCTGTGACCTACGCCACAACTTGCAGCGACACCAGATCCTTAACCCACTCAGTGAGGCCGGGGATCAAACCGGCACCCTCATGGATACTAGTCAGGTTCTTAACCCACTGAGCCATCACGGGCACGCCTAATATGACAGTTTTAAAAATTAAAAGTAATGGACAAAATGTTTCACAATGAATAAAATGACAAAACTGTGCAGACAGGATGGGACTCTGCCTGTGCATTCACCACCCTGGCTCACTTCCCCCCAGTTGCATCCACAAGAAGAAGATCCATTAGCATCCATGACTCATTCTTTCCTCCCCTTTTGGGCCCGTGGTTTGGGTGGGATGGCCCCTAAGCCAGCCTCTGGGGCTAAGCAGGTGATCCAGGCCTTTCTAATTAAAGGTATTGTTTACATTAATTGTCCATTACCACATAAATTTGGTGGCTTAAAAGTACGAAGAAACCTCCATTATGTCATGGTTTCGGTGGGTCAGGAAGTCGGGAGAAGCATAGCTGGCCGACTCTGGCTCTGAATCTCTTGGGAGGTGTTGGTGGTTGGCCAGGCCTGCTGTCACCTGAAGGCTGGACTGGGGCTGGGAGCACCTTTTCCAAGAGGGTTGGTGTTGGCTGTTGGTGGGAGGCCTCCGTCCTTCTCAACAATGGTCTTTCCACTGAGCTGCTTGAGTGTCCTTATGACATGGCGGCTGGCTTTGCCCGGCGTTGGGTGTCTAAGATGAACAAGGCAGGGCTCCAGCGTCCCTCGTAACCTACCCTCGGAAGTCCTGCTCCGCCACTGCCACAACAACCTCTTGTTTGCACAGATCAGCTCACCTCATCGAGAGAGGGGACCACACAGTAGGAGCACCAGGAGGCAAGAGACATTGGGCTCCATCTTGGAGGCTGGCTACCCCCCTGCTTCCGTTTCAGGAGAAGGTCAGGAGGTGGTTCCAGAACTTTCTCTGAAATCCCTGAGAAAGAGGTGATCCTCTTTGTTGCAACGCTGGGAACCAGGAGAAAGACTTGCATGACATTGACTCTAGAGGCTTTCTCAGGCTTCGCCTGCCTTGTGGATTGACTTCACATCTATCTTTCCTCATTATAAAAATAATATCTATTCTTTATAGAAATATTTTAAGATGATTCCCAACCTTGCCGCTTAGAGGAAATCTCTGTAACATCTTGATGTATTTCTTCTTTTCTTTCTCCTGGTCTCGGTCTGTCCGTGTTGGTCTGGCTTCTTCTCTTTTCCCACCCCCTACCCCCCAACCCCATCATCCTTTTTATAGCAAGACATTTAAGCGGATCTGTTACTGCACATCTTCTGTGGCATAAAACTAAAAATAAAAGCTAATGAGTCATGGCATCTCCAGGCTCTGACTCCCCAGAAACCTGGATGGTTGGGGGGCTTGAGCAGCCTCAGTGAGAGTCGCCTGGGCCCTGGTCCACCTGCTCCCTCCGGGGGGCTGGCAAGACACCCCTGGGGCCTTTAGCCTCTGTTGAGATCAGTGTTAGAGCGAAGCCCCCCCCCCCCCGCCCATGGCTATGACGGCAGGGGGGAGGGGGGAGTGGGCTACCTGCCTCCAGCCTTCTCCCAGCTGGGTGGGGGGGAGGGGGCAGCTGTGACCCCTGTGAGTCCAGGCCTGGGGGAGGCCGGCCTCCGAGGGGGCGGGGCTCCTCTTGGCTCTTCTGCTCTGGCTTCTAAGGCTTGCTCTTTTCCCTGGGCTCAGCCTCAGTGGAGGCTCTCCTGGGCCAAACGCTGGTTGTCTCTGATGGCAGCTGGATTGACCGGCTCTCCTGACCCTGCAGCCAGCTATCCTTAGGCCTCAGCTCTTGGGTTCCATCGTCTGGTGGCCATGTGGCCTGGTGGCACTTCAGCCTGCAACCGCAGCAAAGCTGGGTGCCCGCCCACTCTGCCCACACAGCAAGCTTCCCTCCCCGCTGGAGCACAAACAAGCCAAAGGAGGGGCCTGTCTGACTAAGGCAGAGCCTGGGGTCCTGGTCAGGGCAGTGGCCCCCCTGATGCCAGCCTCTGCCCAGCCCCCTCTTCCTCCCCCTCCAATTTTAGTGCCCAGGTGCATCCCCCATTCAGGCCCCACCAGCTCACATCCTTGCCCCCAGCATGGCCTCCCCCTCCCCTGCCACTCCTGCCCCTCCAGCCCTCCTGCAGGGGTCCTGGTCACCAACGGCTACGGCCATGTTTCCACCCTACCTGAATTTACACTCATGACGTGACCCTGGTGGGGCCCTCTGTAGAGCTTCGGGATGCGGCTGGTCGCCAGAAAGGCCCAACCTGGCATCAGAGTGTGGGAGCTTTCAGCCTCACCACCGTGCCCACCCTCTGGGGAGGGGAAGGGGGCTGGAGGTGAGATGCAAATGAGATTTTGTGAGCTTCCGGGTGCTCGATGAACAGGTTGACTTTCTGGGAGGACGATGCACCTGGAGGGTATGGCAGCCCCGCTGCTCCCCCATACCTGGACCTGGGCATCTCTTCCACTGGCTCTTCCCGATCTGCACCTGTTGTAACAAGCCGGTAGATGTACATAAACTGTTCTCCCGAGGCCTGAGTGGTTCTAGTGAATTGCTGACCCCGAGGAGGAGGTGTGGGACCATCTGGATTTATAACCTGTTGGGGAACTTGCCAGGGGAAGTCCTGCAGGGCTGAGCCCTCGACCTGTGGGTCTGTGCCAACTCAGGGCATTAGTGTCAGACTAGGATTGACTTGTAGGACACCCAGCTGGTGGGTGGAAAGTCAGAGAACTGGTTGGTGGTGGCAAAGACACCATGTGTTTGGTGCTGGGGAGAAAAAAGACACGAAGAAACCCAAGCAAAAAGAACAGATTTGGAAACGGATTATTGAGAGAGCAGGAGAGAAATGTGGGGGCTTCTGGCATGCCATGCTGTGCCCCACTTCGGATCCCTGCACGTTTGCACCTTCTTGGTTCTTTCTGGAAGGGGCCAGGGCCATTGGCATTGGCAGAGCTGGCATCATGGTGTGTGAGCATCGGGGCTGGAGACCCTGATGTTGCATTCGGGAATTTATTGATTCAATGGAACCAGCAGCCTGCCTTGCGGGAGCCCAAGTGTTACCGTCTTTTCTTTTGTTGATGAGATTCTGACGCTAACGCTGCTAAATACGTCTCATGCCGCACATATTTGGAAACTAGCTTTTTATGTTGCTCGTTTAGGGGAGAACGAAATCTTCCTTGGAACACAGGTTGCAATTATTAAGTCACAGCCAAGGAAACACAGCCAATATCTCAAGTTTGCAAGAAAGCAGACCCTGAGCTATAATTCGGATCTAGTATCACAAAGCCCTCAGTAACCTTGCTCCTCCCTCTTGCTATGAGATTGTGCTCCTGCTCAGGGGGGGGTCCATTTTTCATCCAAGTAATTCTTGGCTCAGTCAAAATAATCATATAACCCCCTCCCAACATCTCAGCATGAATTCTGGCCAAGAAAAGCAAAGAAATTTCTGCTCTCAATTTCTTCCCCTGAGCTAGGCAGGCCAGCATTCATCAAAAAGTACACAAAATTTGTTTCCTTAAAAAAAAAAATGGTTCGGCTTCTTTCTTGGTCATTCGAAGAAAGAGCTTGTCTGCCAAAGGAGAGAATGAGAAACGGAGGAGGTAACAGGAAGGGAAGGAAGGAAGGGGGGAGGGACGATGCAGTGGGATATGTTTCCATCAGGACTCAGAGCACGAGCTGGGACGGCAAACTGGCCTGGCCGGGGATTGGGATGGAAGCGAGGGGGGAGGAGTCAGAGATTCCTGGAATCAGCCGCGGGCCCTGTGATGTCACAGAGTCCCATTTCCTCCTGTGTAAAATGTGAGTCATTAGGAGTTCCCATGGTGGCTCAGCGGAAATGACTTTGGCAGGTATCTGTGAGGACAGAGGTTTCATCACTGACCTTGCTCAGGGGGTTAAGGACGCAGCGTTGCCGTGAACTGGGGTGTAGGTCGCAGATGTGGCTTGGAGCTGGCGTGGCTGTGGCTGTGGCACAGGCTGGCGGCTACAGCTCTGATTCGACCCCTGGCCTGGGAGCCTCCGTGAGCCTCCGTGTGCCTCCGGTATGGCTCTAAAAAAAAAAAAAAATAAATAAATAAATAAAATGTGAGTTATCAAACCCATCTCACAGGCTTATTGTGGGGCTTGACTAGGAAAGAAAGCAGAAATGCCTACAGGAGTGATTATCATACTGGATGAGCTAACTCAGGCAGAGAAAGACATATCTGATGATATGTGATATGGGGAAATCTAAAAAACCGTGATACAAATGAACTTATTTACAAAGCAGAAATAGACTCATAGACATAGAAAACGAACTTATGGCCACCAAAGTGGAAGGAGAGGGAGGGATAGATTCAGAGTTTGGGATTAAAATATACATGCTACTGCACAGAAAATAGAGAACCGACAAGGACCTGTTGCATAGCACAAGGAACGATATTCAATATCTCGTAATAACCTGTAATGAAAAAGAAGCTAAAAAAGAATATATATATGATACATATATCTGAATCACTTTGCTGTATACGTGAAACAAACACAACATTGCAAAGCAACTACATTTCAACGAAAACTTAAAATTTTTAAAAATTAAAAAGTTTGAAGAACTATCTATAGTGAGAAAACAATTCAGAGTTCCCTTGTGGTGCAGCGTGTTAAGGCTACATTGTCACTGCTGTGGCTGAGGTTGCTGCTGTGGCACTGGTTCAATCCCTGGCCTGGGAACGTCCATATACTGTGGGTGTGGCCAAAAAGAAGAAGGAGGAGGAGGGGGGAGGAGGAGGAGGAAGAAAACCATTCAATTACTTGGAAAAAACATTTGAACCAAAGTAAGTACACCAATGGCCAATAAACACCGAATAGATGCTCAGCATCATCAGTCACCAGGGAGAGGCCCCATTCGAACCACGAGGAGATACCATTACACACCTATTAGAATGACTGGAATTGAGAGAGAGGCAGAGAGACAGAGGCAATCAAATGCTGCTCAGGATGCAGAGCCCCTCAGGTGTGCCATCCATGAGGGTCTCCAGAGAGTCTAGATCAACTTCGGTTAAGAACCACCAAGTTAGGAGTTCCCATGGTGGCTCAGTGGTTAACGAATCCAACTAAGAACGATGAGGTTGCCAGTTTGATCCCTGGCCTCGCTCAGCAGGTTAAGGATCTGGCATTGCCATGAGCTGTGGTGTAGATCGAAGATGTGGCTTGGATCCTGCGTTACTGTGGCTGTGGCATAGGCTGACAGCTGTAGCTCCAATTAGACCCCTAGCCTGGGACCCTCCATATGCCGCAGGTGCAGCCCTAGAAAAGACAAAAAGACCAAAAAAAAAAAAAAAGACCAAGTTAAGCATCCTTAGCACCTGACCCAGCCATCTCATCCTGGGCATTTATCCAAGAGAAATGAAGACTCAATCCCCCAATCTCCATAGCAGCTCTTGTCATCACTGCCAAACCTGGAAACGACCCCAAGGTCCCTCCACTGAGGATGGATAAACAATCCGTGGTACCTACGTAAAATCTCAAACGTGTTCTGCTGAGTGAAAGAAGCCAGACCCCAAAAGGAAACATATTGTATGATTCCATTTATACGACAATCTGGAAAAGGCAAAACTCTAGGGATGGAAAACACATCCACGGTTGCCAGGACGGGGGAGGCAGAGGGGCTGATTCCAGAGGGGCGAGAAGGAATTTTTAGTACAATGGAAATATACTATATCGTGATTGTGGCAGTTACACACTGTAGGTATGTGTCAAAACTTACAGAAATAGGCAAGATAGAAATGTACAAGAGGAGTGAGTTTTACTGTGCGTAAATTTTGCCTCCAAAAATCCAGTCTCCAAAAAGGATAAAAGAAAGACGAGAAGGAAGGAGAGTAGGGAGGGAGAGAGAGAGAGGTTGATGAGCATGTTACCTGGGGTCCA
The DNA here is from genome assembly GCF_016906955.1 of Phacochoerus africanus. Taxonomy (NCBI): domain Eukaryota; kingdom Metazoa; phylum Chordata; class Mammalia; order Artiodactyla; family Suidae; genus Phacochoerus; species Phacochoerus africanus. Next base: position 7,460,527 of record NC_062548.1, on the reverse strand, counting down.
GGTGGGCAAACACTCAACGAATTGAAGCTTTTTAAATCATCACTGTTTTAAGAACAGACAAGAAGACAGGGAGTTGAGCAAATATCGTGACATGACAAAGCCTAGCATTATGCTCTGGTTTAGGGTGGGGAGCTGGGGGGCCACCCACCTGGGGAGATCCGGGAGTCAGCAACACTAAGGGATGAACGGCAACATGATGCATCAAAGAGGCACAGACTGGCAGGTGAGTCTGGGGAGCCCTGGGAGCTCCGAATCTTCCAACCCCCACTTATTCAACTGGGAAAACATGGGGATCCTTGTCCAGAGCAAACAGCGTGAGGGGCCACAGTGGACAGCCCCACCAGATCCCGAATCGCTTTCCCTCCTGCCGCTTCCAGGGCTTGGATTTCCATTCTAGAAGGAGGGGTAGGGGTTGTCATTCATCTGTCTGCATCCATGCCCTTCCCCACGGTGAGGTGCCCAAGGACAGGAGACCCAAGGTCCTCACCCCTGTCCCCCAGAGCTTGGTGCCAGGTGGGGGTCACCCAGGAGGCGGAAACCCAAGGAATGCTCCCTTCTCCACCGCCTCAATGGCCAACTGAAGTTATCAGCTGATGGAAGTGTTTTTTGATGATGGATCATTACGTGAAGTTTGGCACACAGTTTGAAGGAGTTCAAATCACTGAACAAACCCCCTTCCATTCCCATCTACTTATTATATGAACCAGTACATATATTTTTTCTTTTTAATTTTTTTAATTATAGTTGATTTACATTGTTCTGTCAATTTCTTCTGTCCAGCAGAGTGACCCAGTCATTCATCTATACACATTCTCTTTCCTGTATTATCTTTCATCATGTCCATCACAGTGATTGGACATAGCTGTTCCCTGTACTATATAGCAGGACCTCCTTGCTTATCCATTCTTTTCTTTTCTTTTTTTGTCTTTTTGCTATTTCTTGGGCCGCTCCCACAGCATATGGAGGTTCCCAGGCTAGGGGTCGAATCGGAGCTGTAGCCTCCAGGCTACACCAGAGCCACAGCCACGCGGGATCCGAGCCGCGTCTGCAACCTACACCCCAGCTCACGGCAACGCCGGATCGTTAACCCACTGAGCAAGGGCAGGGACCGAACCCGCAACCTCATGGTTCCTAGTCGGATTCGTTAACCACTGCGCCACGACGGGAGCACCTCCATTCTTTTAATTAATTTATTTATTTTTGCTTTGTAGGGCCACACTCGTGGCATATGGATGCTCCCAGGCTAGGAGTTGAATCAGAGTTACGGCTGCTAGCCACAGCCTCAGCCACAGCAACACTAGATCTGAGCCACATCTGTGCCCTCACCACAGCTCAAGGCAATGCTGGATACTTAACCCACTGAGCGAGGCCAGGGATTGAACCTGTAACCTCCTGGTTCCTAGTCGGATTCATTAACCACTGAGCCATGGTGGGAACTCCCCGCTTATCCATCCATTCTTAAAGTTTGCAGCTATTAACCCCAAACTCCCAGTCCATCCCATTCCCTCCCACTTCTCCTTGGCAGTCACAAGCCTGCTGTCCATGTCTGTGAGTCTGTTTCTGTTCTGTAGAGAGCGAACCAGTATATTTTTAACCTTATGTTAAAAAAAAAAATAGAAAAACTGATGCTGAAGTCTGGCTCATCAAGGCAAGAGTAATAGTCAACAAAGGATTCATGGACGAGCTGTGGAGAAAAAAAAAAGAGCCCCATTTATCTCATTGAGAGATGCAATTCTAATGAAATTTTATTTTTATGCTTAATAATTATTTATAAAAATGTGTAATGAATAGGTTTTGATAAATTGGCTACTCATAATTGCACTGTTAGCTGAAAATAGACATCAAAAAAATTTTAAACTCCAGAGCTTTACGGTCACAGGTAATTTAAAAAATATAATTCTAACTTTTATGCTTTTTTGTTGAGAGAATTATAATAAGGTGATTAATAAAATACTTCCAAGCATTGAAATATATTACATTAGAATACAATTCTGTGGGGGAAATGGAGTGGAAGTGAATTCAAGGAGAGACATGAAAGTTAAAAAATTTTTGTTAGAATAGAGCTTGTCCATGCAATTTCCAAGTGGGCCAATGGACATCAAATTACCCTTGGCCTTTAGACTCCATTGGATACACTTAAAGAGTGATACAAGTTTTCTTTCTTTACTTTTTTCTTTTTTTTTTGTTTTTTGTTTTTTTAGGGCCGCACACAGGGCATATGGAGGTTCCCAGGCTAGGGGTTGAAAGGGAGCTGTGGCTGCCGGCCTACACCACAGCCACAGCAACCCTGGATCCGAGCCGCATCTGCGACCTACACCACGCCTCACAGCAATGCTGGATCCTTAATCCACTGAGCAAGGCCGGGGATCGTACCTGCGTCCTCACGGATGCTAGACAGATTCGTTTCCACTGAGCCAGGGTGGCAATGCCGCAAGTTTTCTTTTCTAAATGTCAATATTTACAGTGTATAAGAAATTTTATCCTCTGCAACCATTTACATTTATGACGCATTTTCTTTTTTTTTTGTCTTTTTGCTATTTCTTTGGGCCGCTCCCGCGGCATATGGAGGTTCCCAGGCTAGGGGTCAAATCGGAGCTGTAGCCACCGGCCTACGCCAGAGCCACAGCAACGCAGGATCCGAGCCGCGTCTGCAACCTACACCACAGCTCACGGCAATGCCGGATTTATGACGCATTTTCAATGTCAATTACAGATATGTGAAATGATACAAAGTATCAAATTCTTTGTGATGCTGGAGAAAGTCACACACAAGGTAGTAATACCAACAGTCCTGGAGAACCTCTCAGACTCTTATTTATTTATTTATTTATTTATGTATTTTGCAAAAAGTAATACAAGTCTCATTTACCTTGCATCTCAGTCTGCAGCTCCCGGAAAGGGCAAAAGAAAATGGGGAGAAAACAAGGGCGATGGGATGCCTGCCTGCTGGAGGGATACTACACATGAAAACCATACCTACTCGGGAACAGAGGGAGGAGGCAGGAAAATTCCAAATCAGAATCCAGTGTCACATGCACCTGGTGTGTTCGGGTCGGAGCAGATACTCAGCATGGGCTGCCCCCTCTCAGGCTGGTCCAGGGACTGGTATGCACAGCAAGAATCCTGTGAGGGCATCACCCTGTCAGCTCCAAAAGGCTGAGCCACTGTCCTGAGACGCTGCTGGGGAATATGAAACACAGTCCAGAAACATTTCCTGGGGAAGGTCTAAACCCATTGGCATGTCAAAGGGCAAGCTTCAGTGCTTCGGGAAATGTTTACTCCAACCAACTCTGGTTGACAGCTTTGCTTGACAGTGTAACGCAGGCAGGCATGACCCCTCACCTCCTGGGGTGGCATGAAGCCGGAGCCACTGGACAATGGTCAGGTTCCCAGCCCCACGGACAGGGGACTCACGAGATGAGCATGAGGAAGAGGTTGCTGGGGGGATCCAGAGTCTGGCTTCTGGGGCCAGGCTAAGGTTACAGATTCCGACTCCCTGGCCGCTTGCAACAGTGGAGACCATACATGGCGCCTTCAAACTGTTGGGAGTCGTTTTAAGCATTTTGCATGTGTTAACTCCAAGAATCCTCACTCCGACTTAATGAGGAGTAGTGTAGGCTGGTAACAGCCCCCCCACAGACATCAGGTCCTAACCCCTGGAAGCTTCTAAAGGAAAGAGTCTGTATGATGGAAGATAGTTTAAGAAAGGGAATGTGTGTATACGCATGGCTGTGTCACTGTGCCACACAGCAGAAGCTGGCACAGCCTTGTACATCGACTATACTTTAATTAAAAATAAAAAATAGAAAAAGAAAAAAAGGGTCTGGAGTTCCCGCCATGGCACAGTGGGTGAAGAACCTGACTGTATCAGCTCAGGTCTCTGCGGAGGTGTGGGTTTGATCGGCAGCTTGGCGGGGGTTAAAGGATCTGGCATTGCTGCGGCTGTTGGCATAGGTTGCATCTCAGGCTTGGATTCAGTCTCTGGCCTGGGAGCTTCCATATGTCACAGGTGCAGCCATAAAATTAAAAAAAAAAGAAAAGGAAAGAAAAAGAACAGGAGAAAAGGATCTTTGCAAATGTGGTTCAGTTAAGGGTATTGGGATGGAGGGATTATCCTGGATTCTCCAGTGGGCCCTAAATACAATCATAGGCGTCTTCATACATTGGAGGCAGAGAGAGACCTGGCACAGGCAGGAGAGAAAGGGAGGTGAAGTCAGAAGCAGAGATCAGCCGAGGAATAACCAGCCACGGAAGCTGCAAGGGGCAAGGAACAGGTGCTCCCCAAGAGCCTACAGGGGGAGGGCAGCTCTGCCAATCAAAACCCTGACTTCAGCCCAGTTCACTGATCCCTCACTTCTGGCCTCCATGGCTGGGAGAGAACAAGTTTCTGACATCTTAAGCCACCCCGCTTGTGGTGATTGGGTACAGCGGCCCCGGGCAGCCGTCCCACCTGCACTGCATCTGTGATGCAGGCTCTGCTGTTGCGGGAACCTGGCCTCTGACAGCAGCCCTGGGTCCTGGGCACATGGGTCTGATGGGTGTGCTCTGGGAGACCAAGGGTCCTCAATGACCCCAGGGCCTTAGGACACAGCAGACACCACATTCCTTGCTGAATAGGAAGAAGTCTGGGGGTGAGCTCCTAGACATCCCCCAGCAGCCCACCTCCCAGGGCAATCTGAGCTGCTTTGAAAATGCAGATTTCTGTTCCTGCACCTTGCCCGCCCTCCCCACCCCAGACCGAGGACTCAGAATCTTTGGAGGTAAGGATTAGGAGTCTGCATCCCTGTTGAGCTCCCCATAGTGTCCTTATAAGAGAGATTCAGAAGGAAATTGTATCCGGAAGAGGAGGCCATGGAACCACAGAGGCAGAGCTTGGAGGGAGGTTGCCACAAGCCAAAGAACGGAAGAGGTGAGCGATGGATTCGCCTCTAGAGGCTCCAAGGGAGCATGGTCCTGCTCTCACCATGATTTAGGCCAGCGAAACTAAAATTGAACTTCTGGCCTCCAGACCCACAGAAGAATAAACTTCTGTTGTGTTAAGCCATCCCAGGATTAAATTAAGTTTGTGGTAATTGGTTATGGCAGCCCCAGGAGACTAATATAGGTAGGTCTTCTTATTACACCCATTTTGCAGACAAGGAAACTGAGGCTCAGAAAGGCTATGTATCAGGGCTGGCTCCCTCTGCTCCTCCTCAGGATGCTCCGGCTTCCCCAGATACAAGAGCCAGGCTGGCAACGGAGGACCCAAAAGGCACCCATGACCTCAGTCTTCCTTGTCAAGGCAGAGTCATTGGGTGTCAGTGGGAAGCAGGGCTCTCAGCCCCATTGGACACCAGGGTCCCTGGGCACTGTCTGGGCTGCTGCTGCTGCCAGGAGACCTCAACTTCAGAGCATCTCCTTGAACATGCTCAGAAAGCCCTTTCCACACAATCACTGCAAAAACCTCAACTCCTGGGCACCCAAGCACATCAGTTTGATGAATTGGACCGATGCCTAGGTCCCCTGGGAACACTGGCCCCTCAACTCAAAGGGGCATGCTTTTTAGGACAAAGCATGGCATTTCTGCAGTGGGGCCACTGGAAGCATCAATGCATCTTGACCCACCAGCAGCATCTTTACAGCCACAGCTTCAGTAAATGCAAGAATGATTTATAAACCATACCTCCAAGAACCTGGATGCACAAGTGTAATTAATAAAGCCTTGGTGGCCAGGGATGGGTCCCTCAGGGACACATAGAGGGACTGAAGGGAAAGACAGAACAGTCAAATGCTCAGAGGTCCTGTTGTGGCACAGTGGGTTAAGGATCTGATGTAGGTCATAGCTGTGGCCGAGATTCAGTCTCTGGCCTGGGAACTTCCATATGCTGTGAGGGTGACCAAAAAAATAATACCAACAGTGGCTGAGATGTTTGGAAAGGGCAGTCCTCAAGATGGCCAAGTATATATTTGTATTTGCCTTTTAACAAACAAAAAGTATTAGGCATATATTTAGGCATATATAGTGACCTGAGCCTCTGCAGTGACAGTGCAGGATCCTTAACCCACTGCTCCACAAGGGAACTCCCTTGATTGTCTCATACATGTGTATATATATTTAAGTCTGTTTGAATCAGAATTCCTATAAAGCTCATGCAGTTGGATCATGCCTAAGTTTCTTATTCTGGATTTCTTCATCCTCAAGCTCCCTCTTTATTCTCCTCCCCTCTTTGTGATTTACTCATCAAAGAATCTAGGAGAGTGGTTCTACTGGGTTCCCCATAGTCTGGATTTTCTTGACTGCAGCCTTATGGTGTCCTGTAGCCTGTTCTTCTGTCCCCTGCATTTAATCTAAGCAAGTGAGTCCAAAGAGCTGTCAGATTCAGGCTGAGATTTTGGCAAGATCACTTCATGGGGGACACTGTGACCTTCCATTAGGGATCTGTTTGTGTTTGATGGCCTTTTTTTTTTTTAAGATGATATCTTTGCTTAGTTTGGCAATATGGTGATGCTGTGAGTTTGTGCTTTCTTCTGTGTTTCTTAGCTGGAAGATTTCTACCAACAGAAACTACCCCTATTTGGCTCTTCTGAGGAAGAATTTATTTAGAAAGGTAGGATGAGGGTTTCATTTTTTCCTCCCCTTTATTTACCAGTTTTCAAAATCATTAGTTAGTTCAATTATTGCAATGGTTGGAGCTCCCGTCATGGCGCAGCGGAAACGAATCCGACTAGGAACCATGAGGTTGCGGGTTCGATCCCTGGCCTCACTCAGTGGGTTAAGGATCCGGTGTTGCCCTGAGGATGTTGGGAGAAAACACAAAACAAAGAGATCAGCTGGGATGAGTTTGGTGGAAAGGGTTTCCATTCTTCACATGAAGGTGGTGTTTGAAAGGTCCACCTGATCTAACTTGTTATTAGTGTGACACACAGTCTCAAGGGAGAGTCAAAGATTGTTATGTCTCCTATGCTTGATGCTACTTTTGGACAAACTTCAGAATAAAGCAACTCACCTTTCATGCTATAACTGCCCTGTTGCATTAAATTCAGTAATTTCTAGTCCTCCTCTCAGCTGCCACGCAAAACTATGTGCTTACATTTCTTAAGTAAATGATATCCTTTTAGTGAAAATGAACACCGACAGAACATGTAACTCTAAGAATAAACCTGCTTTTGTTGAATGACAGAGAACTGGATCATTTTGCCAAAACGTTATGCTTTGGTGAAAGTGTCTAAACATCTTCACGATGTGGAAACCTATATTCCGGGTTGGTTCTGCTGGTTTTGCAATTGGAATCTTACCAGAACACAGAAGTCATTTCCTGAATTTTGAAACACTATCAGCTTACGCGGAGAAACAGCTGTTCATATCTTTAATGCATTCTCTTTGCTGTGTGACAAAATCATTCCTCGGTAATTGCTGTAACGTCAATCCGTTTATTTAATTTAAATGCTTAAGTACATTTTCCTTCTTGCAATAAATGGGACCACACGAAGCATTTCTTTACATGATGTCCTATTCCTGGTGTGATTAATTTCCTGCCTTGAGATGAAACACAAATCCCAGCTATTAATAATCCAATAGCACTGGAAAGAAATTGCTCATCATTAAGTGAAATTGACCTGAAGCCTTTATTTATAGGAAATCCTTTGTTCTGGTGTCAAAGAGTTGGCTGGATTCCCCAAAACAATTCAGTCAAAGGATTTTGTTTCATGGCAGGGCATCAGCAACCCTTAAACAGTATTTCTCACACTCCCAATTATTCCTGTAATTTTGGTGTGGCATATGGAGTGTTCTGTTAAAAGGAAACCACCCCTTTCCTTTAATTTGCAATGTTTAATGCAAGTGATAAACTTTGACTCCAGTTTATTACGGAACAGCTAACAGAGCATTTGTCCAGGAGCCACCGAGACGGATGATCACTAAATTAGGTGAAAATTGGTCTTATCCTACTTAAAATGTCATTTGGTTAGAGATGTTTTTAAAAATAAATTTGAGAAAGAAGCTCACATCTTACAATTTGTGGTTCTTTTTTGTAACCGTAGGAACAGTTCAGCTAAATGGATGATTCGTACTTGCTTGGGTTTGAACTAAGGCTGGCTTGTTGACTTCCTGAAGGCTAAGCTCGTTCCAGAAAAAAATGTGACGTTCTCAGGGCAGTGGCTTTCTGAAAATTCCTGTATTGTGTTTAGTTCTTGGGCATGTGATATGTGGCAAATCACATACACAATTTTTATTTCTTTTCTTTTCTTTTTCTTTTCTGGCCACCCTGTGGCATATGGAGGTTCCTGGACGGGGGATCAGACGTGAGCCACAGTTGTGACCTATGGCGCAAGTGTGGCAATGTGGGATCCTTAACTCACTGTGCAGGGCTGGGGATAGAACCTGCCTCTTGGTGCTGCAGAGATGCTACCAATTCCATTGCCCCACAGCAGGATCTCTAGGAACTCCTACAATTTTTATTTGTAAATGCGCTCGCCTTGTTGATATGTAAACTCTCTGACCTGGCTTCTCCTATTAGGATGTAAGCAGCACCAGAAATGCTGCAAAGTTTCACTTACGTGAAGGTTAAAACCAGGGAAGACACATCTTAGACAATAAAGCGCAGAAGAGTGGTTACCTTCGGAGATGCTGACGGAGAAGGGACATAGGAGTCCCTCTGGGGTGCCAGAAGGTTCTCTGTCTTGATCTGGTGGCGGTTACATGGGGCACACTTGGGAAAAAAATCACTGAGCTGGGCGCTTAGGACTGTCCACTTTCTCAAACGTTATATCTCAATTTAAAAAAGCAGAAAGAAGAAAGTGAGAGCGTGAAGGGAGGAAGACGAGTGTGCAGTCCTCAATCAACTGCACACTTTTCCATGAATAGCTTAGGCTTCGTGCAAACAAGACCTTGCGTGAAGCCTATCTCCGTGTCAGAGGGGTCAGCTTTCCTAACCTCTGGGGACAGTCAAATTCCCTCCTAAAATGGGCTGAGTGCTCACCTCCTGTGCCCTGCCTCCCGACAGAGCACCGGATGGTAGCCTGTTGGGTTTGTAGACCTTGAAAGGCCATGAATTAAAATATCAAGGCAGCAGAAATGAGTATTTAAAACACGAAATGCACCCAAACATCAGTCTGAGTTTGGAAAGCAAGTCTGACTGGCTCGAACATCGGTGTTAAGGGCTTGGGTAGCTCCCTTTCATGAAAGGGCCGTTTAAATATTGCATGCCGGGCCCCCATCTCCTCGGGATTCACGGCAGCCTGTGTTTCATCTTCCGCCTTCATCAAAGGCAGGATGGCTTCATCACAGATTCAGAACTGGCGTGTTGTTGGTCTCCTGGGGGCCAGCCCACAGAATTAGCATTTTCTACATGCAACCGATGAAATGTGGAATAAAATGAGGCCGCCGTGATGAAGGGACGAACGGGGGCTGCAGCCACCAAGCGCTGTGGCTTTGCAGAGGAGGGTCAACCTTGCATGGAGGCAGTCAGAGGAGGCTTCCTGGAGGAGGTGGAGCTTGAGATGGAACCCTATTTAATAATGATAATAATAATGTGACACTAGCTAATGCTTTACCAGTATCTCCCGTTTCTTCCTGCCAGCACTCCACATGAAGGCATTTGATGAGGAAATTCAGTCCCAGAAAGGGTGAGGATCTGGTCCAGGTCAGGACACTGGGATTGACCCCAAGTTCACGTAAGCCACAGACAGGTGCCACAGATGTCCCCTCCATCCTCCGTCTCCATCCTCAGCTGTTCTTCCTCATTCTGCCCGCTACTCCAGACCGGGACTGTTCCCCGGACTGATTTTGGGTCCTGATTGAGGAAAATGTGTTCTGTATCTGAAAAGGGAAGCTCGCTCTGGGAACTCAAAAAAGCCAGAGATGTAAACGGTGGAAGCAGTCCAAGCATCCGCCCGCGGATGACGGATAAAGCCAGTGCCGTCCATCCCTCCAGCGGGATGGTATTCCCCCTTAAACAGCAATGACGTGTTGATACACACAACCACGTGGGTGACCCTTGAGGACAATTCTGCCAGGTGACAGAAGCCAGACACTAAAGACCACAGGCCCCATGCTTCCGCAAAGACGAAATACCTGGAATAGGCAACGTTGCAGAGTCAGGGAGTAGATCAGATTCCACCAAGGGCTGAGCAAAGAGGGACATGGTTACAGAGTATCTGTTGGGAGCCATGCAAAAGCTTTGCAACTAGTGGTGACGGTTTACCTGACCTAATGAATGTACTTAATGCCACTGAATTGTGTACTGAACATGGTTAAAATGGCGAATTTTATGGTGTATATGTTTGACCACACTTTTAAAAATTCGATAAGTATAGTACACGGAAAATCATGAACTGTACACTTTCAGTAGGTGCATTGTAGGGAGTATAAATTAGATCTCAATGAAGGTTCCCCCCCCCGCCCCAAAATCAGGGGCAGGTGTTCCACAGGAGTCTGGCCTTCAACTCCTGCCTCTGCTGTCTTCCTACAGCTCCTGGAAGGAGAAGCAGGTCCTGCTGAGGTGGGGGAATTGTGTTGGTTGTCACTACACTCAACAAGACACTGGCCAGTCAGGCAAACTTTGCAACCACAGCGTCCAGAATGCCATGCTGGGACCAGGAAAGGGTCAATAACTGAGCAGTTCCCAACTCGGTCTATGGGCTCTAGACGGCTGACTCAACTGCCGTCATGGTGATTTTCTCAGCCAGGACTCTGCTTAAAAATTTATTTTCCGGTAAATACAGCTTTGTTCTTCTTTCTGAGTCTATAAAAGCACAAGCTCACTGTAAAAGAAATTGCAACAATATAAACAATTACAAGGAAGAAAAAAAAATCACCTAAATACCCCTGCTAACATAGTGGCAACTGTCTTTTCATGCATCTCTTTAAACATTTACCCACAGACACACAGATCCTAAATGGGGTCGTGTCATAAAAGCACATTAAATCAGGGAAACTTTCTTTTTTAAAAAAATGGCCACACCCTTTAGCATAAGGAGGTTCTCAGGCCAGGGACTGAATCTGAGCTGCAGCTGTCACCTACACCACAGCTGTGGCCATGCCCGGCCGGGGATGGAACCTGTGCCTCTACAGTGAGCTGAGCTCCGGCAGTCTTATTCTTCACTCACTGCGCCACAGTAGGAACTCCTCACGGAAACTTTTCTTATCGTGTCTCCTTTTAATAGGATGAGTCCATTTCCGACTCATCCTGTCTTGAATAAACACGAAGCTACATGCTTCATTGTCTATTGCTGCTCAACAAATCACGGCAAGCTCAGGGGCACAAGACACCATCATTTGAGGAAGCCCATGGCTTCCATGGGCCTGGAATTTAGGTAAGGACAGGCTTTGTTCCACTTGTCTGGAAACTTACCTGGCAACACTGGGATGGCAGGAGGTGACTGGGATCTTTGGAGGCTTTTCTAGTCACACATCTGCTGTCTGGGCTGGGACAGTTGCCTAGAACCCCTCCACATGGGCTCTCTTCCCGGCTTGGGCTTCCTCACAGCCTGATGGCCAATTAAGGCGAGGGCAGGTCCCAAGAGGGACCCTCTGGGGAGGCAGCATCTCAAGGGTCTCAAGGTCAGGCAGCAGCCCTTTCTTCCCCATCCCACTGATTAAGAGCGAGTCAGAAGATCGGTCCAGGTTCAAGGGCAGGAAAGTGGCAAGGTCACCCTGCTCGTGGCACAGGAGACAACGCTGCAGCCATCTTTAGAACATACAGTCAGCCTCCCTGGAAGAGAATTTGGGGCCATGCACACTTTCTCTAAATGTCAGGTCCTCTGTCTCCGTCTCTCTCCCTAAGGCTGAGGCGGAGAGCTGGTCACGTGGTGAGGCTCCCTCCGCTGCTCCTCCTGGTAAGGATGCCAAGCTGATGCCCAGCCACTCTCCAGTCTGCGGTGTCTGGCAGGGTCCTCGCAAGGCTCCAGCCTCCTTGCACCTTAGGGGCCGGTGCGGCAGAATGTAAGCAGAGTAGAGGGCAGAGTAGTTGCCTGAGGCTGTGAGACAACTTCAGGTCCTCTTTCTGCCCTAGCAAAACTTATTCTGCAACAAAGATGAGACCGCGTGGGAGCCTAAGAGAGGAGCTGCAGGACCCCATCTGGATTGAGGGAGCAATTACTGGAGGAGGGCAAGTGGGAGTATCTGGGCTGAGAATGTGCTGGAGTGACCCTGTGGGGCCACCTGTGCAAGGATGAAACTTGTCCTTGCTCCCCACCACAGGGTGTGAGATCTGGGTCCCCCGGCTTGCCAGGTCTTGAGCTTACCTGGGTGTTTGGGGACAGGCCAAAATGGAGGAAGCCCAGAGCTCTCGTGACAGTTTAGCCAAACGGAAGATACTCACAACACAGGGAAGGAAGAAACAGCCTCATTTGTCACGGGTAGCAAATCTCTTAAGAGATGACAGAAAACACACAGCTGGTCAGAAGACACGGCTAGAGGGGTTGCATTCCCCCCACTCACCCCAGAAGAAGTGAGGAATGGAAAGACCCTGAGCCACTGAAAGGACCTTTGGCCCTTCATTGGAATCTAGAAATTGTTGCTGATGTTTGAAGAAAAGCAGTGGTAGCTGGAAAGAGATGTACTGAGAAGTGAATGAAATTCAAACTTCAGCGCCCTCTTTGCAAGGGCGCATCCCAACACCAGATCCCAATTTTTCAGAGTATTTTCTCTTCTCTTTTCTTTTTTTTTTTTTTTTGTCTTTTTGCCATTTCTTGGGCCGCTCCCGCGGCATATGGAGGTTCCCAGGCTAGGGGTTGAATCGGAGCTGTAGCCGCTGGCCTACGCCAGAGCCACAGCAACACGGGATCCGAGCCGCGTCTGCAACCTACACCACAGCTCACGGCAATGCCGGATCGTTAACCCACTGAGCGAGGCCAGGGACTGAACCCGCAACCTCATGGTTCCTAGTCGGATTCGTTAACCACTGCGCCACGACTGGAACTCCTCTCTTCTCTTTTCAAAGAGAGACCCCTCCCCCCAGACCATATAACGCTTCAGATCTGGCAAAACCTGGACCCACCTGGGAAGTGGCATTTCACAGTGTACCCAAGGCCAGGTGCCAAGTGCACGGTCTATCACTTCGAAACTTCCAGCAATTCCCAAAGGACCAATCCTGGAGAAACCTGCAGCTGCATTTTCAGTTAGTGAGCCTTTGTGTGCTTGTTCTTATTTTGTCAGGAGCACAAAGGTTAGCGAAGGGAGAGAAGTTAGGAAATAGAAAAGGTATTTGCATGCTATCAGATTATTAAAAATAAATGCTGATGATACTGTACTGATTTCCCCAATCCAAATGCAAATGAGGGCAGAGATCCAGGCCTTGGTATACAGCCCTCTTTAAAAAAGGCAATTATAAGATTTCATTTTCAACAGTGTCTTTTATAGCCGAGCCCTTTGGCAAAGAAGCTGAAAGCAAGCCAAGCCTGCAATGGCCGCAGGGATAGGCGGCATATGCTAATCTATTGGTTCTAATGTGGACTGAGAAAGTCACCATCTTGGGCATTTCCATACACCAGGAATTCTGCAGGTTCAGTTCTTCCCTGGGATTCACTCACAGCCCAACCTACCATGCTTGAGGCTGTGCAGGAATAAAAATGGACTTGGGGAGTTCCCGTCATGGCACAGTGATTAACGAATCCGACTAGGAACCATGATGTTGCGGGTTCGATCCCTGCTCTCGCTCAGTGGGTTAAGGATCCGGCGTTGCCGTGAGCTGTGGTGTAGGTTGCAGACATGGCTCAGATCCTGCGTTGCTGTGGCTCTGGTGTAGGCTGGCAGCTACAGCTCCAATTAGACCCCTAGCTTGGGAACCTCCACATGCCTCGGGAGTGGCCCAAGAAATGACAAAAAGACAAAAAAAAAAAAAAAGAACGGACTTGGAAGATGTGGCTGAGGCAAGAGCCAAAGGAGGTTAGGTGGTTCCAGGATTTTAGGCGGGATGGGCAGAGGCTGTTCAGAGTCCCCCAAAGGCCTGGCTTGGTGAGGCCCCTGCTGCTGGACCCTCCAACGATGGGCCTTCACTTCCATGTTTGACACAGGTCCCTGGCCTCTGGGTGTGGCCACTGGTACTAGGGCAGCTCCTGTTCCCACTGGTGCAAAAATGGACTCTACTGGCCTCACTTGTTCCAACCATCAGCTCCCAATGTTCAGATGGGGCTGGGTAGGTCCTATTGGTCAAGCCTACACCACATGACTAGGGGTTAGTTGCAGCAGAAGCCAGGAAAGTGAGTACCAGGTTTTTCTGGTTTATGTGAGAGGCAGGTTTCAAAAGTATTATGAGTAGACAAAAGATTTGAACAGACCTTTTACAGAAGCAGATGCCAGGAAGGGCTAAGAAGCCCATGAAGCGATGGTAAGACCATCATTCGCCACCAGGGGACTGTGAAGTGAAACCACCGTGAGACGCTACCATAGTCCCTGGAGTGGCTCATGTTTAAGACTGACAATGACGAAGGTAGACAAGGAGCTGGATCAACCAGAATTCTCACACGTCGTTGATTAGGGTATGAAATGGTACAGCCACTTTGGAAAACTGTTGAGCAGTCTGTCCTATAAACATACACGTATCACACAACTCAGTGATTGCACTCCTAGGAGAAGTGAAAATATATGTCCACACCAAGACCTATGCATGAATGTTCATGAAACCTTTATTAATAACACCCCAAATGAGAGGCAGTTCAAATGTCTTCAACAAGCAAACAGACAAAAGAAGACGTGGTAATATATACCACGGAATATTACTCAGCCATGAAAATGAAATAATGCCATTTGCAGCAACATGGTTGGATCTAGAAATTATCATACTGAAGTTGAGGTCCGTCAGTTGGAAAAAGACAAATATATGAGGTCACAAATATGTGGACTCTAATAAAAACGATACAAAGGGACTTACAAAACAGAAACAGAGTCAAAGATTTTGAAACCAAATTTATCGTTACCAAAGGGCAAATGTGGGGTATCAGGAATAAATTGGGGGGTTGGGATTGACATATACACCCTACTATACATAACAGAGATAGGTAACAAGGACCTACTGTATAGCACATAGTGATCTACTCAATACGGTGTAATAACCTATATGGGAAAAGAATCTGAAAAGGAAAAGATGCACATATAACTGGTTTACTTTGCTGTACACCTGAAACTAACACAACTTTCTAAGTCAACTAAACTCCAATAACATTTATTTTAAAAACAAACAAAAACCAAGCGCACAGATAAAGAAGTTACAAATTGTGATGTCTCCATGAAAATTGAAGACTATGCTATCTTAAAAAGCCATGCAACCAGAGACATGGATCTAAAAATATTGAGGTGAGTAAAAGAAGCAAGTCCCTTAGGAGGACCTACTGGATGAGTCCTTTTTTTTTTTTTAAAGAAACTCTAGGAAAGAGAAATCTCCATTCTGATAGAAAGCAGATCAATGGTTGCCTGCAGCATGGAGTGAGGAGTGTTTTTAGACAGGGAAGGAATTCAGCAAGGGAACTTTTGCAGAACCTTTGGGAAGTGTTCTGTATCCTGATTGTGGTAGTGGCTACGGTCAAAACTCATTAAACAAAAGCATGCGCATTTTACTGTATATAAATTGCATCTCATTAAAACTAACTTTAAAGACGCATTAGGAGTAGTTCCCGTCGTGGCGCAGTGGTTAACGAATCCTACTAGGAACCATGAGGTTGCGGGTTCAGTCCCTGCCCTTGCTCAGTGGGTTAAGGATCTGGCGTTGCCGTGAGCTGTGGTGTAGGTTGCAGACAAGGCTGGGATCCCGCGTTGCTGTGGCTCTGGCGTAGGCCGGTGGCTACAGCTCCAATTAGACCCCTAGCCTGGGAACCTCCGTATGCCACGGGAGTGGCCCAAGAAATGGCAAAAAGACAAAAAGACAAAAAAAAAAAAAAGCATTAGGAGAACACGGGGCCAGCTTTCAGATAACTTACTTTTTTAGGGGAGTCAAGGGGAACATACATTATCGAGCCCCTATGATGCGTCTTATATATACATTACATGTGTGATCGCATATCATTTAACCCTTCATGATAACCCCCAAGAGATATTTTGTCCATTTTCTCAATGAGGAAATTGAGACTAGAAAAAATGTCACCCACAACTAATAAAATATTAGATTATTCATTCATTCATTCATTTGCAAATAATGATTTAGGTGCTCAACCAACAATTAGGGAGTGCCTACTGTATACCAGGCAGTGTACCAAGGCTCTGAGCTCCCACCTCCAGGAACTCCCAAGCTGGTGGGTAGGAGACACAGCGGACAGCAGTCAGCCAGTGAGTGGGGGACATGCGTGTATGGAAATAGTGCCACCCGGATCAGGGAGACTCCTTGAGTCTTGAAGCGTGAGCAAGAGGGATTTATGGACTGGGGAAGTTGGCAACGTGAGGGGGGTCCTCTCAGCTGTCCAGAACTGCCCAGATGGGTCTGAGCACAGCTTCCCCAAGGATGAGGGTGGTGTGGACAGACGGAGGAACTCAGTCACACAGGCTTGGAATTGTCATGACAGGACATAGGGAGTCATAGCAGGTGTTTGGGCCACACAGTGATGTGATCAAATGCATATAAATATCTTCCTTAGAGTGGCGTGAGCCTGGGAAACTTCTTCTCATCCATCTGGGCCCAGCCCAGATGCCGCCTCTTTGGAGAAACCCTCAAAACCATTCACAGTGCACAGCCACAGGTACCACAGCATCCTCAGGGTTTAGGAACCATGTATCCCACTGTATCACAATGTGAACGTATTACAATGTATCACAGTCAAAAGCAGTAAGTGCATTTATTGGTCACTTACTACACAACGGACATTGTATGTATATTACCCGCCTTGATGCTCCTGGAAATCCTATGGGTTGCATTATCCATCCCTCCTTACGAATGAAGGAGAAGGGTGTGAAGAGGTTAAGCGCCATTTCACAAGGCTGGTAAATGGCAGGCTCGTGATTGGAAAGCTGATCTGTCCTTATGTGTCACGGTGCAAATTTTTGATGATGAGAGCAAACTTCTATTGGTCCTGGAGCGCTCACCTATCAGGACCAACAGCCTTGCTGCGGAAGCAAGTCTGATCCCTCATTCATGGTTTGTCTGGTCCTGCAGGTCCCAGGGAGATGCAGCCAGGAGCCACTGCCACCCCATATCCTGCCAGAGTGTGGGATTCCCTCTCCTGCTCGGCACCTTCTTCCCTGTTCCTCCATGCTGCTCTCTGCCCAGGGCTGCCCTGTGCAGCCACAGCTATGGGTTTCTTGCCCTCTGGCTTCTCATTTGGTCCAGGAATGAGGAGCCCAGCAGGTGATGGAGGGAGGGGAGAGAGGTTGTGTATGGCTTCCTCAGCTCTGACAGTCATCACAGCCTGGCTGCTTCCTTGGGCCAGGGTCCTCTTTCCTCATGCCTCTGTGGAATCCGTCTCAATGACCATGGCTGTCCACTGTCCCCGCAGCTTTGGGGGAACCGTGGAGCCCAGGGCACTGCTTCAGCCTCCTGGTTTTCCTAGCCCCTGCTCACACCTTTGACATGTCTCTATTGTTTTGTGCTCCTAAATGTTGTCAGTATCAATACAGCCCTCCTTTCTAATCACACTCAGCATTTCCTTCTCCGGGCACAGTCTCTGTGGAGTTGGTACAGATGTGGGTCAGCTCCCTATGCCCATCAGGCCCCAGCCAGGTCAGTTCAGTCAGAGCACAGCACAGGACCCTTTGACTTTGGCTCTGGGAAGCTGTTGTCTTGCTCACCCTCTGCCACCATGAAAACGATGACACCTGCAGCTGCAGGTCTCCTGGCAGCCACTTTGGGACCATGAGGGAAACCGCCATGAGGAATAAGCCAACAAACAGAGGAAGGAAGATGAGCGAATGGCAGAGAAACTGGGTCGGCGCCTGCTCAGACAGCCTGCTGCAGAATTCTTCTGTTGCATAAGATAACAAAACTTCCTTCGTGCAAACCACTTTGTCTTGGATTTTCCACCCTCTGCAAAATATACCCTGAAGAGATTTACGGAGGACAGTCTGGAAACCTCTTTACTTGCCTCATCTTTTTTCCTAATGGGTTCTACTCTGCTTTTCACTCATTTGCATTTCTCTCTTAGATACACAACTGATTATTTCACTTCTAGAATGAAAACCCAGTGCTTATCTTGTTTAAGTAACAACTTTCATTTCAGGCCTTTATCATCAGGTTTATTCTTACCCCAGAGTCTGGCACCATCTTCCATTAACATGTCAGCATCGAGCTCCCAGAAATAAAGTACTGGAGCACAATTGTTGAGTTGGGCTAATTAAAGATGTGTATCATTGGCGGAATTGTCTCTTTGGAACCAAGAAATTAATTATGTTTCTTTGGCCTGGTGACCAGATTTGGAAAACAAACCAACAGATATACATAATTGTTTGCTATCTACAGTTCTCCCACTAAATTATCTCCAGTTCTCATTTGCTTTTTCAGATTCTGTGGGTACCCAAGGATGAATGTCTGATGGGAATCTAAGGAAGCTGCCTTCAGACAGGAGCTTCTTGGAAAGGCTCTCTTTCCTCTTGGGACTTATGACTGGGGAGGGGATGGAGGGAGCTGGGACCAAAGGGTGAGGCTCAGAGGACCAGGTCCAAGGAGGGTCCTTGTGTCTGTGCATCAGAAATGGGTCTGTTTGTGTGCTGGCATCAACCCACAGAGGTGGGAGTTACTGGGATGGGTCCAGAGGGCAGTGACCTGAGCTTCTGGAAAGGAGGAGCTTCTGGAAAGCTTCTGCCCCTCATCAGGACTCCTCCTCATCCTCCCTGGAACAGCCCCAGGGCTCCTCCCCCGTCCTCCTTGGAAAGGAGTTCCAGGGGACTCTTCTCCATGCCTCCCCATGTGCTCCATGGCCAAGTGGTTGATGCCAGCCTTGGGGAGTCCTTCAGGGACCGTTAGGTGAATGGTGTGTGAGACCCCCCTCACTTGAGACACCAGTGGTCCCAGGAGCAGCCTCTGGTTCGATGATTCACTGAAGGACCCAGAGAGCACAGCGAGAGAGGTTCCATCACGGTCATGGCTTCTGACTGCAAAAGATCCAGATGAAACTCAGTGAAAGGAAAAGGCTCCCGGGCAGAGTCCTAGAAATTCCAAACATGAGCTTCCAGGGGTCCCCACCCAGCAGAGGTGTGGCCAGTGCTAACCTCTCCCAGTAACGACACGTGACAACGGACCAAAAGGTTCTCGGGTTTCCCACTTGCAAGCCTGTGTCCACACTGCTTTCCTTGTCTCTCTCCCTTTCCTTGCTTCCCTTCCCCTTTTCCTCCTTCCTTCCTTCCTTCCTTTCCGGCTGCACCCACAGCATATGGAAGTTCCCAGACCAGGGACGGAATCCAAGCTGCAGCTGCAGCAATGCTATCTGGCACAACCACCGAGACAAACCAGAACATTAACCCACTGCACCGCGGCGGGAACTCCCTCTTATCTCTTTCTATCCTTCCAACCCATCCCACCCAGCTGGTGGGGTTACTGCAGGCTGCCTCCTCCTAGAAGGCCTCAGAGATCTTCCTCAGCCTGGACCCTCCCCAGAGCCTCCTCAGAGGAGAGCTGGCACCGGAGGATGGTGCTTCTGCAAAATCAGCCACAAAGGCACTGGGAAATTTGCAAGGAAGTGTACCCCAAATGCCCCTGATTGCCTCCAAAACAGACTCCCCAGTGTTTCAAAGAGTCTACTCGAGCGCCAGGCTGAATCAACCTGACCTGGCCAATGAGTACCAGAGCCTCCCCTGCCCCCCACTCCCTCCCCTCCCCACAAATCATTTGGGTGTGGAGTGGCCAAAATGTCCTGGGGATCTTTCTCGGCCTTTCCACCAAATTCCAGATTCATTCCTACAACGTAGGCCCAAGACAAGCTCCCAAGTCACATCCTAAGGAGTCAACTGGGGTTTTAGAATTTTAGAGGGTCTTACAAAGAGAGACCCTGGACCCAACCTCTTGTTTCCAGATAAAGAAACTGGGCTCAGAGGGGAGAGTGGGCGTCCGGCCAGCCCCTCCCTGTCTGTTTGCCAATAGAACCAGTAGTCCAAGGGTTTTACAATTAATGCAATGAATGTCATTTCGTGGGCCTTCTGCAAAATTGCCAGCTTAGAAAGGCTAAAGGGAGATCTCGTCTGATCACATTTTAAGCTCTGTGATGATCCAACAGCACAGCTTGAAGCCACAAAAAGAACCCAAGAAATGCTTCCAGCCAGCATGGTGCTTTCACGGACCCTGGCAGTTGAGATGTGGGGAGACCGCCAAGACTGGGGTGCTGTCTGACTTTAAGAAGGAAGGGCCAGATTGAGGAGCAACCAAGGGGACCCCAGAAAGTGGCATTCATGGAAACAGACACCCCATCGTGGCAGGGGTTCATGCGCACGTGTGGAGCACCAGACCCCCTTTTCATGGCTTTGTAATTCTTTTGCGTTTGCTACCAAAACCACCCTTTTGGGCTTTGTGTCCAATGTATGGATGCCCACGTATAATTACACTGGTATTATATGGCTGCACATAAAACTTGGCCATGGTGGATTCTCATTAGTTTTCACTTTGGTAAATCACCATCCCAGGTCAACTCACCCAAGAAGTGGTGTGTTCTTTACGTAGCTATAGGTCTGCCCAACGGAGGCTCCCTAATCACGAAACACACTCAAGGGCTCATTAGGAATGAAATTACATCCTCGTCACCCAGGGAGATGACTTCAGTGGTGTTTGGTTTGGTTTGGTTTGGTTTGGTTGCCATCATCCCGAAGGGCATGGAGTTCCCAGGCCAGGGATCAGATCTGAGCTGCCATTTCAGCCTACACTGCAGCTGCAGCAACACGCAATCCTTGACCCACTGTGCCAGGCTGGGGAGTGAACCTGCATCCCAGCACTCCAGAGATGCTGCCAATCCTGTTGAACCACAGCAGGAACTCCTTGTTTTGCAAGGAAGCTCACTGGTTGGCTGAAGGAGATTTGCTATACCCTTCGCTCACTCATTCATCTGCACATCAAATTGGAGACTCCTTCCTCTGCCAGGAAGGTCCTTCCTGGGAATAGCCCACCTCTCCTGCTCCTTCCAGACTCAGCTCAGGTATCCACAGGCGCGATGCCTTCCTGATGGAAAGAAGACCTCATTCTAAGGTGGAACAGAGCATTTAGGGAAGAGAGACTAACTCACAAGCAACAGTGGCCAGACCATCTATAAACCACATCTATAAACTTGTCCAAACCACAGCCTGCTTCAATCAGCCCTGGACGGCCAGGACTTTATCCATTGGCAGCTCCCTGATTTTTGTCCCTGCTTCCAATTCAGGACCAGCCAGAGAAAGCCAGATATGCTTCCCACACTCACCACCTAGGATGCCCGCTTCCAGTGAGCTTTCCCCAGTATCCCCAGGCTGACAGCACCTGGGCACACCTGCACCTTCCCTATGGTTGCCTGTGAAGCTCCTCCTCCCCCACGTGCCTCTGAGTCTCTGCCAAACACCGATGACAGGGGCCGACTCCCTATAGGAGGCTCTGAATAAGCAGCCTTTACTTGTTCTCATTCGTCTCCAAGCTGACCAGCTCCCCCCCACCCCGCCCCGCCACCTCCAGCAGCCTTCTCCCCAAGCCTGACGTCTCAGCCCTTCCCCAGCTCATCGCCATCATCTTGGTGGGTCAGAGTTACCCGTTCCGTGTCTGTCTCCCTGGCACGTGGCACAGAGCCTGCCATGGCCGATACTCATCAATAGATGGAATGAACAAACAATGCTAATATTTACGTGCTTGGTGTGGCAGTGACACAGTGCCACAAGCCCAAAGTCCTTCCTCTGCACCCACGTGGGCGTTAGGCCTGTGAAGGTCAAAACTTATGCTTCCCTGGTGTTCCCGTTGCGGCTCCGCGAGTTAAGAACCCAACATAGGGTCCATGAGGATGTGGGTTCGATCCCTGGCCTCGCTCAGTGGGTTAAGGATCTGGCTTTGGCGTGCACTGCAATGTAGGCTGCAGATGTGGCTCCCATCCAGTTGCTGTGGTGTAGGCTGGCAGCTGCAGCTCCTGTTCGACCCCAAGCCTGGGAACTTTCTCATGCCACCATTGTGGCTCTACAAAGAAAAAAGAAAGAAAGAAAAGAAAAAAGAAAAAAAAACCCACTTGTGCTCTCCTGTGCTTTGGCATGTTGGGCTAGTGGAGGGGCGCTTGAGGGGCTTCTGAATATCCCCCTGGTTCGGGGTGCAGGTGGGGCTCCTCTCCTCCTCTAGGCAGAGCGCTTCCGCTTCTGGAGGCAGGGATGTGGCTTTGTTGGTGTTACTTGCCATCTTTATTTGTACCTTGCACGTAGTAGGTGCTTTTAAAAAGGGAGGGAGGGAGGAAGGGAGGGAGAAAGGAATGGAGATGAGCAGGACCTTGGGTCTCCCGGGGGGACCCTTCTCCCCAGCGGCATTTACCATCTTTGCCCCTCCCCCCTGGTTTCTTCAAGCTTCCACAGGCACGCGATAAAGGTCACCCAACACCTCAGGCAGCTTTGAGGGTGCTTGCGTTGTTTCTTTCCTTCTTGATGGCCCTGTGGCATATGGAGTTCCAGGGCCAGGGATCAGATCGGAGCCACAGTTTCGATTTAGCCACATTTGATCCTTTAACCCATTGTGCCAGGCTGGGGATTGAACCTGCGTCCTGAGAGACCGCCACTGATCTCTTTGTGCCGCATCCGAAACTCCCAGGGTTCTGAGCGAAGGCGGGGAGGACCAACGTTTCCGAGCATCTTTAAGTGGGCTTGTCATGCCACCACTGGTCTGAACCTCCAGGGGGCGCCAGCGAATGAGCCCCCCGCCCCACTCCTCCCAGGCTGGGTCTGACCCCAGGCCGAGGCCAGCTCGGGGGCCTTCACCCCGCCAAGGCTGGGAGCGTCTGCTGAAAACAAAACCCAATGCCAAGCACTGCCAATTATTCTGTGCATTTCACAGAAACCATAAATATTACATAGCACATCTCTCAGGTCTGCCAGCCCTGGAAGCAGGTGCTACACGCACCCCACACGGTAATTAGGCAGACTGAGCCAGAGACCAGCCTCAGCCATAAAAATAATGCTGCTGGTCCCTCCAGGCTGGTCATTAGGAAAAACCAGCGTGAGAAGGGTCTGGTGTCAGAGAATGGCTGGACTCGAGTTTGGGGTTCTCATAAGAACACTCCAAATTTCATTGTAATTCCTGCGCTATCTGAGGCTAATAACAGCCTCACCAAATCCAAATTAAATACATATTTTAGGGATTTTAATCTAAGCACTCTCAGCAAATGTGCCACTTTGGGGATGAATTATTTATTTGTTTGGGGCTGAGGGGCTGAAGCAGACCAAGGCCTTGGAAGAGAGGCCGTTACGTTAAGAGGGAGCGGCTGGCACAGAGTCTGGTCTGCCACCGGCCTGATGCCCTGCCAACCCGCCTGGCCACCCTCCGGTGTCGCAGAAAGAGAACCAGGAGATGCCTAAAGATGCACTTGTGTCAGGCTTCGCTTTTCCATGTGTTCTTGGAAGAAACTGTCTCTGAAAACCTGGCCTGTTTAGGTTTGGAATCCCTGTCTTGGAAACAAATTCTAGAGGGAAAAATCAAACATTTACCTTCTCATTCTGAGCTGGAGAGGGTCAGCGTTTCCTTGCCCAAGCTGCTTGCAGAGTTTTATTTG
The DNA here is from genome assembly GCF_016906955.1 of Phacochoerus africanus. NCBI lineage: Eukaryota > Metazoa > Chordata > Mammalia > Artiodactyla > Suidae > Phacochoerus > Phacochoerus africanus. The sequence goes on along the minus strand of NC_062548.1, from coordinate 7,436,944 downwards.
GGTTTTGTAAAAGAATTAGACATTTCCATGGGGGCGTTTTGAGGCCACGCGCAGTGTGTGCCTTGATCTCGAACCCTTGAAGGGTGAGCTGAGGGTCTGAGTCATTGTCCAGAGATCATTCGTCGGTGCCCCAGCCCAAAGCACACAAAGCTCTCGATCAGTTCTGTCCACCAGAACCTCCTGTCCCAGTGGAATCTTCTCTGTCCGCACTGACCAGTGCAATAGCCACTGGCCACTTGGGGCTACTGGCCACTTGAAATGTGGATCATGTGAGCAAGGAGCTGAGCTTTCCATTTTTAAGTTTCACTTGTTTTTCGTTCATTTAAATTCTAGCATAGAGGAGTTTCTGCTGTGGCGCAACGGGATCGGTAGCATCTTGGGATCACTGGGACACAGGTTCGATCCCCGGCCCGGCGCAGTGGGTTAAGGATCCGTTGTTTCTGCAGAAGTGGCTTAGGTTGCAACTGTGCCTTGGATCTGATCCCCGGCCTGGGAACTCCATATGCTGCAGGGCAGTCAAAAAAAAAAAAAAAAAAAAAAAAGCTACAATAGATACTTGATGTAGTTGCTGGAAAACTCAAGAATGCTCAGAACAACTTGGGACATTTGAATCTGCTTTTTCAGCTGCAAATTTTATGAAGCTTTTTATTTTATTTATTTTATTTTATTTTTTTGTCTTTTTGTCATTTCTTGGGCCACTCCCACAGCATATGGAGGTTCCCAGGCTAGGGGTCGAATCGGAGCTGCAGCCGCCGGCCTTTGCCACAGCCACAGCAACATGGGGTCCAAGGTTCATCTGCAACCTACACCACAGCTCACAGCAATGCTGGGTCCTTAACCCACTAGGCAAGGCCAGGGATCGAACCCACAACCTCATGGTTCCTAGTTGGATTTGCTAACCACTGCGCCACAAAGGGAACTCCCAAATTTTATGAAGCTTAAATGCAGATCAAGAATTTTCTGATGAGGAGTTCCCATCGTGGCTCAGTGGTTAACGAATCCGACTAAGAACCATGAGGTTTCGGGTTCGATCCCTGGCCTTGCTTAGTGGGTTAAAGATCTGGCATTGCTGTGAGCTGTGGTGTAGGTTGCAGACACGACTCGGATCCTGTGTTGCTGTGGCTCTGGCGTAGGCCAGTGGCTACAGCTCCGATTCGACCCTGGCCTGGGAATATCCATATGCTGCAGGAAGCGGCTCAAGAAATGGCAAAAAAGACCGAAAAAAAAAAATCTTCCGAAGAGAATTTAGGGTTTGAATCAAAATATGCAGTGAGTATAAAATATTTCACTAATAATCCTTACATTAAAAAAATAAATTCCTCTATTGATTATATGCTGGGGCGAGACATGTTTTGGATAGATTGGGTTAAAGAAAATGTATTATTAAAATTCATCTGGAGTTCCCCTTGTGGCTCAACAGAAACGAACCTGACTAGTACCCATGAGGACACAGGTTCGATCCCTGGCCTCACTCGGTGGGTTAAGGATCTGGCGTTGCTGTAAGCTATGGCATAGGTCACAGACACAGCTCGGATCCTGTTGCTGTGGCTGTGGTGTAGGCTGGCAACTGCAGCTCTGATTCGACCCCTAGCCTGGGAACCTCCATGTGTCACACCTGTGGCCCTAAAAAAAGCAAAAAAAAAAAAAAGGCAAAAAAAATTCATCTCCTCTGTTTCATTTTGCTGTTTTCACGTGGCTACTGGAGAATTCCGACTGCCTTGTGGTTCATGCAATGGTGCTGGTGGCAGTGCTGAGGGCCTGTCCTCAGCTGGGTACAGAGGGGATGAGGTCTCAGCAATCTTGGGGCCCAGGGCTGTCGGGGAGACAGACAATATGCAGGTAAACAAGTGTGAGAACAGCGGGAAGGCAAGAATGTTGCGAGGAAACCCTCCATGTGCAAGGAACCCTCCGTGCCCACGTGTCTCCAACCTGAACAACTGTACGTGGCAGACCCACTGGGGGCCCTGAACACTGCTCCCCAAATCAAAGGCGGGGAAGTCACCAGCCAAAGCTCAGGGCAAGTCCTGACACCAAGGGCTCAGTGCCCTCACTTTCAGAGAAAAATCAGGCCCCGAGTCCAAGAGCAAGATCTTCCCATTTGTCGTCTCAGCTCTTCTGGAAACACAGATCTCCCAAGTGAGGGGGCCTGGTGGAGAATACCATTCCCCACCTTCTGGCGGGGCCCTGCCCACAGGTGTCACCACAACCGTGGGTTAATGGCCTCTGTTGCAGCAGGGGGTCCCACTCTTCGTAATGGGAGAGCCCCTTGGTAAGGTCAGAAAAACCCAGGTTGCCAAGGGTTGGGGTGGCGCTCCAGGCATCTGTGGACTGAGATGCTTGAGGACAAAGGGGATTGTGAATTCATTCAGGTGCATTTTAAAAAATGACTGAAAGATATTTATCATTTGAAAATTAAGCCATGGTGGGGAGACTCTCTGTACTGGCTGCAGAGCGGAGTGGCGGATGGGTTTGGGAAGCCTAGTGGTAACTCCTCGCCTCGGGCTGGGAGCAGCTAGGTGGCCTCAGACAAGGGACCAGAGCTGGGAGCAGGAAGGAAGGAGGAAGGGGTTCAGGATGCTCTTGGGATCCCCAGGTCTTAAGTGCTGACACCTCCACCTGGATTCTGGAGGTATTTTGTCCGCCCAGGTAAGTTTCCTGGGAGGTATGAGACATACAGGAGAAAGTGGGCCCAGGGCTCCAAGGGCAGGACAAGCTGTGTCCAGACACGCCCTGTGCAGAGGCCACAGACGGATCAGTGACGCCGAGGCAGAGCCACAGGACGGAGCCTCTGACTTGCTACCTGTGTCTAGGAGCCGACTCTGAGACAAGAATTTGAGGACAAGTGGTTTATTGGGAGGGAACGTTATGGGGTGGGCAAGTGAGAAGTAAGGATTAATGGGGGGGGCGCCAGGACCCCATGTGGAACCCCCACCTCACAATGACCCTATCAGAGCCCAGTGCTACCTGGTGGGGCGGGGGTTATTTCTCATTTTTTCTTTTTTTCTTTTTCAGGGCCACACAGCAATGCCTGGTCCTTAACCCACAGAATGAGGCCAGGGATTGAACCCGAGTCCTCATGGGTACTAGTCAGGTTCATAACCCACTGAGCCACAACAGGAACTCCTGGTGAAGTGCTTGTACATTATATTGGCTACCTACTGCTGCAGGAAAAAAAAACCCATCCCAACCCTTAATAGCTTAAAACGATAAACATTTACAATCACACTTTCTGTGCTTGGGGAATTCGGGAGCAACACAGCCAGTGTCCTGGCTCAAGGTCTCTTGGAAGGTTGCAGTAAAGATTTCTGCTGGCAGGCTGGGCTGAGACAGGAGGGTTTGCTTCTAAGATGCTCCCAGAGTTGGGAGTTGGTGCCCTGCCACCTGCCCTCTCCGTGCTATATGGCTCCAGGGTTATCTCAGCAGGGCCCTGAGGCTCAAAGGAAGTGGCAGACTCTGCCCAGGAATCCAGGGGGTCTTCTCGGAGGAGGCGGCCAGGGAAAGAGGTTTTCCAAGGGTAGAAGGTGTTCCCACCAGGGGGACACAATTCATTGACTGCTTGACTCCGGGAACTGTTGCTTGTGTCGGGCTTGGTTCTGAGGCTCTCTGTATGCGATCTCATTTAATGTTTCACACACCCGAAGACAAGCCATATGACTATCACCCCGATTTACAGAAGCGGGAAGTGGGGCACAGGACGGGAAGCGGCTTGCGTTCAAGTTCAAGGGGCTTTTCCTTGGCAGAGGGCAAATCCAGTGCAGAAACCCTGAGGCGGGAATGACTTTGGGGTTAATGAGAAGATCAATTGAGTCCAATCTGGTTATGAGTCAGGCTCTGGGGGTGGGTGGGGGCTGGCAGAGGGAGGGATGGGCTGAAGGACAGTTCTTCCAGGAGCCGCGGAGCCCGAGGCCCCCAGAAGGAGGGCCCGCATGTCAGGCAAGCGCCTCTGATTTCCTCCCCGGATCCAGCCCCACGTGGGGAGCCTGACTTCCCAAGAGAAACCAGCGGCTTGATATCTGTTTGGATTTGCCGTTAGGACACTAATACTTCTAATTTAATTTTTCCTTTGTGTCCCTCTCCAAATGACTAACTCTGAGTCATTTCTAAGAAAAACGTGCCAGAGGGGAGAACCAGTGGATTTTCAATGAAAATTGAGCGCTGCATACAGATGCTTGGGAGTTTCCAGTGCTGAGCTGTCACGTAGCCTGGCCCCGGGCAGTGCACAGAGTCCGTGCTGAAGGTGTGCTGAGTATGAGTGAATGGCCTCGCCGGTCAGGATGCCCTGCCCGGTGCCTCACAGGCCTTCCTGCTGCAAAGGAGCCCTGGGAGGAGGAAGACCAGGCCTTCGAGGTTGCAGGACAGGGAACACACACCAGAGTGAGTCAGGACAACATCGGGCCGACTCACAGCAGCTGCGTGCACCTCCCACCCCAAGTGAAGTTTCTGGACTACGAGCCGGGTCCCACTCTGAACGTGGATTGTGGCTACTGCCTCCGTATGATCCCAGGACATGTCCACATTCCTCCCCCAGGACCAGAGCCTGGCCAGGGACCTAGGAGATGAGTCCCCAGCAGGACGGTCTCGGGTGGCCCAATGGTCGGTCTCACCAGCTCTCCCTCTCTCAGTCCCTTGGGGGCTCTTTGAGGCCATTGGGCCAGATGAGGCAGTGCCAGGGCTCTCCTCTGCAGGGACTCTGTCTGCCAGCTTATTCCATGGTTCCCACACCCACAGGACCGCTGGGCACACCCCCTGCCGCAGCCCCCAGCTCCAGAGTGAAGTCACTTCAGCTGCTGCTTCTTGCCCTCTGCATGTGAGCATAAGAGTGCAAATGAGATGCTTTGTTGAGGGGATCAGCAGCCTCCAGCTTTCGTTTGGGTTTCTTTTGTTCAAAAGCAGAACGAACACAAACCCAGTTAGATGGGGTGGGAGGGTTCCAGCTCCATGTGGGAGCAGGGCGGGCCAGGCATGCATCTGGGTTATTCCAGCTCTGTGATGCTTTCACTCATGTTGGTCCAGCCTCCAGGCCTGCAGGGGCCAGGCAGGCTGCGAACGGTGGCCCTGGGGACTTGCTGGTCACATCCCTCCTCCGCTGAGTCCCTGACAGGCTCCAGAGGAAAACAGGTTAGCAGTTTTTCCCTCCTCAGCCTCAGCCCTCTTCAAGTAAAACCCCAAGATGCCTCTGCAGGGATTTTTGGAATATATTTCTGTGTAATTTGGGATAGTTCAGTAATTTTCCAGAAACACATTAATGAAGCCTGGTGCTTGCCTTTCATGTAAATATTGTTTTCCCCTTTATAATAATTATAATGATATGTATCATATATTAAATACTTAGTGTATTCCAGGCACTGAGGCCCTGGAAGGGAGCTGTTGTTATTGTCCTCATTTTCCAAATGAATAAACAGAAGTTCAAATAAATCCTTTGTGTAAGGTCGTCTTCTAAGTGATGTTGCCCGATCTGCCTGTCTCTGCCTTCTTCTTCTAAAGAGGTGGAAAGCTAAAACACTCATCTCGCCAGACTGACTTTGCAGCTGGAAGTAGCTAAGTGACCAGTTTTGGCCATCAGGATGGAAATGAAGAGGACCAGGCAGATGCTCTTAGAGCAGATTTAGCCATTCAAATTTCTCCCTTTATTCTGTCTGGAGTGCAGATATGACACCCGGAGGCACAGCAGCCATCTTGTGACAATGAGGTCAAACCCACAGCGCAAGGATGTCAGTGTCGGAAGGTAGAAATAGTTGGGATTTTTGATGGCTTCAGTAGATTGCCTTCCCCAGGATTCTTGTTTCATGAGCCAAATAAACATCTTACTTAATATATCATTTTCTGGGTTTGTGGTTTCTTGCCAGCAACCAAAATCATACCTGAGACCTGTCCTCCAAAGCCCATGGTGTTACCCAATTTTGAGGCTGCCCATGAAGGGGACTTTGGGCTGGGCCCTGGGACATGGTAATAGAATGAATTGCAATCTGTCAAAAGCCAAGGATTCTGAGCCACAAAATACCACCAGAATGCCCAGACAATTTTAGGGGTGGGCTGAGGATGTCCTTTCTGCGGTCAAAGAATTTGAGGTCTTTGTAGAGGAGCTGTTTCCCACAGGAGAGCTGGGAGGCTCCTGCTCAGAGCACAGTTGGCCCACAGATCCTGTGCTGATCTCAGGTCCTGCCCCCTGGGCTGCTGTCATCACTGTCCCTCTCCCACTCTGGGGAAACTGAAATAGTACCATGCTGTGTCATGCCTGGGCCTTGCAGCAATCAGGCCACTCCTGCCAGCTACTCAGTGTCTCAGGCTGGTAGGGCTGCCATAACCGAACAGCATGGCCTGGGAGGCTTGCACAACAAACATTTATTTTTCTCCCAGTCCTGGAGGCTGGAAGTCCAAGATCAAGGAGTTGGCAGGGTTGGTTTCTGGCGAGACCTCTCCTCCCGGCTTTAGACGGCTGCCTTCTCTCTGCGTCCTCACGTGGTCCTTCTTCTGTGTGTGCCAACCAAGAGAAAGATCTTCTGCTTCTTGGCAGGACACCCATCCTTTTGGATTAAGACTTTGCCCCATGACCTCGATGAACCTCAATCACCTCCTTAAAGTCACCCCGGGAGGTTGGGGCTTCACTGTATAAACCTGGGGAGCAGGGGACCCACAGTTCAGTTCATAACCCTCAGTCCAGTCCCAGCCAGCTCTGGGGGGGATCCAAGAAGCTTAGGTCCGCCTCCTTTGTCCCCATCAAGGCGGTTCACCTGGACGGGAGGGCACCACCTGGATGGCTGGGTAGGCCTCGGGAAGTCACTTCAGTTCTCTGAGCCTCATTTTTCCTTGCCTGTAAAATGCAGGTGAAAATGACACTTCCATCACAAGATTGTGGCGTGAGGATAAAATGAGGTAACGCATGTGAGGAGCTCTTGGCAGAAGCTGGATCACAGTAAGCGAGTGTGATGCTGTTTTTTATTATTACTATTATTATTATTATTATTATTAGTCGTGCAGGGCATTGCTGCTGGTCCTCACTCTCCATCTCTCCTCTCCTTCCGGAGGCGAGGCGCAGATGTGTCATTCGCGTTGGTCAATGAGAAGTGAGCAGATGGTCACATGACCTTCAAAAGCCAGTGTGTGATGCTCCTGGTTCCTCTTCCCTGGGAAGATTAATGCTCATGGGAAGGGGACAAGAGACCAAAGCAGCTTGCAGTGTTGTGCACGTAGAGAACGGCTGCCTGGAAAGTCACCTGGACCGGCGGTGAAATTTACCTGAACAAGAAATGAACATCAGCGGATGCGGGGGTTGTTCGTTCTTGCCCAGAGCCCATCCTAGCCTAATACACTCTTCCAGGTCAATGCGTCAATGAACGGGCAATTAGAGCCACCTTCCTGGCAGGGGGTGGCGGGGGGGGGTGGGGTGGGTGCTACCGTTTCAAATGAAACAGTGTTCTAAGCCTTTTGCCACGCAGGCAGAAAAAATGACCCTTATACCTAAGAGCACTTTGCTCCCCCAGGAGAGAGACAGAGGCAGCTGCCATCCTGGGTTTGTGGCGGCTGCATGAAATCATTGGCAGGTATGAGAGGCCGTGTGGCAAAAAAGCCTGCAAGATTTTTTGAGGGGCTGCGTGACAGGGGTACGCGGCCTGCTGCCACCTGCTCCTCCCTTGAGAGATCCCCAAAGAGCACGATGGGACAGAAAGAAGAAGCATCAGCCATCAGTCATTGGAAGGTGGGGGACGAGGTGCTGTCCCCAACCCGGCTCCCCAGGAAGTGCTCAGCGCCGACAGGTGCCAGCACTGGCTTGGGACCTAATGACACCATGTTTCATGTGGCACCACCTCCATTTTACAGATGAGGAGCCACGGGGGCCCAGAGATGCTAGGTCCCAACCAAGTCCCATGGCCATTTAGGTGGTCGGAGCAGGGTTTCAAACCCAGGCCCTGTTCTTCCGGCAGACAAGTTATAGTCGTGCCAGGCTGGCCCCCTGGCCAGGAATCCCCCCTCAGCGATCCCGGAGGCGGGGAGCAGTTTGGGGAAAATGATAGTGGCCTCCAATGGGATGTGGGCGAGGGTCTGGGACAGTGATTCAGCTCTAAGTCTGAACCCCCAGTGTGGTCCCAGGCCTCCGAGTCTGCCTCAATCCCGGGAGGCAGAGAGAAGCCCGGAACATGGGACGAAGCAGACACCATCTGGGCTTCTGAAACCCTCCCGGCAGGCGACAGATTGGCTGGGGTGTTGGGCTGTCCACCCCCCAGCCCCGCTGCCCGGGCCTGACACTCCTTCCACCGCCGGCCCTCCGAAGGCCTGGCTCTTCCTCTTGGTACCTTTGCGTTAACATATTGTCTGCATATGGTAGGAAAATGAATGTCCCTTTTTCTTTTTGGTGTTTTAAAGACTTAATAGGCAACAAAAGGAGAATTCTTCTCCTGGGAGATTCTAACAGATGTTGCTCTTTCAGTCCAGGCTGTGCTTCCCCTTCCAGCTGCCTGTCCCGAATAACACGGATGCAACGCTCTCCGTGTCAGAACACAATGAGGACATGGCCCAGCCCCGCGGCGGGGACCGCTGGATCCAGTTTGGGTTCTTTGGTTAAGGGAAGGGGAATCCAAGTTTTGGTCATGTGGTGTGGGTTTCTTTCCAAACTGAAATCAACCGGGATGCCCGCTCAGAACAGTTGTTTTGGGGTCTCTTTGGCTGGCTGAAGAAAGCCCCAAACAGCCCTCCCGGCTCCCAGCCGGTCCCACCCGCAGCTTTCATCCTGGCTCCTCTCTGTTCACACGGTGGCATTTGCAGTAACATTCCTGAGCTCCCTTCGGGTTGCATTAGCACGTATTCTGCTGCAGAGAGGAAATCTGGTTGCAAAGGGGCTACAAGCAAGGGCTCTGACGTGAGCTGATTTCAAGCTCTGTTCTGAGTGACCTGGGATAAGTTCCCGTAAGCATGTGAGGCAGGCATTCTGACGTCTGGAGCCTTGCTGCCCTTGGGGAGACAGCTCACCCGGGGTTCACCAATGCCTTGAGATAGTAGAGGACTCACCTGCAAGTGCCTCTTCCATAAGTAAACCAGCCAACCCAGAGCTCAAACCCTCCACTCACCCTCTGGCCCAGGATCTGCCTGCCTTCATCCCCCAGGGGCAGGTGCCAGACCAGGAGGGACAGCCCGCTGAAATCATCCACACGAGCTGATGCTAAGCCTGCCTTCCTATGGAAAGCACGGCAGAGCCTTCTGCCTGTGTTCTCCCGCCATCCCCTCTGCTGCCTGGCTGAGCCACTGCTTCCCTGGGTGGCCCTGCATGGCAGGCTGTGCTCCTTCCTCTTGGGGCCTGGGTGACCAACTGTCTCTTCAATGGCAGTCATCTCCCGAGCTGCTGGCCTCATCGTATCTGAATAATGTTAAAACCTACGTTTTAAAACAATTCCTTAACCAACTGGACCTTAATTGCTTCATCTTTAAGGTGGGGATGGGAGTTCCCGTTGTGGCTCAGTGGTTAACCAATCCGACTAGGAACCATGAGGTTGCGGGTTCGATCCCTGGCCTTGCTTAGTGGGTTAGGGATCTGGCGTTGCCATGAGCTGTGGTGTCGGTCACAGACACGGCTCGGATCCCGCATTGCAGTGGCTGTGGCATAGGCTGGTGGCTACAGCTTGGATTCGACCCCTAGCCTGGGAACCTCCATATGCCGCGGGAGCGGCCCAAGAAATTGAAAAAAGACAAAAAAAAAAAAAAAGATGGGGATGGAGTTCCCACTGTGGCTCATCAGATTAAGAACCCGACTTAGTATCCATAAGGGTGCAAGTTCGATCCCTGGCCCTGTTCAGTGGGATCTTGGGCTGCCACAAGCTGATGAAGCTTGGGTTTGGCCTTGCTATCACTGTGGCTGTGACACAGGCCAGCGGCTACGGCTCCAATTTGACTCCTAGCCTGGGAACATCCATATGCTGCAGGTACAGCCCAAAAAAG